>NW_020538040.1:154907480-155029025 GCF_003426905.1 Ctenocephalides felis
CCATGCACCACAAGTTTACATTTTTAATTTGAATGATATGGATAGTACAATTCAAATGTAAAATGAAATTATAAAACAGTCAGCACATGAACATATTGAATTTGCAGACTGGTTTATTAACGGACATCGGTGATATAGATATTGAGTTAATGCCGAGTCAGTATTTGATCCGAACGATGCAAAGCATTTGCGGAATCTCCCATGGCGAAGAATCGAATAATATATCATGTCGCGGCATTGTACATTCTACATATATGACCACATAACAATCCCGAACTCGCAACCAAAATACGAGGTGCTACATAGGAACTGCCTATAAGCATTTACAAAGCATGCTCTCGATTTACTTCATTATTTAAAAATTGTTTTCGAACTCTTTTTGTAGATTTACAGAGTACATAGTTATCTTTAGCAAATATCTAATATTCATGAAATATCATGTGCTAATCGTTTAGCGTGCAGAGATCTAATTAGCCAGGAACTCTTTAAATTCATAACAAGCCGAATTAAACTCAATTATTTCTTTCGCATATAAACATTATTCATGTATCAGTTATCTCCATAATTAAATGATCGCTCGCGTCCAAGGACAACCCAAGATTTCGTTTTACAAAAACTTAACTATTTTAAATAAACCCATCAAATTATTAACATATATACAAGATAATTGGCATTTTTTGAAAGACAGCAAGATCTTAGCGTGAGTGAGGTTTCGCGAGACGAAAGCCGAATTCTGAAGGAAAGTAACGGCCATATTTACGAAGTTGATGGCCCGAGGGCATAACATCTTAATTAAGTGCTCGTTTATAGTCGCACGAAAATGCAATATAAATGATCGCCGTTGATCGCTTCATGTCTTCCTTTGCCTTTCGTGAGTTTCGTTTTTTTGCAAAGATCGAGCCGTTGTTTCTTGTGCTTCGTCGTCTCTCTCGTTTTTTTCATTGCAATGCAATTTTCGATGCCAAATTAAGATGGCGATTGCCGAACTCACCCAAAGGAGTGATTGCATGTGAACAACATAAGCCCTCAAGAGCAACGAAATTTTACACAAATTACTTACAATTTAACTCTTTCGCGCAAATTATCAATTTCATGAGAATGTCTAAATTATTGTCCATGAATCTCATTAACACATATAGGAATGGAATTTGTGACATTAAACCAGACTTACAAAATCGAACCAATTCATTAAAAAACTTTCTTTTGAACAGTAGTCAACGTCATTACTTGTTTAATGTGATTAAATACACATGAAGTGAACAAAGTAACCTTTTGCAAACAATAGATACGAAACGGAAGGGCGACACGTTAGAGAAAATAGAAGTTGTCCTCCAACCATTCGATAGCTTAAACCCTAACTTTTTTATACATACAATCGAATAAAAGCAAGGGTGATGCCCTTATATACTTAAACTCGGGGGTGGTGCAAAATAAACTAAGCCAATAAATATAAGAACACGTCTGGATACATTAACGAGGGCGTTAGTAATCGAGTTTCGGATTTTTGATTGTGTTTGGTGGTTTGTGAGTTCGTCCGCCCAACTGTGCGAATTCGATTCGTAACAATCAGCAATCAGATATTTGATTATATCCATTGGGTCGTTATTGGCAAAATGCAATAGAATCAAATTTCAATAAATAGAAGCAAATGTAATATTTAAATTTATTACATCACCTATTGAACGAGAAAGTTATTCAAATGTGGAATATCTTCATTTGAACAAAATTATGATTTCATTGACAATTTCATTAGTCAAATCGCATCTAAACCAACAAGACTTCCAAATTAAGTTGTACAACTGGTTTGCAAAATTTTAATATGCATTTCTATAGCATTACAAGTTCACTTTATTCACAAAACTTTAATACTGATTTACGCAAATATCTTATATTCTTGGGCTTATAAAAAATATGAATATACACGTATAAATCAATTCTGAAATGTGTGCAAACTGGTATCATAAATCATTTTATCTCTACGGATGCAGAAGATATAAACCGAAACACGAACTGAAAAACATTATATATTTGATGTTAATGTTAATATTTTATTTATATAGTTAATGATAATTATTGCCCAAAATTTTATTGAGTTAAAATCTTAAATATTTATGAATTTTTATGATAATTGTTGTTTATGAAAAATAAGGTAGAATATAGCGGGGCTTAAAGGTCGTAAAAGAACCATTTGAATCTTTACCCTGGCAAAGGTGTAAAAACAGTAATATGATAAATAAGTTAAAAAAGTAATTTTTTCAGATAGTTTGGTGTGTTATTTGTCGTGATAATTGATTTGGTTTTCAAAATATAATCGCTCAAAGTCAAATTGGACCCTATTATTAATTACCTTTGGCCTTGTAATTTCCTGAAATTAATAGCTCAATGAGAAAATGAGATTTGCTATTTCTGCGTTTTTTAGAATTTTCATATCATTCTGAACGTGCGTTTGTGTCAAATGTATCTTTATATTCATCTAATTCTCTTGTTTCGATCGTGCGGTATTTGGGGGTGTCATAAATACAATTATATGGCAATTAGGAGGAAGCCCTTACTCAGAGAGAGTACATGGAGCGAATAAAGCACGGGACAGCAAGAAACGCACACTTATCTTAACAAACGGAAAATTCATGTCTACTAGGAATTGAACCCGCGTCGATGTTATTAGATTAGCCGAACGATTGATTTATCGATACATCGTTCGATGTTGTTATAGTCTGGGAGGAACATGGAAATGTAGGCGCTGATAAATGATAGATTTCGGTTTTATAATAAATTGGAAAGTGTATCATTCAAAAATGGAATGGAAAAAGAATAAAAATAAAACATGATTTGGATCGAAACATTTGGATTTCACGAGTGAACTCTGATTGACTAAAATGCTCGTCATGAAGAAGTGGAAAATTTTGTGTATTGACGAGCATATTCGTCATACGAAAAAATCTGTGACGATTTGCTATTGAAACTGACAATTTTGAAAGAAGAAATTCCTAAATGTCAAATTGAATCAAGCCAAAATAAGTCTACCTTAAGGCAAATTCCATGAACTTCCCGAAATATGAAAATAATATATTTAATTAATAACAATTAATTTTAGCTATTCAAATAATATTTTCTACTGTTTATTTTGAAACAATTTTTTGCTTTTCATCAAAATCTATTCTTACTTTCTTACGTTTTTAGTTTAATGCGTGTGTACTAATAGCATTTATCAATTTCGTAAAACAAACCCATCTTTTTCATTTGACATCTTACTAGCGTAACTTACTCTGTGATTGACAAATATACTCGCCATAAGCTCTATTTGAACGATTCGAAACTGTACTACAGTTCAATGTGAGCGACACAATTACCTGGTTAAAGTGCGTGAGAATTCAAAATTAAATTGTAAATAGATTTTTGTGGCGAGCATAGCTCACTTGGTAGCGTGTTCGATTCACACGACAGGGATCTTCGGATCAAATCCTGTCATTGACTTAGAACATAAGAAAAAAATATGTATAGTTAATTTGAAATCAAATTAAAATTGTGTTGTTAAGTAGAATTTGAATAACAATTAAGAAAAATAAGAATAACAGAGTTCGAAAAAAATTAGAAATTCGATAAAATTAGAAATTTGAAAAAAGAGCAAGAATTGAAGAAAATAAGAAGAATACAGAATAGGATACATATGTAGATTGAAAATTAGAATGTAAATAAATTAAAAAAAATTAGGTGGCTAAATGCTCAAAGTAAGCGAGGCCAAATAAAATTTAAAAAAAAATAGATTTTTTACAATTTACTACCGATGAAAAGCGTAAAAATATTATTACTAAATTAACGTTGTAAGTGTTTAAATATTAAATCCAAGTCTTTCTCCACACAACTCCCATAAATAAACGCAGAAAAGAAGTTGGCGAAGAAAACTTCACAAACTTATAAATGGCGGCGTACGAAAAAAAAAGAAAATCGGCGTAATACTATCCTTTTCATCAATATAACAAGAATTTTCCGGGCAATTCTCCTCGAACTGCCGTGTCATAATTCGTGTCCTTCGACAGCTTCAAACTATTCAGAGTTTATTTTATACCAAAGCGCCACGTGTTCGTGTGTATGAGCACGTTTGGAGGCTACGTTCGTGTTCCCATGACTTATTGCAAAATGGAATGCATCGCATCATCGGTGTCAAAATGTTAGGTGCGAACGTTTGTTGATGAATTGCACATTTCGTTGCTCATTGTTTGATTGTCGTGTTATTATTAATGAGATTTTCCGTTGTAGCGGGAAATAAACACATTTAAAAAAAATAGAAAAAAAATGGAAAAAATACTAAATAAGTGAATAACATAACACTGTTTGGAAGTTTTTAGCTTTAAAATTGTACTCATATTTGAATAAATAATTAAAAAAAATTATTTAGATTTAAATTAGATTTTACATCAATAACTATATAAATAATTTCGTACTATTAATTTTGAATATGAATAATTTTCTTGTTCATGAAATAATAATTTTAAAATGTCACGAATCGAATTATGGCAAAACTTAATGTCACTCTTTTTTCTCTAAATACAATAAGTATTTTTATTATTTTTTATAATTACAATAAGTAGTTAGAACAACCTATTCCGCTATAATTGAAATTTATTAAAATTAAGCTATAGTAGACAAAAACGCTCAATTTGTAATTATCTTTTAAGGAACTTACTCATGTTTGAATCTTGCTAAATAAGAAATAATGTAAAAAAATATAAGTTAATATTATACTATATATTTTTGCTCATTGCAGAAAATCGGACCAAGAAAGCTTCACACATTAAATAGGTACTATAAATAAGTTTTTTTTTATTTACAGATTAATGTTTTCTTAATCAATTTAAATATTTTTTTTAAAAAAATATTCTTTTTATTTTTTAGTGTTACTCTCATTCATGCAGTTGTTTCAAAGTAACAAGAGCTTTGATATTATAAAAATCTTTATGCATTGATGACTTGAATAAATAAATAAATATTATTTTCTCACTGCATTACTATTATATTTTATACTTTACAAAATTTACTTCTAATTACCAACTTATTTTTATATTTGATACTTCTATTGATTTTGTAATATATGTTGCTTGTTACTACTATTGTACATAGAGATGGTTTTTATCTCAACAATGGTTAGAAATTTATCTATTAGTTCTATTTTTACTAGTTAGAATTTTAATTATGTTCATGTATTTATATTTTACGCTAGTTGTACATTTTTCTCGTCAATAAAAAGAACTATGTATAAAAAATGATTTTATTAATCTATAAAATCTATAAAAACAAAACAATTTTTTTTCATTGATTTATATTGGAAACAGCATGACAATAAAATGAAATTGAATCAATATTTATATAAATAAAGTAAAATAATCAATTATATTTATACAAAATAGTAACATCAACAGAGTATTCACAAAATAAACATTTGTCGAAAAGTCGAATACGTGGGTCGAGAGGTCGCGATGTCGAGAACGGGGAGAAAAGATCGCAATTCAGGTCTCATCGTTTCGATGTATAAAAGAATCGAGATCAGAGAGCCGTAAGGCCAACTTGGAGAGTACGCCCTCTCCTAAATAAGCTTCCGGGCCTCTATCCGATCCGGATGAGAGAAAATACCCCCCGAAAAGAATAGAACTTACATCGCGGCGTGTAACCGCGCATATAACCAGTGATTGCGCATCCGATCCGATCGCTCGAGTAGATAACGAAAAACTTATATAAAAACTTCATAAAAATGTTTGCACAACGACCTGAAAATTTATCCTTATTGCTTATAGATAACATCCCCGGCATCCGAAGTTACGTGCCCGCGTAGCAGTACTGAAACGAATAGGAGCAAAAAAAAAACGAATCTTGAATATTTTTTATATGTTATCCTTTCTTAACGAACGATGAATTGTTTCTCTACAGAGCCTGTATCAATATTATCTATAATATAATTTTCATTGGCTTCTATCTAAAAATCAAATTTTTTTAAATATTTTTGTATTTCAAACATGATTTGAATTTATCCTTTACAGTTTTTTGTTTAATATTTCAGCTGCTATTATACTCTATATTTATCAAAATTTTAGAAATATATATGTATATACATTCAATACACATTTGGGATAAATTTATCAGCCACAATAAGTGCACAAATTTTTTCTTTTAGGTATCTTGCTATTGCTTTTTTCA
Source organism: Ctenocephalides felis (assembly GCF_003426905.1). Taxonomy (NCBI): domain Eukaryota; kingdom Metazoa; phylum Arthropoda; class Insecta; order Siphonaptera; family Pulicidae; genus Ctenocephalides; species Ctenocephalides felis. Next base: position 154,913,670 of record NW_020538040.1, read on the forward strand.
TCGCATGTATGGATATATATGCACGATTAACAAGTTTATTTTGTTCTGTTCAAATCACAATGTTTTATGTTTTCATTCCGTTCGCTATAACCTGCTATTCTGATATGTTTTAATTCCGATTTATTATTCAGCAATTACATGCAACTCTGAGTAATTCTTACTTGTGTATGCAAGCCAGCAGGATTGCATGTATTTCTGAGCAGGCAGCTCGTTATTCATGACGGGTAGAGTAAAAGAAATCGCTTGCGTTATTTAGAATAGATGTCAACACTATTCTATATCATGCCGACTTTTGTTATTAGATTAAATTTTATATTAGCTTTACCCTCGAGACATATTTTGTAAAACATACCAGCAACTCGAAAGCACTTTTTGCACACTTACATAAAAATTATTTAAAAAATTTAGAATCAAATTAAATAAAGAACATTTTACATTATTTGATGGTGCATAGTCGCAACTATATGTTGCTGTTGGAATTACTAGAGAATTCACCGTGTTGACATACATACTGTCGTCATTCGAGCGCAAAGGGTTAAAAGTAGGAAAAACAACGTTGTATGTAAATGACAACTAAATTTTAAATATAGAAACACCCAAAGATTAACGTGCATTATTGCGGATTTATCGACTTCGAATAATAGTTTTCTATACCGAATAAAAAAATTATACGAAATATATAAGTTTAATCAAACGGCAAGGTTTTCCAATTACGGCCATTGCTTTCTAACACGCCGCAACCGTAGTGCGAACGAACGAGAGAGGGCAACTTTTGCGTCGTATATCTTATTAGGCAATAGTTATATATCACTGATAAGAGGGTGTCCCATCAGTAATTATCTCTATGCTATTTTATTATGTTTTATCTCATTCCTTCTCGTAGAAAATGAACTCGACGAATAGAGAGGCACGATTTCAACCCCCTGAACGTTGTGTACGTCTCTTTTCCACATCGCTGGATGTAAATTAGCAAGTGTGAAATATTAGCTCGGGGGGTATACACAATAGGCTGCGAGAAAAAAAACGAAATGTTTTTTTAACTTAACAATTACGGTATAAATATTAGATGGCGACGCTGGGGATTGAAGACTTTTTCGGGAGGTGATGGTATGTGCGTACCATACCACTGTAATTTTTATGTCTCCATTAAAATTAAGGGATAAATATATAAAGCATATAAAGCGATTATTCGAAATTTGTATTTATGATAGATATTAAAGGATATAGCATGCACTGCACTGTAATTATATTTATTTGAAACTTATTTACAAAAAGTCTTAAATGGTATAACAAATATACCTGAACTTACTTCGATATCAAAACTAGTTTTTAATTAAATCTAATCTAATACTAGACATTAAATATTTATTTTAAAATTTTTGTCTTTGCCAAACAAAACGATTCCCTACTCTCAAGTTTTCCCATCGTTTCAAGTCATTTTGAATGATTTGTCATAGAATTTGCAAAAAAATATATAATTGTTTGTATGCAAACCCAAAATTTATATATATATATATCATTTATGAAAAATTTACTTCAAAAGTTAAAGTCATTTAATAATAACTTGCGGTGATTAGTTTTGATAGGTTGTGTCGTTCGTAATTAACAGAGAATAAAATAAAATAAATATCTTCAACATTTTCTTAAAATATCATAAAGCGATTTTGAAAATTCAATAATTTGCATTAAAAATTTAATGAACGTAAAAATTAAGCAATTTTAATTTATAAAATTAATAAATTAATCCTTTTTTGAAACTTTTTAAAATCGAAATTTACATTCCATTAGACAAAACAAAATCGAAACAATAATTCTTGAGGGTTGAGCGTTCGAGCGCGAATGAGAACCCAGGCAGAATTTGCGAAGCACGTGCTGTTTTAGAATAAAATATGGCATAATTACGACAAAGGCTCAAAGTGCCGTTTGCCATAATCACCGATTGCCATTTACTTTTAGCAGATAAAACATCAGGTTGTAAAACATGTACCCATATAAAAAATTATAAACGACATTTAAGATACAGTAGCAAAGTCTGTCGCGCATACTTAACTAGTATATACTTTACTAATTGCAATATCTTGACCGATGTAATAATAATGAAACATTTTATAAAAGATAACCATGTATCTTAAATGTTTGCTGTACTTCAATGGTTTGTTATAAACATCAGGTAATAAATATACAAGAACCGCGACAAATCAGAAAAATAAGTGTGTTTCGCTACCCATGGTTCATTCTGCGCCGCCTTCAGAATTACAAATTAAGATGCAGCTTTTTAAGAAATTCTGCACGTACAGAATAAAATAACAATAAAAATTATCCACCACACGCACGGAACTAAAACGTACCGAGAGATATTTTAATTAAGAAACTGTCATCTCGATATTAATACGCTTCATACGAAAGTATAAATAAAAACCCGAAGGACACAGCCCGTCCTGGGAGCGCTTTTCGATACGGCGGCGTCAGGAACGCGGCTTTCCTTGACAGCTGTGCGTGCAACGTTTTGTATGATACATCAGTCCAGCATATTTTTAATGCCTCCCTAACCACACTCGTTTGATCAAAAAGTTTTCTGTGCCTGCTCCAGGTCGTCTGTGAGTCACTTTTTTGCGCTCCTTACATTTATTTTTTTATCATACCGTCGAGGTTTTAGCCAATTAAAATAAGAGCAAAACTCTGTCTCTTGAGACGGCCGAGGGCACGGAAACGCCCGGGGACACGGACACGCCACCATCCCGCACCCACGGCCGCGAGGCAGAAAGGAACGGGGGTGTCTTAGAGAGCGCGTGAGCGGTCCCGTAGTAAATCACGCAATTGCGTCCGCGGCGGCGCTGCGCCTGCGCCGGCAACCGCAACGCGCGAGGAATCGACTTATGTGTATACATACGGACCCTTAATATTTTCTAAGTTAATTACTATAATTAATAACTCCACGCAGAATCTGGAAAGAGACACACTGGAGACCTAATGAACCAATTACTTAGAGCGACCCGCATTGATAGTAACGTCTAGCTTCGAAACATATATATATATAGATGACCGTTCACTTGCCTTGACTCACCCTGAGATTTAGAAATATATTCGTATATATTGTACTGTGAGGACATTCAATATAGCGACTTACTTTATTTCAGCATATAGCAGTGCTGAAATAAATTCATCATTTCGATATAACGTCATAAGCAATTTTATTCATCTTTATTTGAACAGCGATCAGAACTTAAAAATACTATAAGCTATTGTTATGAATTACTTACATATAACCAGCAATGCTATTTTCACTCTGTGTTAACTCTGTTTGTCCTTATAAATACACTTTATTTTTTTACTAATGTATTGTCTTCAATTACACTCTCTATTACATTATTCGTCTCTATATTCAATACTTTTCCTCATACATAAATAACTCTTTGGTTATTTTCATCTATCCATAGCAATCATATATAGATCCATACTGTCATTCATACAATACAGCATCGCAATCTAGGCATAGCTAACATTAGGAAACATTCCTATTTGTATTTTCAAGTGAAAACCGATTTCCCTACTGCTTGACATCAGGCTGGTGGATCCAAGCAAAATCAAACCCATATGAAAATCATAAAAAATGATGTTTATAATATTGCGTATATTGCATATCATTACCAAAATAAATCGGTAATAAAAAACAAGCGCCTTTAATAAATGTGAAGAAGTATCAACATATTACCCCTGCCATGAATTTTTTATGTAATATCACGTAGTCAAACACAAACCATAAATGGTAAACATTCTCGTTTATACCTTACAAATAAACAATATGAACTTTAGGTACTGATACGCCGGCGAACACATTACTTTATTATTGTTTTCCTTTATTTTTGTCAGTTATCTGTTATCTCAGCGATACAGTTCTCGTGTTATTGAATCATATTGAGATCCTTTCTGTTGACACGAAGGCGATAAAGAACGTGATGTATTGCATCGCATCAGCCATGATGAAAATAACCACCATTTTGAAAACGTTAATAGAGGGATGCGGTAAGAAGCTGAAAAAGATTGATAAGAAAACAATTGGTTATATTGCTTGCTTTTCTTATCCTTGGCGTGTGAAACAGACAAAAGCTACTCATATGTGGTAATCGATTGTATAAAGTAATGTGTATGGATTAGGTAATTATATTAATACATCTTGAGTGTTATTACACAAGATTTGTGTTAACAAAACAAAACAATATATATATATATATATATATATATATATATATATATAAGCCCGAAGTATTATACAGTATCCGATATAAATCATAGAGAGAATGTTTTCCCTTATGTCACATCGACCAAGCCATAAAGAAATGTTACAAGTCCATTCCGGAACATAAATTCTTCGCGGTCGTTCGCGGAGTATTTTAAAAGACCATAAGAAGAAGCGCAACGTTGCTTACCCGGTCAGCGAACAAAATCGTAGGAGTACATAGAGATACAACTATCTTGAATGTAAAATTTAAAAACAATGTCAAAATTGCAATCGAAACGTTTATGCATAAATAATTAGATCAGAAGAAAAATTAAATAAACCTCAAAAATTCAATTGAGCAATATACATATTTACGAAGTATTTAACATTTAACGTATTTCTCCAAAAATGTGACCTACGACGTAATGTAGTAAGCAATAAATAATGAGTTTTTTAAATAGAGTAATCTACAATTTGTAAATTCTTCTTTGTGACGATCTTATAAAATTTATGTTCACCATAAACCATAATATAATTCAAAATATAAATTTGAGTCAATCTTATAAAATCGATCTTATAAAATTTATGTTCACCACAAACCATAATATAATTCAAAATATAAATTTGAGTCAATTTACGTGAAAATGCAATACATTGATACATTATATATAAGTTTTTATCTTCAAATGACTTGTAAATTATTGAAAACTGCAAGAAATTTCAATGGCCTAAATAAGAAAATAATATATTACTTGAAATTTTTTAGCAATAAATATTTTCCAGATAAAATATTTCAATTATAATACAAATGGGCAATTAAATAAAATAAATTGCTAGCAGAAGTAATAAAAAAACAATGTTTCTGTAAAAATAGAGCTAAATGTAGAGATTTAGGAACAGGCAATAACACTTATAAGATGTATAAGATAAGATTTATTTTCGTGTTGTGTACGTAACCCTTATAAAATGTCAAACATCAATGATATATTATAGAACATTTTAACCCATTCCTTAAGGAATCTAGAGCAATCCAACGCTGAACATTCGTCTTAAGCCAGCGGGTTGTGAAGGAAGCACGTAGTACCTGACTCGGCCGACACTTATTAGAGAGCTCGCCGAGACGAGAACGTTTCGGTGGCACGAATTCGTCCCGGCGCGTCGCGCGAAGGAAGGAAGAAACTAAATAATGACGAAATAAATCAACAATATCTCCGGTCGCAACATAATTATCACTAATGAAAACAAAATGTCGGAAACGAGAGAGAGAGAAACTTCCAAAGAAAGGAACCATGTCGTCTGTATACTTTATGTCCTCGAATCGTACGACGTTGAACAAACGAATTGAACGCCACAGAATCGTCAGTCATCCGAACTCGCAAGTTTAACGAAACGAAAATAGCTGGAAGAAGTTGATGAAAAAACATGACCTTTCTTATAATAGAGAAGATGACAACAAGAACGTAATGGGATTGGTGATCATTCCACAAAATAAAATAAAAAAACATAACACAAAATTGAATTGGATGCAGTAATCTTAAACCAACTAATTAATCATGTCTACCACGTCGTAATTATATCAATAAGTTATACATAAAAAATGTACTGTGATATAAAATAAATTAATTTTATAAAATACTCAAGAAATAATGAGATATGATGAATTATTCACTAAATATTGTTGCTAGACTGTAATATTGTAATAATATTTATATCTCTCATTAAATGACAGCAAAAAATCAGCTCTTACTTTAAAGTTGTTTTACGATTTACGAATACACAGAGTGGACTATGGGACTTATTTACATAATGGAAAAGTCAAGTAAAATAATGTAAAGATAAATGGTAAGAAGTGTGCAAATTAATAGGAGATAATATGAAAACAGTTTAAAAAATAGCCAATTTTTCGACACGGTTTATTGGCAACCAGGTATATTTGGCCCGCACTGGTTACCAACTTCTCATATAATAATACACATAATTTATCATACCGCTCTGACGATAGTTCATCTAAATTCATATCTGCAATATTCATCAAAATATCACAATTCAAATAAAATTCTTTTCCTAGTTTCTACAATAAAGAATATAAGTATAATCCATTCTGGTATTCCTCTATTAAAATTCAAGTCTACATGATTAATGACAGTGTAATCTATTTCTTGATTAGCCACGTTTTCTTGTAGTGTCAGCTTCACATATGATATATTCGTGTCATGTGTCAAAATTCGAAGATATTTAGCTCTAGAACACGCATAACTCAGCTAGAAAGTTCTCGAAGGGGATTTACTATTGAAAACTTACACTTACACAATCAACAAACATGCGTAGTGCATATGTTCCAATTCCAATGCTGTAGCAATTTTTTACAGACAACTGAAACGGGATACAAGACAACGCGGATGAATTGAAATAGGGTTCTTTTTGCTTCATATACCAGGAATTGGATTCATGAGATAATAATATATAAAATCTAGTTGAGAAAATTTTCAGGAAAAGGAAATATGATGTGTTCAATGAATATTTCGTTGTTTTGTTCAAATTTAGAAGTAGATGCAAAAATATGCAAAAACAAATAGTTAAAAATATACCTAACAAGTATATGTAAGACGTATATAATATTATATTATATGATGTCATCTATTATAATCAGAACTGCATGGATTTTTTTTAATCATCTAAATCAAGATTACATTGAGTGCTGCGTGCATTTTTCAAGAAGTGTACTTTACTGATTTATATGCTCTCGCAAAATTGATAACCACAAGTCTAATAAAAAACCTGTTAATTTTAAAAGATCGACCAATACATCCCTGACAATTGCAATTGTGTTTAGTTTTCCAAACATTATCAGTCATTGTTTGTTTTATGTAATACAAAATTTAATGGCTCCAGTGGCTGCTCAAACATTCGCAAGATTACAGCGCTTATGAAATATGGTAATGGCGATGTCTATTCGCGCAGTCCTCTTCTTAATCGCGAGAATTACGATAGTGTTTCTGCATAAAGTCATAAATTTATTGACAGAAGGGTGTTATGTGGGTCTTCGATGTTAGATTTTGCCTGACACGCGGTTAAACAGTAGCCCAAAGTTTACTGCCCATTTGATGATCAATAATCATTACGGCGACCTTTTAAACTTCGATAAAGTAGCCTAAACCTGTTATTCTGGACTCTCGTGCTAATAAATGTGGTAGGATTAGCGGATTTTATGGGTTATTAAACATGATGCAACGTACACAAAATTAAATCTTTGATTCATTTGTCGGTAGCAGATATTACCTCAAATCATCAGAAAGTAAAAATATTGTGACTTAAGAAAATTATGGCTGAATTATTAATGTTTTTCCGAATGTTCATCAATATATAAATAGTTGCTGAAAGAAATAATGTATAGTAATGCGGAGAATGAGGGAAAGATATTGGTTAAGTTAATAAGTTTACCAGTTTGTCAATTTGCCAGCTCAGCAATTCCGCGACAGGCCCGGCCCGAATAGAGGGCGGAATCCAATAAAATATACATACATACATACATTCAAATATATATATATATATATATATATATATATATATATAATCAGAATATATGTATGAATCTATATATCTTCGAACATCGAACTTGTACAAATCCAGCATGTCACAAAATAGGTATGGTGTGTGTATGTTGTGCTTGATATACCTACACATGTGTAACTGTTCGCGATGTATTAGTAAAGGAAAAATGGGAATCGAAGCAAAGCCCCTTGGGATCCCACGAGGAACTGTTTGTCATCTATAGCCATCCTAGTCATGCTCGTTCTGTAGTGTGCACGCCGATTCCCTCTCAGTTCTGTATATGAGACAGTAGCAAGATTTATACGCAGCGATCTTCGTAGAATTTTTAAAATAGTATCCTGCGCTTTGGGGATTTCGTGTAATGGAGTATGGAGATGGAGAGATGGAGCCGAACTACGGCAGACTGTTTGTTGTTCGCTATTTCGATTTACCAATTTCTAGTCAAATATGCGGAAAATACGATAGATTTAACGCGCCACAATCAATGATGCTACGATTGAAAGGAAACATGCGGCGACAAGAAATTTGCTTCCCTTTTCTATTGTTTTTACCAGCATTGATAAAATTAAATTAGCAAAACAACTTTTCTACAAAAATGCATAAACATAAAAAACCGCGTTACATATACGTAGCCTAGAAGCGAAGGCACTCATACGACACTTCCATCCAACCAGGAAATTAAAGAAAATCATGCCTTAGTGGTTATCATCGCAAATTGTTATACATTATTCCTACAATCTAGTGCATAAATTAAATATTATAAAAATACTAATAATTAACTGGTTTAATTGCCGCAATTAAAAAATTCCCCACCATGTTGAAAACATAAGACATGTCTTAAACAGGTTTAATGTCGACAATCACCAGCATCAGTTCAAGGAGACATGCTTAGCGTAATTTAATTTTGAAAGAAAAACGTAGCAAGGTAAAAATAAATAATATATAATTACTACACAAATAAATATGTTTTAACGATTATAAGTTAGAGCACATTCTTCAGCTACGAGAAGAAAATTGTAATCGAAAATATAATATATATTTTTCTGAATATAATTTTTTTATATATCTAGGAGAGCTAGAGACTTAACGTAACGGGGTTAGTAACTGGCGTTTTTCCATAGAATCTTAAACAAAATTAAAATATTTGTTTGTCTCGATTAGACATGTAAACCATCCTGCATAATATTGTTATAGCTACAGGACCATGAAGTAAACAAAATTGTGCAGGTGCATCATTTTTGGCAGGTAATATAAAATTGATGTACCATAATATTTTGGTTTGCGTTATTACTATCGACTAATTTTATATATCTTATTTTGTTTCAAATTTATCAATCTTTGATAATGTTAACAATATTTGTAATTGATAAATTGTTCAAATAGTTATCTTGATAAGTGTAAAAAAATACCCTTGGGGTTAGTTTAAACAAAACCTTGGGGCTAGTTGTAACATACAAGAATTAAATACAGATTCAAGTGAAGAAGATTGCGTGAATGCATAGTTTACAAAATGCGGGCACATGTAAATTGTGTTACAAGAGACACTATATCTTTTATTTGTATCATGATATTAATTGCAGTTCACGTTGATTTATGATAAAAATTTATACTACAGAAGACATTATATAGCTGATAAAGTGATGCTTAATTTTTTTGTTGGCATGCGGATGTATCAAGTGGTTTACCTTTTGTATTTATTTGTTTGCGACGCGATAAACGCCCTGTGCGTCGATTTGTTTTTCATCCTTTGTGCGCACGTGACAATAAGTCACTTGGTTCTCGCAAGACGGTGGCATATCGTTTACTTAGTTCGCGTGGGTATTCGGTGAATTACGGGAAGCAATAAATCATGCTTTCCCCTTGATACCCCATCTGTTCCACGCGATGGCGGTGGCGGTGGCGGTGGCTTTGTCCCCCAGTAACGAATTCTGGAGCACGCCGCGCCTATGCCCGACCATGTTTTACGAACTATGCCGATTCATTATTGTTTTCGCGCGAATGTAACGCGCTTCTAAATTAATTGTTTGCAATTAAAATCCCTTCTAAGATTTAAAGCGCGTTCGTACAGTCGCGCCGTACGTCGTGTCGCGATGCTGCCGGCGCGATGCCGTCTGCCAAAGAAAAGGGTTGAAGGCGAATCCCTTGCGGCGGACGATCCGGCAGGACACGGTCGCTTATTTAATGTACTGCGATGAGGAAAATTAGAACATTAATGCATTACAACAATGCGCCCGGATAGTTTGGCTGTGCTCGCCTCATATGCCGTAGGCGTTTGCTCTGCTAACCGTGAAATCGCTCAATCCGACAAATTAAACTACGCCATGTTTTGCAGTATTGTAAAATACGTACATAGATTGCAGTTATTTCAAATATATCACATGCTCAAACATTTATTTTTCTGGTTGTGGACCTTTGACAGGATAAAATATTGTATTAATTAATGGCAATAAAAATCTGACAACGAAGAGTTCAAATTTATGCAAATTCCATTGTATATTATTTGATTACAATATACATGAGATTAGATAGCACGATACGTGGCTATTTACAGTCACGTGCGCGATCTCAGCTGAAAATCTGATAATAAGAATAGACCCCATTAAGCTCGAGTCAAGCAAAATAAAACAAAAGATCTTTTAAATTGCATTCGCCATCGTTACTCACTACGACACTGCTCGTAATGTATTTACTGCTCCTTTATATAATTGCGCACTGTAAATGCAGACAGTGATATATTGGGTTAATTATAAATCTGGCATAATGATGAAAGTTCTAATTAAACATTTGTAATAATAAGCCGAATCAATTTGTCGTTTCGGAGGCGCTAACAATAAGGCACGTATAACAAAATAAACGTACAAACATATAGTGCAAATAATCAGAATTATAAGATAAACCAAACTTGTTCACTACGAACGAAATGATACACGAATAATAAATATTACGATGCATTTTATATGCATGTTTATAGATTGCAGATAAGCCGTGTTACGCATATTGTGTTTTGAATTGAATGAATGAATGATTTAATTTGCAATTTTAAAACGACTGAGTTTTTTTCTCTTGTTTGATTGAATATCAAAAATGATTAATTTCATTTTCAATATTGTAGCAACAGCACTGGACTAGTCTATATCAACACACACAATTGAGTGCTTCAACCTACCATACAGGACTGAAATTTAGGAACTTTTTTATATGTATATAATAAAACACAAAATATATCATAATTATTTGTAATGTAAGACAAAGAAAACAATTATGATAACCCCGCTTTGCTACAATAATTAATTTCAAACAACTGCCAGCGAAGTGTCATATTTGGAACTCATTACGTGTCACATTTCCTAATTAAGAAAAATTACCCGCGCCTCGTGTTACACTGTTCTTGCGGCTGTTTATTTAAAACCTTCTATGTTATAAATATGTCACACATAAAGGACCTAAGACCGCGATTTTCTTTATGCGCAGGAAGTTCACATGTGTTTACCAATAGAAATATAAATTTTGCTCAAAATAAATCACGAGCATTTCGATATACAGATAGAGCGACCAATTCTTTGATAAAATAGAAATGTTATAGTATTGCTATGTTACGGGTCTAATATTCGTATTAGTTGGTAATAACGAATTGTAAAAAATCTATGTCTTTGCTGCGCGTTGAGGCGTTTTACAAACAAAACCTAATCTACAAAACGCACAAACAAATTGATCATAAGTGCAAGTTTTAGATGTCATTTTGATAGCACATACTGGAAGTTAGTTTCCATGTGTAAAAAGCGTGATTCCCCAGCAAATACATAGCCTTTTGACAATTCGTTACTACCAACTCATACGAAGAAGGACCCGCATTTTCAGCTGAGATCGCGCACGTGACTGTAAATAGCCACTTATCGTGCTATCTAATCTCGTGTATATTGTAATCCAATAATATACAATGGAATTTGCATAAATTTGAACTCTTTGTTGTCAGATTTTTTATTGCATTACCATAACATTTCTATTTTATTGGAGAATTGGACTCAGAGCATGATATAAAATATGTATTTCATCTCAAAACGTAGAGTGAATCTACAGTTATATAAATTGATATGATACTAAAATTGAAAGATGTGTTTAGAGAATTTAACCACACGCATGTACGTATGTTGTGCGTGCATTTGAAAGGATAATTCGCGTTTAGTCGCTTAGTAATAAATTATAGATCGGGTTAGTTCTATTGTTCATACCTTTCTACTTTAAAACTCCACTCGATTCAAATGTTCAAGGGGATACGTATGCTGTAAAGTTCAGATTCAAAACTCATATATATGCGCTATGCAATCGCATAAATCAACGGCATCACGTCACTTTGTACGTTTTAAATTCCACTGCACAAGTGCGCACCGTGCTCGCCAGACTTTCTTAATATGAAGAGGTTTGTTCGCCGACTGGGGACTCCGCTGCTTTTGCGCGATCTTTTTATTTTTCTCGGAGAATATATATGTTCGTTTATTTCAATCTTGTTACGATTCTTTTACAAATGTAATAAATATTAAGTATTCGCAACAAACTACATGAAGGTATATATGCATTATGCAGCAATACCTGCTCTTGCTCAGCACCCCGCGATATGAGAGTGCGCTTTGCGCGTCAGAGAAAGGTTTCGGTGCATTGTGTGCATATTGTCTGAAATTTTAAGTGTGATATACGGCATTTAAATATCATTGTGATACTTGGCAGCATTTTGGTAAACAAAATTTTTCATCTCAAAGTCGAGCTTCCACTTTATCTTAAATCTCACATAATTATATAAGCTACAACGTAAATTGAAACTATAGTTCATACAAAACACAGCATTAATAAATGTGATTTTATACAACGACATTACTAATCTTCTGCTGCATTCTTGTCTCAGTTATAATTTTTCATTGATAATTGCTACCATAGTATGTTTTTTTTATTAAGTATCAGCCGGCGTAAGCATTTGTGCTAACGATTCCTAGCAATTACATATCAGGGACTTTGCCGGTGTTCATCGCATGTAAACGCACATCCGCGTCGGTTGCAAGTTTGCGGGCGCTTACATAGCCGATGATGCGATTTCTACAATGCATCATTCTGATTGGTCCTGATCATCGTGGGTACACGCGAATTAAGTCATTTAACCGCCTATATAATTTCATTGTAATTCTGTGTACACGCACAGCCTATGCAATTACATCGTGATTGTAGACGCTGGCTGAGCTTAACATCGGGTGGAGTAGGTACGACCATACAATATGCATGCACGGACACAACACCGCCGCAAGTTCGAAGCATAGGTGCAATATCAGGCATGCCAATCGAATAATAAACCGTGGTCTAGATTTATAATCAAATAAATTGATTAACTTAAGTATATTTTATTAATATTCTCACGTCCAGCCCTTATTGATAATTTTAGTTCCATAATCGTTAACCAATAACTTTCATGCCAGTGATCAGATCTAACCAAAAGCTTAGTTTACGAGTATTATATTTAATTAACCAGTTAACTGTGTCATGTACAATAGTGTGCACAATTTTGTCTCGCCAGAATCGAGTTCATGACGAGTATATTCGTCAATCACATAGTAAGCTGCACTTGTAAGATATCGGATGTAAAATATGGGTTTATTTTACTAAATTGAAAAAATTCATTACTATATTTTAATTCTTTGGTAATATGAGAAGGTACATATTACAGACGTATCAAACTAAAAATAAAAAATTCAATGAAAAAATATACATGTAAATAAAAGAACGTAAGAATAGTTTTTGATAAAAAGCGAAAACTATTTTCAAAATAAACAGTAATTTAAATAACTAAGTATTCATTCTCATAATTTAGGTATATTATTTCCAGATTTCTGGATGTTTATCCATCTTGTCTAAAGAGAAAATGCCCCTTACAACTACTTATTTTATAGTCATAGCCTCACAATTTTGATATTTTAGAATATATTTTGTTTTTCTTTTCAAAAATTCTAATTTAAATAGCAAATGGTCACAGTTCGTACGCATGACGAATATATTCGTCAATATACAAAACCCTGGCACTTTTTGATGACAAGTATACTTGTCAATCACAGTTAGCTGGTTGAAAACGAATTTTTACTATGCTGATATTTAACTTCTAACCAAAAGTGTAGTATCTCAATAAAAGGCGAACTGTTTGTAACTAATAGCACAATCAATTCTAGAAGAACGCATAGATATAACCAAATTGTCAAAATTATCATTTTCTAAGCTTTGTGTAATAAATTTATTGACCATTCAGATGTTAATTGGAAATGGTCTAGCCGCCAGACTGTAGCAATCTGCAGCGTATGTCCTGGGAGTCTGACGCACACTGTTCGCTTGGCTTTCGATGGTATTAAAGCTCCTAGCATTTACCTGAGCGTATTATAACCCTTATATGCGATCTAGCCAAGAGCTAAAGTTTCTGTACAATATTATTTCGAAGTACGTACAATTGTGTACGTACGTACATTGATGCTTTGCGGTAATGAACGAGGTGTTTTAAAACTGAAATTGGTTCAACTAGGAACTGAAAGAATTTATGGAATTAAAACTGACTAGCACTTGGTAAATAATAACTATATTATATACCAATAAATAAAAATTACTTATTTATTCATTGTACCAAATTTTTCTACATAATAAAAAATGCCAGCAATTTGCCGGTAAAATGTCATCATCATCTTCTCAAATAAAAAAATAATTATTTATGATACCAATAACAAAACTATGAAACAATTTACGCTTTTGTACGATTTTGCATTATATTTATTTACAAACGTTGAATATTATTCTGTTATTACAGAGTTAATAACACATAACCACGCATATTTCGATGAACACAGTGCGGCGTGTTATAATAGAAGTGTTGGTGTTGCAAACCGCATTATCAAAATAAGCTATGGTCAACATCAGCTCGCGGTTCGGCCCAATGTTAATCACTCCCTATATGAAACTGATAATAATGTAATAGGTGCTTGGACGAATTTAGTGGGATAGCCGATGCAAATTACTATGTCAGATAATTGAACAAGTTTTTGCAAATTTTTATATACACATGGACTTATTAGATCATTATTCGTCAGTGTATAATGCGGTATTCAATATGACGACTATGCTGTAAATTAAGAATGCATCCATATTATTAAATGTTGTAGCATAAAATGGATGAGCATCAAAATTAATTTCTTATCCAACTAATATTTTTCAAAGCAAACTTGAAAAATACGATTCAGATCAGATCAATTGATTTTAATAACTTATTATTGATAAGATTATAGATGTCCTACCTTTGCCAACGTTTACACTATTACAGTACGGCCAAACTCAATATCGCAATGCATAATCATATCGATTCTCACATTTGTAAACAGCCACATATATCATACATGCCCGACTGATTTGCATAGATGGGTGGTGTATATAAACACTGCCAGCTTTAGTTCAATGAAGCCCGGGCTTCCCAATCAGATATTTCATTTAAATCTTAATCAAAATGGATACTGAAATGTTGCTCTGTTAAACCACGTAAATGTTTATTTAGATATTCTGTGTAACATATATTTTTAATAGTTCCAACCATATTGAAATTATATAAGCTTTGATTTCGGATGCAAGACAATTAAATTAAAGGGTCCTACTGTTTTGATGATTTGACTTTACTAACTACATCGGTTTTTATCGATGGCAACCCAAATAGTTGTTTTATCTCTATGTTATATTATATTAGAACACATATTGCTATCTATGTTTACAAATGAACACCGATGTTAATTGAAAAATATTAATATACAGTTTTGTTGTTAGTCAAATTGTTAATTTAGTCACTGCACCTGTAAGTATTTGCTAAGCCTTTTCGATTAAAGAATTTCGATCCGTAACAATGTCACATACGTAATAAGAAATAAAATTCATCCTCTGTCCGTTATTAGTTTATTCTCTGCGTCCAAAGTACTTATTTACTCTGCGTTTATCCGTTATGATTACCCTTTTCTTTTACATAATATAATTGCCTGTTATTGATAATAGTTAAAATAAATTTAATTGATTAATTGAACATCCGTCCAATAGACCCATTGAGAATCCTTTGTTCGATAGAGCATAGAATAGAGAATAGAGCGTCGAAGTGTACGTGTCCGATACAATACGATAGCATTGTTTTTCAGATTATGTCTATGGCATTAAGCGGGTCAGAATATTTTAGATTCTACCCATAGTCAGAGCAAATCTATTAAAACGTAAAATATAATCATTAATATAAAAGATAATTTTAAATGTAAATGACAAGCCGCCTATTTTTATATTTAACAACATCCTCAGGCTATATAAATCATTTATAATTATAAAATATATTCAATATGCATTTATCAATAAATATAATGAAATTTGACTATTTTTACTAAAGAAACTGGTGGCATAAATGTATCAGTGAATAATTTTATATTATGTAGTGAATCATCTGCAATCATGATATAAAATAAATTGTAAATTTAATTTGCGTTGATGGCTGAGAGATGTGTATTTTCAATATAAGTCTAAATAATTACAGTAATTGCAGTAATCAATGAGTACATATAAGCGGGATATATGAACTACATCGAAGCTAAGCGAATTAGCTAACTTATAATTAAGAAGTATTGATAATCCTTACATGTTTGCCGATCTTGTATGAATTGATCGTGTAATTGAAAAACTATAAACCGAAATTTAAGTTTCAACAGCATGTTTGTAAATAAAATTAACCCTTTCGCCACGGAAATGTTTTCCCATGAGTGATGCTACTGTACGAGCCAATAAACTGCTCAAAAATTAGTTAAAAAAATATTTTTAGCTTTTCAATAATTACAGATAAAACTGTATTTAAAAATTAAAAATTACACTTTTAAAGAACTAAAAACCGCTACAACAAATTAGAATTCACAATAATTCAACTCAGAGTCATAAATTTTGAAGCAAAATTAGATGTCACACAAATGTCTATAGGCGGCATGTGTAGCAAAAGGGTTAATGCAGCTAATTCATAAAAAGTACTCCAGATAATTTGTTTTATTATGAAGTAGCACCATAGTAATGGCATGCTATTTCTTTCTGAATGTATGGATTCCGATGTAATATAAAAAAGTTGTTTCGTATAGAAAATTGCAAGTTCCACAATAAGTAATGCACGTTCGTCAGGGAGTAGTTGCGTCATCCCTATAGAACGAAGGATTGTCGGTCGTCTTTATATTCATGTGACCTTAGAAAGACGATAGCATTTACGTTATGGTCACATTATCGCGATGTAAGATGTTCGTAACCTTTATGTAATAATATCATGATATGGAGAACTAAAATGCTTGAGTCATGGAATGCATACAAGGAATAAAGTCGTATGAAGCTTGTTTAAAAGTAATTAATAGATCAATCATTCTTCAAATCTACGTATTAGAAAACAGATTAAATATAATTAAATTGTTATCGCATAAATTAAATATATTTATTTCAATTTAATCAAGTATTCTCATCTTGCCTTATTAATTCTGTACTCAATCCGATACTTAATTTTCTAAACGAATCGTTGCGTTTCCATTCTATCTACGTAAGTGAAACACATCCGCAATAAGAAGATAATAACAAAAGCATAGTAACACTAAATTAATATTGGAGTTGGTTCCGACCATGTACGCAGGGCACACGCAATGCATTTTCTTTCCATTTGAGTGGACTCGGTGCGCAGTGTCTCATTATGTAATTACGTTATTACAAAAATGGCGCAGCATCGCAATTCGCCTTTTTATCATACTCCTCTCGCTCGCTTTTACGCGTTCAGAAAGGCAAACGTCTCTTTACCTCAAAGTACGTCGCTTGACGGCGAGTAAGTAAGTGTACGCGATGCCTATTATTAGGTGCATGTGCGAGATGAAGGCATAGGACGGTCGGACGGAAGAAATGCATCGCAATTATGCACCTACTCTAAACACTGACTGATGGCTCCGTTGATACGACGGTTATTGGTTATCAGGAAGAACCAGGTTTTAACACACAATGGCGTGTGTGCGTCTGCTGTGCGGCATGTTCACGGACGCACTGAAACACATACGAAGAGACCATCTTCTCTCTTCCACTGATTCGTCTTGGGAGGTCTAGCCGTCAGCTCGATGCATTTTTAGTGGATATAGCGTATGTGCACATGTGATAGCGCGTGTGTGAGTGACCGTTTGCGAGTGTTTGAGTCAGGTACATGTGTGATCAAACAGCTCATTGTGCGCAGATCGGAGGCTGGACAGAGTAGTCCACTATACAGACCTCTGCGACAACAGTGGCGTTTCGAAAAATTAAACATTAGATACATCTGAAAAAATCCAGTAGATAGGTTGGAGCAGGACTGGAATTCGGAGGTAAAAGATCAATCGTCATTATCTCAAAAGCAAGTAAAGTATAGAATTTTTTATCAATACTATTCTAAAGTAGAAGACAAAAGATGTGTAACCAGCTTATTTGTTAGCTTACTTCTTTCGACGTCTCTATCAGGGGATAAACGGCCATATACCAACATTCAAAACGAAAGTATTTTGTTTCGTCGGTAGTTTTTTTTTTTTTTTTTGGTTTTTAGTGAGATTCAATACCTTTTTCATATATAAAAGCTTATAAGGATAAAGTAAGAAGGACCAACTAAACCATCATTTTGACAATGTCATAAACAATGAGAAAATAGTAAATTAAGATAAAAAACAATTTTAAAAGAGATAAATTAAATTAATAGTTATTCCAACCCTGCTGATAAACATTTCTGACAAAATACCAGATCAGGGTATATATTACCGCCTTGATAGATTGATAAATTAAATAGTAATTTGTATTTCTGCAGTAGTATTTGTATATGAACATTTATTGTAAATATTGAAATTTGATGATCAACTTTTTGCACTTCAATTAATTTTTCAGAGAGTCTATTATGTGTAGAAAGCCCTCCCTTTCCAGCAGTAGATCAGTTCCGAATTCAGACATAAATCGTATGAAAAAAATAATTACAAAAAGTGATCCTCAATATATAATACGATCAAAGGATCAATAGCAATGTCACGCGCCACTGGTGATACCCACTCCAAAGCGGTGATGTTGAACGAAGATAAATGTCGGTATCAGAACCGAACGTTCGCGGCATTGTCCGCGGCGCAGAATTTCTACGGGACGCGACCTGCACTCATTGTTGGAACCAATCGTTCTTGCACACTATCAGACACAGAAAAACAACAAAAACGAAAAGCTAAATTAAATGACAACCGACTTTATACCAGCAGCAGGGCGATCGAAATTATCGCTTTGCGTCGCAATAATTGGACCATTTTGCTGCGAATAAAACAAAGATAAACTGAGCAAAAATATATCGTCGTATAAAAGTATGTTTTGTAATACTTAACAATTGGTGCAACAAATATAAACAAAGAAACATTTTGGTTTACAGAACATTTCGGTAGCTAAATTCACAATTTTATAGCCAAAATTCCAAATTGCTTAAATAATGACAAAGTCTGGTTAAGTTTTTTCCGCATCATTATCCCTCGACGGCCCTGTGATTCCAAATCCAGATTTCAAATATAGCGGTTGCATAATTCACACAAAGAGCTTACAAATGTCATAGGTATAGTAGTGCACTTCTTGTCATTCAGGATACGAAGACAGAAATCTTACAGCACATATAGAGTTAATGATAGTACTGAAAGCTAATTTAGATTCCTGGTTTCGATCCCTTTTCGAGACAATCGCTAAATGATAATGCACGTCCGACTGTCTCCAGTATATGTAAAGTGCTTGTCAGATATGCGTGTGGAGATATAGAAAGTACGCAGGTTGGGATTTAGGATTAAAATAAACCCAAAGTTTCAACACTGTATATTAATACAATAAAAAGTAACAATTTCAGAATAATTAAGATCATTTGGAAACTATCATCACGAGTTGGAGAGATATTTTCTATTACCTTTATCCTCGACTCATACAAAATTACTATTGTAGGCAATAAAGAGAATTTCAAAGCACAGCACATTACATCGGATTTACTATCGAGTCTACGATTGTGTAGCTATGTTTGCGTAGTGGCTACGCCCATACACGGTGTTGCCTAATTACTGCTGACGATGAGCCAGTCGGCCACGACCAAAAAAAGCAGCCAGCGATTGGAAAAGCCTTCGAAAGAAAAACGTTGCACTACTTTAATTTACTATGGAAACGTATAAAATTACTGCGAAAATAGGATTACACAGCACGTAGGGGTTGACAATTAGTTTAGATAGGTATCTGCTGCGTTATAATAAACTAAGAAATAAGAAAAGTAGAATAAATACCGATATCATTAGTAGAGTTCCAATTGAAATAATAATTTGGTAAAATTTGTTGCTTACTAAATTGTGTTTAATGTTTTAATCGTGAGTAATAGCTAAATATTATTATTATTATTGAAGCTAAAATCAGTAAAGAATTTGACTTAAAAAAATGTTTGAAAGTGTGTTATTTGTTTTGATATAGTTAGTTTAGTTTTCTCAGTACAATTGCCAAAAGTCGAATTGGATCTTAGTGCACCCCCCTAGCCTAAATATCGCTAAAATATTATTAATATAAATGTTGGCACGAATTCAATACATAACATACTTATTTTTCTCAAAAATATCGCAAACAATTCTATCTTTTCCCATATCATAAATACTTTCTATTCTGATTTAACGCATCTTTACAATTCGCAAAGATATCGAATTTAATACCATTTACTTAAACCATTCCAGAGACGCGCCCCTTCTTCGCAATTTCCAATCAATGTTCGTGATTCGAGTGTACGAAGGCATGAACAAAATTATGAGATATTTTATATTCTTTGCGGCGATATATCAAACGGGCGGGCCGTGTGTATTGCGAGAATGAACAATGCGTGCAATGCGACAATTTCATAAATGAAAAGTGTAAATCCGCGCGCATATGTCAAAAATAAATATTATGCACAATTTACTGGAAAATGTATGCGATTTCACAATAAACGAATTTATCACGAGACAATACAATAATAACGAGCGCTCGAAAGTATATTAAAAAAATCCGTACACAATATAAAGTGGGTATAATAGTATTTCATTTTGGTTCATAGATTTAATTATCACTGCATATATATAATCAGGGATTCTGTATAGGTTAATTATTAAAGGAAAATTGCAGATAACACTATGCTTTGTCCCAAATATATAAAATAATGGAATAAGAATACTCAACCGGTAACCCAACGGTTGATCCATCCATATTTGATTATATTATTATTAGAATTTATCTAATATCACTGGAACTGTTTTTACTTGAAAACATACTTAAGATCTATATTTTCAAGTGAAAACTGATATCGCTACAGCTCGATATCGAGAAAGAAAGACTTGAACGAGAAAGCCGAGTCTTTCTATTTCAGAATATTTAAAAAAGATAAGAAAACGGATATTTTTTTCTTTACAATTTTAATAACATCGTATCAAATCTAGGCCTTTATTATTTGTTTGAATCTCTTTATAATGAAACTATCAAGTGTTCTACCATTTTACAATCCTGTTCGAATGCGCGAACTGTTGACGAAACTTGCCCTTTTTTCAAAAAAGTCGAGCATTGTTAATTTTTTTTTTGACGAAATACTAGAAATATTTGACATGATACTAGAAGTATTGTAAGTAAAAACCATGCAATTAGACAATAAAAAGTTTTTTTATTAAAAAATACAATAATTACCTTTACAAAATATAACTAACTTTCAGATATTACCTACACTTCGTTGCATTCATAAGATATTTACTAAACATCTATTTAATGATAAATTGTTGATTTAAGTATCGATCGTTTCTATCAGGCATAACTAATGCGTTTATGTATGTCGATAAACCAGACGTGCGGAAAAGCACGTCTGAACGAGTCGAATAAATCAGACGCATTTGTCTATCGCCGGACGGGTAATTGAAAATTGACTATTCAAGATGAATTGATTGCCGTGTTAAAGTGTTCCGGTAATGCATGACAGAGTATCAGCCGATAATGCCTCTGCAGAGGAGCCGCGTGTTTCCATCGTTGATGATGGCGCTCTCAAGTCCCGCCTACATGACTTATGGCCGCTATGCAGAGAGAAGCGAGCCACCAGCCAGCTCAGCCGGCCGGACACGATGGATGACGTGCCGCTTTGCGCGCGTACCGCAGTCCGCTGGGAACCCTCGAATTTCCTTGAAGACTTCACATGTCGAGATCGCTGCCGCCGATGCGGACCGCCGAGCCGCCAATTCCGCGAAGATTTATACGTGATCTAACAAAAAAGCAATAATTATTTAGCGATTCGCTTCCTAAGGGGTTAATATAAATCATTGAACAGAATATCATTATCATTAACAATATTTGTTTTTAGATACGATATTGGATATTTTCATAACATTATCAAAAAAATATTTTATTTAACTCCGCAAATATATAGATTTTTAGAAGTAATTTCATTATACTGCGCATGATGTTCGAGGTAAATACAAAAGAGCCGCAACAAATAACGTACCAACATATGCGCATTTAAAACATGTTTCATTACAATTCTACAAAGAGTTGAAATTCTGCAGAAAGGAGAGTTTTTGGAAAGTTACTTGTCTGTAGTACGGTGTGGGACGGAAGGCTGACGGCTTCCGCAAACTAGAAACTCCTCCGTCTTTAACACTGAATATCTCGCACAACTCCGACAAAAGTCGAGCTTTCGGAGCTTAAAGCTCTAGCAACACGGCCAGAACTCGAATCTCGAAATCTCTGTGCGGCACGGTGTATAACTCCTGAAAACCGTTCCGCACCTACACTCTTAGTGGAAAACTAAATGTACCCTAATTAAGCGTCTTGATTGCGTATTACCAAAATACAAAACATAAAAAGAAAAATTAGAAAAGAAAAAGAATGTTATACAGTAAAATATATCTCATGAATTTCAGTATTATTACAACCATGTTTATTATATTAATTAATTTATTCTCAGAATAATATTACTACGCTTTTAAAGAAAATTACATATGGTATTGCTAACTATAATAAGCGGTCAAATTATTGTCGCTTAATCGATAACATTTATGTTTATTAACATCGTATAATTTGCAATAATTTGTATCAAATTATAAACATCTGCCAAAATAATTAAATAATCGTTCTCTTATAAAAAAAACAATGTGCGCCAAATGTTAACCAAAAACCAAAGCAAAAAACATCCAGATAAGTGGCGTTTTCATAGCGAGGTCCTTCACTTCTCTCAAAATTGAAGTGTACACAATTCTCTCCAAAAGTTGTAGCAAGAAAGATATATACGAAAGACTTTGTATGTATAGAATGAATTTAAATATGAAATATGCTCGAAATGATTCTGAGCTCGTTTCTTGTGTTGGACTTTGTAACTTTATATGAAACTTGGAGTTAGTTTACGTCTTCCTCCGCATATGAATGTGAGAAATTCAAAATGATATGAAATCTAATAAAATATTTTTACGCATTGTTGAAAATACAGATGCTGCAAAAGTGTGAAAAATATTGAGAATTTACTTGCAGAAACTTTTGTCGAGAGATACAATATTTATAATCATTACATATTCAATTATTTGGGTAAAAATTTATAGCATGATTTAATATAACTAAAAAAGTTATTTTAATTAAACTAATGTAGTTTTGTGGTGAGCAGTTGATATAAATTACCCAAAGACCCTTTTAAACCATATTTTTGTTTTTATTTAATGTTTGTTTTTCTGTATATATAATACGGCAGTTGCAATTGTAAGATTTTTGTTTCATAAAACTTGGAGCATGTTAACGCAACTTCTACAAGTTTAAAAGTAGAGAGGGATGACATCGAATTGAGTTTTTACTTGTTGTTATAAAATGCGCCACAAAAATTCCGCGATTTCGATAACAAATTTCACATACAGAATACAAAACCCATTGACTTTACATATTATTGATTTTTATTGGTCTTTCAACGAGCCGCGAGTACTCGATTCGACGACAACGTAACCGCATACAGGACGAAGCAAAAACAATAACTGTACAGATTTTATTGGTAACTCGTCTTCCCTGTATAGGATAGCAATTGAATTCATGAATGAATATGTGAACGAATGTTCGCGTATACGAGCCGGAAACGTACGTATAAAATCGCACATTGATTTGTTATATACTTTTCATTGTTTGTTTGATCAGTGACATAGACGTACGAAATGATATACTGAATCATGTGCTATGACACTAGAAAATACTTAATTGCTTCAATTTTGAGCTTGAGTTGGACTGCTTCTGAACCATCGAAATAAAATTCAATAATCCGAAGTAAATAGAAGAATTTAGTTAAGAAAAGTAGAAATGCTAATAGTAGAATGTAGATGTTGTTTTATGAACTTTAATATTATTTTTGAACAAAAACCCAAACAGTTGTCCTATGTCTGTGTGACAAATTATTATTACAATTTCTATAATAGTGCAAATATTTATTGATGCATCAATGCTGGTGCAGGGCTATTTTCACTTGCTATCTACATTTCCAAGTAAAAACCGTTGTCACTACTGCTTGACAACAGGATGCTCGAAACGGGATCGAACCCGAAACCTCTGATTCAAGTCCAGTCGTTCCTGCCACTCACCAACGAGCAAACCCATAAAAAATAAGTGATTTATTTCATTATAAATAAGAAAAATCACCCAACACTAAAACCAGCCAAAATCATTCGAAAACTATTGCAACATTAAAAATCTTTATAAACAAGGGCGTTATCAGCCGAGCAATTGTTACAGTTCGCCATCGTATATCTCCTGGTGCATGCTCAGAATAATTTTCGACGTGGTTTCGACGCTGTACAATAGAAAGTCTATTATTGCAACGTGTTATATTGCACTGTATAGCGCCATATACGCGACGTAAACGAGATAAAGTACACAACAAGCCCGGGCGTGGAACGGGCGAGTGGGTTGGTCAACAAAACGTGTTGTTCTATAGGGATAACAACGGCCAAACCAAAAATTATCGCCCGAAACATTAACAAGTTAATTAATCTGAACCCCGGGAAAACATCTGAAGTGATTGCGATAGAGACTGTTTCCTTAGTCAATGTTTATTTACTTCTATTCAATCAGTAGAAGCGAACTCAGCACAATGAAAACGATTCGTGAACTTGATCATACACCGTAATTTTATATATGCCACGCGCGAAAAGAAGTTTGGCAAATAATAAAAATTACAGAATTTTATTTCCATGCATGAGAAGACAATATTTTTGATTAATAACTCATATCAATAAATCAACAAGATCATAAAAGCAACCATTTTTCAAATTTCATGCATGTTTCCTTTTTGGGGTCTGCATTCTGTCCGAAACAAACATTGTTCTTCGAGGATATATTATTATATATACATATATGTATGTATTTGCCGAGCGCTAGAGATGGCAATCGCGATGTTTTATTCTTATTTTGGTAGATAGAAGTCTCTCGTTGTTTTATTACCGCACGGATGAACGCAGGGCTGGACGGTGACTCTTTCGTTTACAGCTTCATTTTCTTGTTCATGACCAGCACAAATTTACTTTTATTCAATTACCTAATAACTATTAAAATTTGCGATAAAGTGCATAATAATAAAACCAAAAATTGCGTTTTCTCGTTATAAATTGAATTTAATAAGCTGTTTAGCGTGTGCTGAGCGCATAGAGAATATATCATTTTTTTATCGAACGCTATGATCAAGCAATTCAATTTTCTTCTATTTTGCATTTTATTTTCGGAAATTCATCGGTTCCATGCACGGATATATTGTTTATTATACATAAAATGAACTATTACAAAACATATAAAGTAAGCGTAAACACGAAACGAATGATTGATACTTAAATAGAGAACCTAATTTGCCAAGCGATTTCACATGAATATAATACGATTTGCAATTCGACCTATCCACTATTTTGTAAAGCGATAGTTCTCGAATTGATATAAAACTATCTTCTATGTGCTATATAAGTATGCAAGTTGTGATTGAAAATGTATAACGGAAGGAGCGTATCGGAATAAGTTCACCCCTGGGCGCGTTGGAACGGGGCGACGCGCGGCTGGAGAATAGACGAATATGCATCGGGTAGCCAAGCATCGCCAGTCCGAGCGTCTAGCTCTGGTCGCCTGCTCGGCTGGTTGATATATTCAATGGGTGGTTTGGCTGCGCCGAGCAATGCTGATGGTGAGGAACGCCAGTTTCCCGGAGTCTGAGGCGTCGTCTATTTGGCTGACATATCAACCGGTTCTATGAACTAGTGCAGTCGCGCTACTATTTTTATTGTTTTAGTCATATTTTTACGTACACTTTTGCACACAATTTTTAAGCAAACGTGCCAAACGACTTTAGTTTACACTGTGTATATATATCCAGAGTTGATATAGGGGATGATAATTCAAACTGTTACGTACGGTCTATGCGCGGATTGCGCCATAGTTCAACACCGCCGTCGCCGCGAGCTCATATCATTTCGTACTTTTTTGTTCGCGTTCATTCGGATCTTTTATTTTATTGTCTAACTTTTTGCACTCATTTCGAGAGTGTTTCACGGATTCGGGTACGTCGATATAATAAGTTATTCTTACATAACTTGAAAAAAATATACAAAAATAACTAAAAGATCATTTTAACAACTTGGGGTAAGTGAATAGAACTACTGGAACAGAATTAGAGGTCCCAGGTTCGGTCCCGTTTCGAACAGCCTGTTGTCAAGCAGTAGTGACAACGATTTTCACCTGGAAATATAGATAACAATATGTTTGTAAGTGTAAAAAGCCCTGATCTGGTACAGTAGCATTAATAAATATTCGCGCTATTACAGGAATTGTAATGATAATTCAGCACATGGAGTTGCCATCTGTAATACCGACTAGTATTAAATCAAATTACTTTAACAACTTACAAGACTCTTAAAT
Organism: Ctenocephalides felis; assembly: GCF_003426905.1. Lineage (NCBI taxonomy): Eukaryota > Metazoa > Arthropoda > Insecta > Siphonaptera > Pulicidae > Ctenocephalides > Ctenocephalides felis. The sequence goes on from NW_020538040.1 coordinate 154,940,416, forward strand.
TCTGACGGCTGTTCAAAAATAATAATAAAAAATGTGTAGTGTATCATTTGTTAATTACTGGAGCCTAAACTTTTATTTGGGCCAAAATATTTTAAAGCTGATAAATTTGATATTGATAAATAAAATAATGCACGCCCTCGAAATAACATTTTGAAGTGTATTTTTACTAATACTAGTTGTGACATAGGATTAATAGCAAATTCAAAACAGAGTTTATTCTCGTGTGCTAAGGGATTAATGACAAAGTTGAAAGCGCTAAACGAAGGAATTAGAACAAGCACACATAACCCATTTATATTTAACTTCTGAAGCTTGAGTAACCCCTTTCACAAAATTATATGTAGATAATCTGTAATGTACGGTGCGAGCACTCCAGCAATGAGCGTGCTCTCGAAAGAAGCAAAGCCGAGCGAACGGCCAGAAATACGCGATGAGAAGGATATGCGAAGAGGAGTTCACTATTTGTATTTCTGTGTTAACGTGAATAGAAATTCTTATCTTGTATGTAAATTATAGAACCAGCGAAACGAGATAAGCTATTACGAAATAGAAAAAAAAAGAGCGGGAACGCTTGAATAAATAAAAAAACAAGGGTAAAGCTCACCATTCCGCCCAGCGTTCACATGCTCGAACCACATGCAAATGTCTTGAGGGTTTCACGCACAAAAGGGGATGCTTTACTACTCCTACAGTACATACAGACAATTTTCTTTATTATCTTCACTTTCCCTTCTCAGCGTTGCACGTACTCATAAATTCAAAAGCGGTAGATTGTAATACGTATCGTATAAATAAACCTCTCACTAAATGTTAGCGCTTCTAAAAAATATATCCTCATATAGTATACGAAACGTACCAAAAGAACGGGAAATAGCCGATTAAACTGCCGAAGGGGTGAGGGAGGTGCGCAAGAGGATTATTAGTAAATGGAGGTATATTACCGCAAAATGCAAAGTAAGCAAAAAGTTCTCCCGGGAAGGCGGTGATGCTACTGAAACAAAAGTTACCATTCAATTTATATATTGTTTCTCAGCGAAAACGTACATGGCTAAAGTATTGAAAATGTTCACTATGACTACTATTTTTCCAATGTATTAAACATTTCTATCCGATACTTTTACATTTAGAACATACTTAACTTAAACAAAGAACTCAATAAAAAGACAAATATTATGTTATTCATCCTTATTAATGAATGCAGATAACTTACACGAGAATATAAAATACAGCGAACTGAAATACCAAGCACAGGACCAGGAAGCATGAAAGCAGAAGTTTGGAAAGAAAAATGCATAAAAGTGTAAAAAAACATGACAATAGTAATAGTAATAATACACAAAAGAGTGACAGGATCATTGATTTTGTATTACACCATAGCCCTGCCTTCGAGCAGACAACCATTTATTATCATCATTTGTCTAGTAAAATGGTCGAATCAATCAAATCTAAACGAATAAACAAATTAATAGTTAATATTACACTCAATAGTACTTGCATCTAATTATATTTATAAATATTATATATAAAAATTTATCTCACAACCGTCGTCCAATCTTATTTGCAGATTCCACGTCTTATCTTTTATTGCATTTACCAGTAGACTTCTAGTCGCAATTCTCATGATAACGCACATCGTTATCAATAGAATATGTAAATTCAATTTAATATCATAAATGATATATTTGTACGCATCCATTTTTGATTGCGCACCCCTCATTCGATTGTAATGGAACGACATTAGAAAAATGAATTTTTTTTTATTCTCGAGAGATATAAATACGGGGTATGGTATACGAAACATTTTTTTTGGTTCAGCTCATTAAAATAAAAAAATAAGCATAATTATATATATATATATATATATATATATATATATATGCTATATAGATAGAAAATAAAATTATTATTCCCATATTACATAGTTCAACCTTCACCCGTTTGCATTAGTAACATCGTGAAATGATAATCAGTAGATTCATATTGGACTTGAGATGATTTTTTTATTTTTGAATGGCATTAACTAATATTTTAATAATTTTCTAAAATTACATTTTATATGTCGATGTAATATTGTGGCACCTCGTAAATATTTTCAAAAATAATTCTACGTGCGGGAGACAACAACGCAAGAAAACTGAAAGTACGTTCTTTCGCAATGAGTTATAGTACATGGAAAAAATTTCCCTCGAGGTTTGTGAGCACAGTAAATCACTAGGTTTGATATGTGTCTTAGCTATACAATCGAAAGCTTGATACATAGGGCTTGCAACCCTAGTACGAGTTATTATATGTGCACATATTAATATTATAGTATTGCGGTTATTCGTTCTGCATATTTATTGCATTTGGTGTAAAAATAATAGCACATGCTGATCTTGCAATTTGTGTTTTAAATCATTTGTAGAAGCTTATTATCGCCGAAAAAATCGATTCAGTTATTTTGTACATTTCTGGCGTTTCATATTTGGCAATGCAATTTTTCTCGAAATTTATCGACGATTTTTCTAAAACAAGTGAAACAACTTGAGAGTTTAGTGATTTGATAAAACTTGATAAATTAGAAGTATTCATTAGTTTTTTGGTAATTGGCAGATGAATTTATATAATTATTCTTATTTATAAATTTATATAAATTCTTAGTCAACATTTTTGCAGAAACTTCTGAACATTCAAGCATCACTTTAAAAAATCATGTTGATTAATCTTTGGTAAAGATCGGCCGGGGAGTTTAATTCCAATTAGCAGCTAATAAGCTTATTTTAACAATAATATAATAGCAAGCATATCAAGAACCTTTGAGAGATATCAATTCTTGCTAATCATAATAGTCAAAATGTGAAATTCTGCTGTTTTTAGGAACGAAGTTATTGCAAGAAATAATAGTTTATTCACGATTTCTCAAAAAATACTAATTCGAGTTAAGAATTTGCAAATTTATTTTAAATATATCCTTCTAGATTTTGGATAAAAATTCCAGAACAATTCTAGTGCCAAGTGGATTATTTTCTGGCATAGGAGAGCAAGATAATTATTTTATTTATGAAAAAATCTATTAATCATCAACTCAATAGATCTAGAAAAATTACAATACCCCCTCTTAACGACTCTGAAAAAATTCTTAGAATTCACTCATAACACCATTGGCCAAAACCATTACTGTAAAAAGCGATCCGTACGTGCGCCTGAATGAATCCTCACTTTATTATTATTATTTATCCCGTATATGATGGTAGAATTCGCGTGACACACCCTGAGAAGAAACACATATGAACCATAAAGACATACTATGGCGCTTGCACCACTTTCATCTTCTCTAAGGCATTTCTTCAATATAACACCCGCTATCCGCAATTACTCACGTGCGCGCGTACGTGTCGCGTTCAATCGCCCTTTCGAACAATGGGAGAGGGTGCGAGGCAAACTTCGGAATGCGACCTACGAAATTCTCCTAAGATGAAGGCAAATTTGCTTGTACTTTGAACATTAGAACGATTATGAAGACTTTACATACTAATTTACTTGCTCGAGATGATGTTATAATCGCGGGATCTTTTGTAATAGCGAAAAATATTAAAAATGCATATATTTCATATTTTTTCAAGCTACCGATATATGATGGTCAATGTCATAGCAAAGCTTATAATGTTATACAATAATTTTATGAACTAGTTTTATATTAAAAAATGAAAATAAATATATTAAAAAGAGATAAAACTTTTATAAATCAGTAAAGTACGGTCAGACGCTCAGAAAGTATTAAATTAAAGCATTAAAGTTTGCTATGATATTTCAATTTTTTAAGATACCAATATATGAAATTATTGATTATTATGATCAATATCATAGCAAAGCTTATAATATTATATAAATATTTACTAAACCTAGTTTTTGATTGCAGGAAAAGTATAAATGCATTAAAAGAGAGATAAAAATGATTAAATCAGATCACAACCGTTAAATAAACTTTTATACATCAGTAAAGTATGATCAGCCTCTCAAAAAGTATTTTATTCTATATTAAACCTAGAAAAATACGCAGTTACACTCGAAATTGTCTTCGTCTAAACATTTTTGATTTAAGATTCTATTACAGTTGGGTACTTTTCTAGTAAATTTATTTTTGATAAATACCTACTCTAATCACCCTTAAGTAACACTTTATTTAATAATATTATTAATAATCATTTAGATAATTAATCACAATAAATCAGTAATTTAATCAGGTTTTATTGTATTATATAAAGCATGTGACTTTCACGTCTCAAAGGGCTATATTGTTTGCATGAAAGTGTTATTGGTTGAAGGTTTAAAAGCTCAGCAAAGATCATTAATATTGATATTGGTTTTCTTGACAACATTATAGAATTAAGATTTATGCTCTATCTTACGAAAAAGTCCATAATTATTTGGTAAAATATCGATAAATTGAAATGTGACATGAAAGTTTCATGAGCCATCGTGAGTATAAATATAAGTGGAATTTTATGTTTGTTGACGTTTTTGAAAAAACTATATAACAATAAAATTATGTTAGTATGTTATTATATACATATATATATATATATATATATATATATATATATAGATTCGCAAACAAAGAAAAATGGCGTATATATTTTATTATTATAAACCATAATGCATATCCGTTTAATAAATTCAGTACTTAAAGTAAAAAACGTAATACGTGTACCTCGATTATCTTGATAAATAGTGATACAACAAACAATAAAAGAGAAGTAATCTCTTACACAATACATATAATGATATAGAATCAAATACGAAAGAGAATTGAGGCGAAGTACCAACGGCAATCATGTAATGGCGTTAAAATCAACAAAAACCCTTTTAAGATACGCAATTCGCATAACATTAAAATGATCGTTCTACGAGAAAATATACAAATTCGTAACCTTTTTAGACATTGGAGGTAATACATTAGAATAGATTCAGCAAAATAATTTTCCGAGTAGGTAGTTCAATAAAATAGAAAATAGAAAGAGCTTTGAATTACTGTATCATTATATTAAGTTTCCTTCAATTTTGTGAATGCAAAATTATGTTTATGTCCAATACCACCTAACATTTATAATTTTATTCCAAATATTATCGTATTTCAAAAATCGTCCAAATGTTAAAAACGCGTTATGTGTAGTATTACTATATTAAAATTTAAAAAAAAATATTTATTGGTGTGCCCATTATTTTAAAAAATATTTAAACTAATATTTCTTTCAGATTTAAAGTATGAGTATTATTTAAAATAAATAATAAAATCTTCAAACACAAAAGGCATCAGGATCAGTAACCTCCGCACCGAAAACTTTTTGAAAATTAAGTTGATTTGTATATTTATATTTAACAATATCAATATTTTGATAATGATACATTCATTTAAAATTTTTTAATTGTATTTTTAGAACCATTACACTAATTAGTGCTCACTTGCACAACCGTCCACATCTCAATAATAACAAATTACATTAAGAATGGCCTTGAATATTTGATTTTTTTGTTGTATTTTACGAAAAAATAATACTTTGATGAGCTGATGTAATATTTACTTAAAGCGATAAAAAAATAAAATGCATATTTTCCTAGTCCAGTAAATTGTGCATTGGTACAATTATAATTTCCCGAATGTTGTAAAATAATGAATAAATAAAAGTAAAAATAATGAAATAAAGTCAACTATAGAAATTATAAAAAAATGCAATATAATGTAACATTTTAATAATTATCCGATTCTCATAGAATGATAAACGAATCGAAGTGATAAACGATTAAAAAATATCATACAAGTTTTTTTTAGTAGATAATGTTATTTGCAAAAGTCTTACAAGTATTTTACTGAGATAATTTGTTTGGGATAATCCTTGGACTCACAGAAAGATTAATTAAAATCAGCAATTAATTACAAACGAATGGCCTAGCCTATCTTGACCTGATTCTCAACCAATCTTTCGTTATATATTATAAAGTTTTTCATTTTTTGGAGTTTATTTGCCTCGCTTAAGGAAAGTATTAACTACTTACAACATATTTTATTTCATATTCTGTACTATCGTTTTCATAGAAATGTTTTCCTATTATCGTTAAGGAAAGTTATTATTTAAATTAAGATTATTAATCAATGATAGAAAAATGCTCAGAAAGGATAGAATAAAGTATCTGGAACTAGCAGTTGAAATAGACAAGACTGATATGTACAGAATATTAAAGCCGTACTCAAAATTGAATCTGAAACCGTCGCATCATTGTGTGGACGTTTATTTAAATTAAAATTATTAATCAATCATAACAAAATGCTCAGAAAGGATAGGGAAGGGTATATCGAACTAGCGGTTGAAGTAGACAAGACTGATACGAACAAAATTTTAAAGCCGTACTTAAAATTGAATCCGAAACCTTCGCAACGTTGTGTGGACGCACCCTAACCTGACCGATCTGTATCACTTCCAAATGACAAGGGGTGATCGACTTCCATTGCTTACGAGAAGTTGGAAAGCGGAGGGCGTACCTATAAAGTAATGGCTACGATATGGTAAGCGCCGTTGTGTGGAGAGATCGTTCAGAGACCGATGCCGTTAAAGTTCACTTCGTAAAAAGGATTGAAGGTAAAATCTTGTTATTGCTGAATTCATTAAAGTGGGAAGAGATCACGTCTTCTTGCTAAGTGCCAGATACTTAATGGACTACGCTAGAAAATTATATATATTTCATGAAACTCGAATGGTCATGTATTTCATCATTTAACCCCATGTACCTATTTGATAAATCACGTAATACATATGTAAAAATACCTGATAAAATTATTGTTCATGTATGTCTATAACAGTGTAATAAAAGTATTATACATTTTCAATTTTTTACCTTCAATTATCCTGGGGCCGGGAAAGTTGTCATCAACATTACGATAAAAACATGCGCTAATTATAAGTCTCACAACATTCCTGAATTTTAGAAAGGCATACGACAGCGTTTCGTACACAAACCTGTCTAAGGGGCGGTTCTGCCGTAAAATAGACCAATGTTACGTAGAGGCTATGTCACGTAGCAGTTTTTATACAAAATTGTACTAAATACTGTCAAAATGCCTGTACAGTCAGACGTCGTACTAAAAAACGCACAAATGTCAAATGCACAATATTATCATTTTGACAGTATTTAGTACCATTTTGTATGAGAAGCGCTATGTAGCATAGCCCATATGCAACATTGGCCTATTTTACTGCCAAATCAGCCCCTTAAAAATTAGTAGCGGATAACTTTGTTAATTACAACAATTAACATATATGAATAACAAAATAAATACAAAAATAGCAAATAAATACATACAAATAAAAATAATAATGTTAGTAATATTTCAACGCAGCACGTTGGATGATTTACAACAAATGTAAATTAGGCAACACAGCCCATCGATATACTGCGTATTGAAATAAAAAAGCATAACTTACTACTTTGTTGACACATCTGCACGAAACAATCACAAAAATTGAGCAAAAACTTATAAAACATAAGTAGATATGCGATGCTTACCTAGAACAAAAGAGAACATAATAAGTACCTACAAAAGCATTATACAAGCATGTTCCGTTCTGTTTTCAAATCAAATCAAATTTGTTTGATGTTCTGAAATATTACAAAATGCTTGTTAGCTACACATGTAACTACTGAATAAAATTATTAGCATTTGTATAGTTATTAATAATTAAAATAACAAAAAATCTACACAGCATAATAAAGTTAATTTAATTTAATTAAAAAGCAAGAAGCAAATTAAAATTTATGTTTGTTATTTAAAAATTATAGATAATAATAAAGACATAAATAAAATAATACAAAGCATATGCAAAACACATGTCAGTATGGTCATCGGCGATCATAACTTTCCACTTATCGCATCCAATTTATAAACTAATGATAAAAAAAACGTGATCAGGTCCATAAAAGTTTATTTGAATAAATTTAGCAAATTTATATGCAGATTTATATATATATATATATATATATATATATATGTATTATATACATATATAAACATATAAGTAAACTATATCACAAACTATGTGAGAGTGGGTGCTGTGCGCCTCAGTACCGGCGGCTCCAGAAGCAATCCGTTGATTTACGATCGGATAATATATCCAAACAAATTCGAATAAATCGAAGTCAGAGGTTGAGAATTGAATATTATGCTATGAAAAATTAGATATCATATACAACGCATTTTATCAATTTGAATAATTTATCGAAACGCCCATTAGAAAATTGGCTTTACAATCGCAGCGCGCAGTACAGATTAAAATTTGTTCGCGGCTGAAAGCAAAGATAGCAAACATAAAATATCACTTTGGTATCTCACAAGTGTTATATGTATCAACAGAAAGCTTATTTGAATATTAGTCTCTGTCATAGCCTATTCAAATTAGGGCGAATAAATTTCCTAATGTAGATAAAACATAAATCTTGGAATTTTTTTCACTAACCGCGCGGTGCAAATAAATATATGAATCGCCATTAAAAATATTTTTGAAAATATAAACTTTGATTATTGCAGCAGATAATTTATTTTTATAACTGTAACTACAAACTAAGGAGCCAATTCTCGGATGATTAGAAATATTATGGCAACGCTATGTTACGGGTCTTCTTCGTATAAATTGGTAGTAACGAACTGACAAAAAGCTATTTTTTTCTTTATGTATGTGTTATCAATGATACACAATGATAACATCATATTGTCATCATTGATATCAATGATAACAATGATAAAATTGTTATTTGACGTTTGTACGTTTTGTAGGCGAGGTTTTATATGTGAAACGCCTGATCGCACAGCAAATACATAGCTTTTTGACAATTAGTTACTACCAACTCATACGAAGATAGTTCCGAGCATAGCGTTGCCATAACATTTCTATTTCATCCGAGAATTGACCCCTAAAATATTATTCAATAAACTATTATCTATGTATCCATTACGATTTATATCTGTTCATCTGCTACAGTTTTCAAAGCAATTCAATTGAAATTCATCGCAATTATCAATTCATCACTAAATGGCATATAGAATAAATTAATTGTCTCTTATTCATTCGCAGAAATAGATTTTCATGCATGACGAAGCATTTGCAATAGAATCTGATTATTATACGAAGTTCGCGAGAGAACGATGTAGATATAATTGCAACGTTTGCAATTCTCCACCTCATTTGCTAACGCAGACTCTAAATGTGTATTATATCTATGCAAAAATGCACTAATTAGTTCTTACTTTATAAATGATAAACCTTTTTCAAAAAAAATTCACGGTAGGTACACTTTAAACTACAAATATCCAGATAAAACATATTTCAGTAATATTTAATACTAGAATTTATCACGATTATAGTAATATAATGTAATAAATTTTATGTCATAATATCCATTAAAAATAAAATTATTCATTATAATAACTTTGTTATTACTGCTTTACTACTATTTTAAGAACAACTTGAATATTGTAGCTAAAAAAGCATTACAATAAAAATAGCATAAAATTATTTTTATTAGTCAAAAAAATTTATAAAACAAAATAAGAAATAGTTTAAATTTACACAAATCAGTTTTGTCAACCTTTGAATGCATAATAGATTAAACAAAATAATAACATGTTCAATCATTGCATTAGGACAAAAATACGTTTTCCACCAGCAATATGTATGAAATTGCATAAAATAACTCATGCGATTTATTAGTGAAAAAAAATATGAAATTTGCTTATATCATATACATTTTTTGGGTTTGTTAAATTCACACTTGTTTATATATACTAGGAAAAAATAAATCATTTTGCATAATTACACGGCGTTGAAATTTAATAAAAAACAATTATACTTGTTATTAGGATTTAAATTAATTTTAAATCATATATGATTTTTATACTCAAATTAAATTTGTACCCAATTCATGTGGTTTTCTAAATTTAAAATAATTTTTGGTTTAAAATTTTAGTTTATATTTTTGTAATAAATTATCTATTGGCTTATTATATTTAACCCTTTTGCTACGGGAGTGTATTCCATAGGATTGTTCATTAGTCCTGAATTACTACTGTTCATTAGGTCATTGCTACTGAACGGACCAGACACAGCAATATATTTTAAGATATTTCTATCATTATCAAGAAAAATGTGTTGAAAAATAAAAAATACGCTTCTAATAAACAAAAAATTAAAATTACCAACAGTTTAACTCGTAGTGATAAATCTTGAAGCAAAAACCGACACAGAGCATGTCGTTCACGGACGTTTGTAGTGAGAGGGTCATTGAAAACATTAAGATAATAATATTTTTCATAAGGATAAGGAACAATAGAATACCCCAAACTATTTGTAATTGCATTACTTTATTAATGACAATTTAGTCAAACATAAAAATACACTGGATAAGAAAAATATAATACTATATTTTTTTATTTCAATAATTTGTACTAAATTGTATGTAGATTTTAATGATATTTAAGTAAAATATATAAAAATATTGAGCGTGGCAATAAGAAATCAGTATTAAACCGATAATATTCAATTATATTTATATAAAACTAATAAATTATCCTTTATCAAAGTACAACCCAGTCCCCCGAATGGCCGTGCAATGAGAGCTCGTGTCCGCGGCACTAGTATCTATACATGAACACATAATGTATTATACTTATCCAATCAATAAATTAGGGTGACGGTCGTATATAAAGCAAATCCCGACGGATCAACGTGCTCCGCAGCTAGAAGCAGGAATCAAAGGCCATTGCGACATGCGGCAATATCCACGATCTTGTCTTGCGTTATTAGTATTACACACATGCATGTAAATGAAAATTCATTTATATAAACAAAGGTTCATTAACGTTGCCAGAAAAAAATATATTAGGGTGTAAGAAAAGGAAACTGAGTTGGACACATTTTGGACAACAAACACGAAAAAACATTGATAATATACTCTATAATAATTTTCTCTGCATCGTGGATCTAATTTCTGTATTATGCAGAATAATCTCACATTATAGATGGCGCAATTATGATAATTATCATACTTTTTTAATAAATCACATGAACTCATTAAAAAAAGCAAGTACACAGAATTCTGTCATTTCGCCATGACTAGTATACTCGTCAATAACAGTTTACTGGTTAAATCGTAGACCTGATTTTGGTCAATGTTGTGCAATATAACGACATTATTTGAATAATTTTTAAAAATCTTATTTCTTGTACCACAAGGCATTATAATAGACGCCCTTCAGCGATGTGTGTAATAGGAAACATAAATAATTATAATATATGATAATTTTTCTGTGTATGAATATGTAATGAATGACGAATGATCATTGTTTTCGCATTTTAAAATGTTGTTGTTAACTGATACGCTGATAAATTTTTGTATGCGTAATAAAAACATAAAAAATTGTTATTAAAACGCTATGAGATCATCTGATTACAGTTAGTTTTACTTGATATAAATTGAATACTAATGTTAGACAAATCTCAAAACGTATTAAATTTTGTCTAATTTAATTTATAAAAATATTCAGCTATATTGAGTAATATAGCCAACAATAGTATAATTTAAATAAAAAAAATATAGAGTCTCATATGGCCATACAACCACTTTTATTATTGTGATCGTTAACACCGATGACTGATTCTTGATTGTCGCAGAAAATAACTCAAAGCAATATTACTGTTGATTTAATTTATTTCCTCATTCCAAAATCAACTCATATGAAAGCTATTTCTATAAATGTAAACATTCATATATGCTTCATGTTGGTGAGGACGCCTTTATCCATATACGTGAAAACCCACACTCGGGCATCGCGGTGCATATAGTTGTTAAACCCGAGGCTATGCAGTTTGCATATCTGTATTTTATTCGCGTTGAAAAGCTCTAATGCTTATATATTCGCTATTATATAATTCATATAATTTATAGTTGTGCACATTTTGTATTAAGCCGTTTAAGGACACAGTACGTACAGAATGGGGAGGTGTGTATCTGCAAGTACAATTATTACATAGATACCGTATACGTTTTGTTTTATTATTAGAGATGCTTGCAACGCGAAAATATGCTCTTAAATAATTAGTCGAAAGCGTCTGGCTGATTGCATGTGGAAAAATCCCGCGCAAGTTGAACAACGTTTCCAAGCATTTAGAAGTCGGTGAGCAAATTTTTAAGAAAAATATTTTTGGCTATTTAAGATTTATTTAAACAACAACATAAGGCATAAGAAGTGTTCTTACGTGTTTGCTTACGATAAAACTTCAACAAAACACCATAATACCTAAAGATATCCATTAATGCGCCTTCTCTTCCTTAGGGGTTGTTTTATAATGTTCTCAAGATGTTACACAATGTACATCATACAGACCGTTCCGAGCACACTATAATTCACGGGTAACGACCTTATACTTAATCTCGTTCTTTGCTATGGTGGGGTAGTTGCAATATGAAAAACATTGCCAAAAACGATTAGCGCGCCTGAGCATCACTCTCGTACGAAAATTATCATCAATACACACTGTTATCGCCATTATCACCGGACACTTATGAACACTCGACTTCACTCAAACATCTGTTCCACGGGACTGATTAAAAAATTTACAAAACGTCTTCGCTGAAACCAAAAATCATCCCTTCCCGAACCTCCGAGGGTAACAAAACATATATTCATAACAACAAAATATGATTTCTAACTTTCTAAAAAATGAATTGTTATCCTCGTTTCCGAATTGCTTTTATGGCTCCGGTTGTATAACCGTAACTATACATTGACACCCTTTACGACTTTTTAAAAAACTCGATAGTCGAACTTTCTTCTAAAACGATTTATGTTCTTTCGCCGAGTTTTTTTTAAGTCGCACATTGTTATGGCACATTTTTACGATAACCCCAAACTCCGAGTCCGCTCTCTCTGCAGTATGCACTACCTATTTTTTAGCTAAAAATTTCTCTTTTCTTCGACCTGCTACGACAACTGGCTGTATTTTTTACCTTTTTCGCAAAATATGACAAATGCAGTCGTAAAACTTTCTATTTCGACCACCGTCATATAATTTCAGCAAAATTTTATTACCCGTCATCCACATTGCAAAACTATATTTACGATTTTTACATTACCGCTCATAAAATAATTACAAATTTATAATGATATTTATCGTTGCAAAATATTTAAAATATCAGTACCAAATTGTGTGTAAGTGAATTAGCACTCGAACATAACATGGAATTTGATAGGCAACGAACGCATGCAATTTTGTAAATTATTTCAATAGTTTTTGCATGTAAATGTTCAATAAATGAATCAAAATGTTTTTCTCATTAAATTGTCAAAAAGCGTATCTATTTTAACAGTACGCGAGACATTTCACATAATCAAAATTCACTTCGAAATTCACTGCAGAACATTTTTATTGATGCGATATTTTGGTGCGCATCGAATGTAATAAAACGATTTTGATGGGATATTGAACTTCGTAAATCAAACAAAATGGAAATATCCATTAAATCAAATGCAAAAAAGAATAATCAATCACGCTGGGTAATACAGAAAACTTAGCCGATACTTATTAGACATAGAAAAAATATAATGTAGTAGGCACAGATGGATGCAGTGCAGAATTAAATTATATATATAAATTTTATAACCAAATCCCGTAAATCATAGGATAATTTTCCCTCAAAGCAATCAAATATTGAACCATTTATAATTATATAAATTTAATTTCGGTATATTGGTTACAACTTATACAATTATAATTATATAATTTATTAGCGAATTAACGAGAAGCATTTTCCTAATATTTAATTAGATATTACGTAAGATAAATACGCATGAATCAAATTAGATTATTTCTAGTAGCAAACAAAAATTCTACAAAATTTAATATTCATATTTGTGAAGATTCCGGATAATGATACCGCAATCCCTCTCACCGTAACTACAGGGATTAATCGCTTGTTTCATGATTGTTGATTCTTTTTTTCTGAAAATCGAATGCTGTCGACTCCCTATTCTGTTATTCAAATAACATTGCGCAGTCGTCTATTGTTCCGTATTAAATTATTCCTCGCAGATTTGCGAATAAATTTAAAAATGGAAATGTGTATCGTCACACCTTCATTCGACTTGATTTAGTATACGACAATATTATAAATAAAAACACAGCATCAGGATTTATAACATTATGCAATGTTGCATTGCTTAAAAATTGAAACAAAACACAAGTCACATGAACATATAGAATCCCATACGGCATTTCGAATTTTACACTGTGCCGATCGTATATTACTTTTGTATATAACAACAAACGCCACATAGAGCAGCGCGCCCGGTCATGTTTCAAATTGTAAATTTCTATTGAAATACAGCGATTAAAACCTGATACAGTAATAATAAAGTCATATAATTTGTTATTTATGGAATAGTCATCGCCAGCGAGTAGTGATTTAATATCTCATATGACTGTCACGCATAACTATTTAAATTCTAAACATTAATACTATAAAATAGGTATACAACAATTATATGAAACTAGTGGTTCATGCTATCGTGCCTTAAGGCATTTGCTGGAACTTCTTGTGTCGTTATTTCAAAAGCTTTAATTCTTTCTAAATATTTTGAGAAAAATAGTTTTGAGAATTTAAATTTTTTGAAAATCTTTAATTATTTTTAAAGCGACCGCGCCGCGTAGCTGCTTTAGAGTCGAAATATCAAAGCGCATAAGCGCCCCATCGCAGTCTAACGGTTAAACATGATAAATCTTGGTATGGAACCCACATAAATATAAAAAAATGTATTTATTATTACAGTTTCTATAAAATATCTGATAATTTGATGTGCAAATATTTAATAATCATTTTTGTGCGCCAAAAGGCAGTTTTTGTAACTTTTAATGGATCTCCGAAACCGCTGGTCATAAAATTTCCATAAAATAAAATATTACTTTCCATAAAATTTAGTCAACTCTTCATTCCTTTCAAGTGAAATGTTTTTTAAATCATTGAAATCTGACGCTCTCAATAGCTGAATTTGCATTTTTTGCACTTTTTGCAAAAACTAATCAGCACGTCTCATCATCAATAGGAATCGAATGTTTTTTAATCATTGAAATCAGTGTATCTGTACTCTCGAAATCGTCGACGAAAAATTGTATCCGCACAGACACATACATCAATTTTTTTCTAATGGTTTGCCAAAATGTTCAGTGGGTACAAATACAAGTGGATACAAATATACAAATTTTTATTTTCGTTTTTTTTAGATTACTATTACTTACTCCACGGAAAGTTTTTAAAAAAGAAGGTTGACATTTTACTGATTTCAGCGATGTTAATGATCTGAACAAATGATAAATTTGAAAAAATATTTAGCAAATGAGTATTTACATTTCAATAATGCATAATTAATGTAATAAATCTTGCAAATCAGGTGACTTTAATTCTGGGACTTTTCCTGCGTTGTGCACACGCATAGGGGCACCGCGCGCAACGGTAGCCGGTGCCGTGTTATGAACTGCCAATTACAAGTCGTAACTTACTGACCGGCGAACGTTCGCTCTCTGCTCGCCGACCGGCCGATGCCCATCGCTGCGTCGCACTCTGGCTTTGCGTTAACAGCAGGTTTATTAACTGTCGATTTCCGATAGAAAATAGATAGCAGCCACCGCCACCCCCTATTACACGCAACCCACGAGGTCCCTTTGTGTATTGCGACACCCCCGTCTGCCTGGCCGGCAGATAATTTTGATTTGCTAATCGCGCGTTCGGCCGCACAAGCATGTGTGCGTGCGGTCCGTGCGTGCGTTTGACCTGATCGCTTCGGCTGACGGTGCGGCGGCGCGGCGGTTCACCGGTATCGGAACCGATATCAGACTAACTATGTAACGATGTTTGAATTGTTCCATTCCGGTCTGTGCAATGATGCATTGTGATGACGAAATGATTATACAACATCGAGAGAGATCGCGCGTTCCGCAAACGAAACGAAAACTGTTTGTTCGGCATGTCGACGTTTGTGAATTCTAAATAATGAAGCAATAATTTAATATAACTCAATCGATCTACAGCTAAAGCTTTGCACCCTTATGTAAAAACAATCTAGTGCTGAGTGACATGGTGCCTTGGAAAATTGTTTAAACCTCCCGCACCGTATTTTTTTTTTTAACCGGGCGCCTTGTTCTCACAAAACTGAATTTTTGTCCTATATTTCGAAACGGTTCAACCTGCTTTTGTCAAAAACTAGTCAACACGTCTTCCTATCAATGAAAATCGAATATTTTTTAAATCAATTAAATCGGTTGATCCGTGCTCTCGAAATCGTCGACAAAAATTTGTATCCAAACATACATAAATACATACTCACAAACACATGCACACATTCCAATTTTTCTAAAGTATGCCAGAAAGTTCAGAAGTCTTTGAAACGTAAAAATATGCAAAAAAAATCATTTTAATTTTTTTGCCATTACCATAACTCACCCTACGGTAAGTTAACAATATAATGACATAAATTGTGATCAAAACCAGCAAACAATTAAAAGTACATATTCAAGATCAGCTTTCGAGCAATATATAATCGTAATTATGAATGCAATTATTTGTTCAATGGTAGGTAACGAATTGTACGTGCACTATGATATTGCTATTAATATTATTAACTACGATGTAACCATAAATTTATCGTTTTGATGAATGAATATCGATATGTCATAGCGCAGAAAAGGACGCGATACGTGGAGAACCATCACGCATCAAGAAATCCAGTTATAAATCTGTATTATCATATATATTGCGTACAGCAAACGGGCAGTATAGGCGCCCGGTTCGGGTATTGGACATCTATAGATAAATAGGATTTTCCATGTGACAGTTGCGTGCATGACGCATTGCGTTATTGATACAAAACCCCGTGGCGTGACAGGGAATAAGATGAGCTAACGAACCGTATAAATGCTTTATGTGTTTCCGATTTTCAGATATCCCCCATTTTATTGGACAGCGCAATGGCCGCTTTAAATATTTTCCGCATTATAGGTATATTGAGCGCGTCTCGGAAGGCCATATGCCAACAGACCTCACGTCGCATAATGGAAATAATGATCTATATACTTTCATATTGAACTTGTCGGAGATCAATTTCAAAAATTTAAAGCCTTTATATAGTAACTCACGAGGATTTCAGATTCTTATGGTCTTACAAAGTCATGTGATGTGATATATATATATATATATATATATATATATATATATAAATATATTACGCAAGAATATATTACAAGTGTGTTACAAAAGAACACAATTTAAATTCTACGGCACGCGAAAAAGGTATAACACAGAATACATTAATCACTGCAACAATAAATATAAAAGGAATAGATATAAATCGTAACGTACTGTTTTATCTACATCTGAAAGTCTTCCGAAACAACCTGATTGATATGTATTCGTACGTATAAATTATGTCTGCTTCCTGTTTGACTCATTGAACATGAAATACAATGTGTCTAAATTTTAAATGTTATTTGTAAAGGGCAATATAATTTGATTTTAAACTGTATTTGAACAATTAATGAAGAAATTTTCTAGACACACCGTTGAAGATAAATTTGAAGATAATTTTAATAAGCATCTGTACAATTAAGCATGTTGCCATATTTCTTTAATTTGTTGTTGATATAACTCTCTTCACGCCATTACTTTCGCTACGAATGTGGTCCATGCACGACATCCACATGACATGCAGTCGTAAGCGTAATTTTTAATTTTTAACACGTTTTTATTGATAATGATAAAATATCCTAAAATATTTTCAGCAGAAGTCACATTGCTCTATGAACCAGCACAACGCTCAAGTACTTGTTACACAAAATATTTTCAGATTTTCCAATCATTATGAATAAAAATTAATACAAAAATTAGAAATTGCACTTCTAAACAATTAGAAACCACAATAACGAATTAGAAATTATAATAATTTAACTCAGAGTGATAAATTGTATTGGTCACACTGACGACATTCGTACACACAGGGCGTCAAACGGACGTCATCTATAACTGACGCTCGTAGCAAAAAACGTTTTATTATTAGCTTTGTATTCAGTTTTTTGCCTGACTCAAAATTTTAATTAAACTCAAAATTTGAGTTTGTGAGATTATTGAATTATTATATGTCAAGATCATCTTGACAAGATGAAAGTGACATGTAATTGTTAAAAGTCATTTCGGTATTCGTTAAGCTGAGGATTCCGGACCCCCACGAGTCTTGCAATCAATCCCGCGTAATGAGAGAACTGGAGGCCAATTAACGCAGAGACCGAGCTCGCCCCGGGCAGCCACCACGGGGATGAAACAACTCTCTGTTCCACTACACAAACGAACTAGAGAAGTTCAACGATCGCGCAACCGCGCGCTCTCATCATTGGCCCCACATTGCTGAACTAAACCGTTTCTATATCAATTTAAACGCTTTTATATCTTCGCGTTCAAAAACTCGGTAGTACGTTTCAACCTAATCTAATAAGGATTAAAGTTCGCTAAATGTAACGTTTCGGTGTAACTCTATCTATCGAAACGTTAGAGTAATAATTATTGGGTAATCTTATCACGTTGGGTAAGCCAAAAAATGAAAATTTTTGCATCTCTTTACGTTTCACAGGTTTTTGAACATGATATTGGCACACCTTAGAAAAAAATGATGGATGTGTGTGTGTACGTATTATGTATGTGTGAATGTTTGGATACAATTTTTCGTCCACAATTTCGAAAGCCTGGATCAACCGATTTCAATTATTCAAAGCACATTCGATTCGTATTGAAAGGAAATATGCTAATTAATTTTTGGCAGTTTTGGAGATTCAAATCAAAAAGTGCAAAAATAGCAGTTCTTGAGAGAGCGGAGCATTCCATTCGAAAGATTAACTTATAAGCTTATAAGTATTTAAAATAACCTATTTTAAAACATTTAAATAAATTATTAATTATTAATAGTTTTTTTATTGATTATTAGTTATTTTTATTCCAGAAATTTTTACTACTTTTCTGGTTATTTCTATTCCAGAAATGCTACGGTCCGGGAAGTTCCTGCAATAACACCACGCACTACTACTTTTATTAAAATATATGCTAAATATATTAAATTTTTATTATTCTTAAACCTAATATAAACGTACAGCATGAAATGCCAATGTTAAATCAAAATTTGCTTAAATTTATATGATCTTTTTCATCATAAATTTCACAATTATACTGCTATTCAACAATTTATTTTTTGTCCTACTCAAATGCTGAAGCTAAAATCGAAAGATACTATCAGTTTAGTAATTTCAGAGTGGCGACTTTCATTGTGAATGCTCAAATGTACTACATTTCATTATCTAGCCAAAATTAATGTTTTAATGTTCTTGTGCTTTCTGTCCTTCCGTATAAAGAAATGGGTATTGGGACATCCATACAATACGAAATTATAGCGCAGCGCCTCGTTAAAACCTGCCATTTATCAAAGGACCACATACGTAAGTCGAATAGAAAAGACGATCCATTTTCTGAAAAGACTTAAGCCTTCGCGTATATACGCACACGAGTGAAAGTTATACGCGTGCCTTCTTACGTAATATATAGCTTATGCCGGGTTGCGATCGCCGAAAATAAATGGCGACAAACTATGTGTAATAGATCCTGGCTTCTCCCCCTAAATCGAACTCTGAAACTCCTAACGGGGTCAGAGAAACAAGGATACAAGGGAATCCCTCTTGAATCCGCGCCATCTAACAAAAACCTGTGGGTGTGCTTGTGTTTGTGTGTTCTGATGGCATTGGTTTCTCTTTGCCCCTGGTACAGGAACAATTGACACACATATATTACAAAAACTTAATAAAGGCAAGCACCAGCAACAATACATTAATCTTGTTTTCTTGCATGTGTGATTAAATAATTTACCAACTCGAACCCCGTTTGTTCTACGTTGCCGAACATTATTTAATGAGTCGATAGATTTATATAAATTAGTCTATTTTATAGGATTTGCTAAGCTCTAATTGTCTCTATTTATTTATGAATCGATTTTGTAACAAACGACATCGCAGCTCAATTAATAATTTGAGAAATTTAAAATATGCCTAAGATTATTATACCTATTAAGTGCAGACTATATAATACTAACCAACCCTAATTATTACGAAGGATGTTGTAAGTCGAAATGAAGTCATTAAAATGCTAAATTGCTTGCATGATGATGTATGGTATCTTGAAAAGTTGATGGTGAAAAATCACGGTTATAGACACAACATAAATGCATTGAATTTCGAAGTGAATTATATGTTCAGAGTATTACGGAGGAATGAAATTTTAATTTTAATAGCCAATTAGTTTTTACTCTTGTAGATGTTAACATATAATTTCTGTCTTTATAATTATGCCTTAAATTCCAATAAATAAAAAAACATTTGAATCTTCATTGATTGTACGACGCCTTTCCTATGGAATTTACCGCTATACGCATTCAATAAATTTCCAATGGGATATATACTCGTATTGTATCACCATATATCACACATTACATAAAAGAAAGATGACTCAGCTTCCAATGAGCAAGCGTGTGTACGTGAACGCACGTGACATTTACCAAATACAACAGTTTTGGGGACAGAAATGAAAAACACGAAAAAATACGAAGACTGAGGTGGAGATGCCATGTAAACTGGAAAAGGGTGAGACCATACGGAGTCATTTTAAATGGAATTTTAATACGTTTGACGCGGAACGGGGTTGTGGAAGTCTTTACGTAATATCTTATATAAGCCCCTGAACTGCCTGAAGTGACTTCGAAACTCGCATTTCCCTAGCGGGGTAAACGTTCAAACGGGATCAACTTTAAATGCTGGAGCCCAGCCTCAGAACTCGACGCCAATACCGGATATTTCGGGCCGGATATAATTGAACGAATAGGGAATAATGCATGATATAATTTGTAGCAGATACTAAACAAATATTATCACTTTATATATATTTATATATATATATATATATATATATATATATATATATTTATATATATGTATCTCAAACATATCCACGATGTAAAAAATGTCGCTATAAAATACATAATTCTATGGGTGATGCTCATATATTTAACTTTCAAAGTTTTAGACATATTTCATTAACAGAATATTTTTAGACAAATATTTTATTGTTTATTACAATAATTGTATTATATTTCAATATTCTTTCATGAAGTATAAGCATATCACACACAAATTCTTGGAGTCCCGATCCGATAATGATAATAACAATTTTCAGTTAATTTTTAACGACGCTAAGCATTATCTACGTCTCAAAATCTCGTCAATCACAACTTGATTTATACTTTTGTCGATAGTGGCTCATTGTCTGACGATATTTCAAGTTGCCTCGCTTTCCGAGAACATACCCGCGTTACAATCTAATGGTAGATAAACTGAAAAAGTAAAATTCCACATACATTACATAGGTACGAGAGTGGATAGAGAAAGGTATTTGATAATTGGTTGGAGGTATGTTAAACAATAACAAACTTTAACGTTAACACATGTTTATTGTTATTGTTATTACGTGAACAATTGTTTTGTAAGACCGAGTCGTTCATCGCAATCACGGGTTCCACACGCACAGTCATTACCGTTCAGAAATGATGAGAATAGTCTTGATGAGTTAATATGTTAACGAAAGTGGTGTTTTGCGTTGTTCACGACCATTTCGTACGTGTGCGCAATCACGCTCTCCAGTAGACAACAATATACTAGCGCGATGATATATTATAACACACCGTGTATTTACGACGTATAATGGTAGCTCTGTAAATAGTAAAGCCCGTGTACACGACTGTTAAACATGTAATGATTGACTATAAATGAGAGACATCGATTGTTTATTTTATTCCTATTGTCTCGTTGAAACTAATTCGCAAGCTTATTAAGTCTTTCTACTTTAAATATAAAATAAATTTTTAGTTGGTAATTCCATGAATTTACTTCATGATGTAACTCGTTGAGTTAATGTTGCTGCAAAGTACCAAAATATTTTGTTACAAAGCCGAAAACGGCTTTTAAAATGACTATAAGTAACACGGTAGCAAAAATTATAACGCTTTTACATATGTAGGGAGCACCTGTTCAGAAAAACAAGGTCGCGCGAAGTTCATGCAGGGCGCATTAATTTTATGCACTTATGCAGGTAGACGATAGTCTACAACGAGCGGCGAATATGCGCTCATGTGCCAACCTACCTACAATACAACACTTGCAGCACGCGAACATAATCATGTGCATGTTTATATGCGTATTATGTATACATATATATTGTGCTGACCAAACCCAGCGGCATAAATCTAGCTAGCACTATTCCCGGTAAGTCGAGCTTTAAATCAAGAGCCAACAAAAGCTGAGCTTCGCGGTCACAGCATATCATTACAGCGCGCGACGGCACAATTAAACGGGTCGCATAAGGACCCGGGCGGCTGGATACCGCGGTAACGTCATAGCGATACGAGCCCCGGCATGCATGAGCTTTGGTGGGCACGCAGACCACGGACCACGGACCACGAGGCTTACACGTACACATAGAAATCGCACACACCGGCTGTACACTAAATCAACGGACTTCCAAGAACCATTCGCTGTACATATAATGCACCTAGAGACGATGCTCTAGGTCAATAGCTCGGTCGGCTGTACGCGATCATAGTCACTTATTACATCGGGCGATTCAACGACGGCGCTGGCGGTGCGGGCGGACGCAGTTGCAACGTTTGTTTTGAAGACGAGCTTAATTAACGCGAGCTACTACTATCCGTCGGCACTGTTGTGTTCTCTGATACAACGAGAACTTTAATGACACAGACGCTATACTAATAGCGCACACAGCACCGACAATTTGCTACAGCTAAATGATCATTCAATACATGCAACTCATACGAAACGCATAGAATTATCTCCACAAATCTGAAAAAAAACATATTAAGAATTTTGTACGCAATTTCTAAATACCACGCGCAGAATTCATTCAAAAGATTTCTACTTTGTAGGGAGATTTCACAAACAAGTAGTAGCTTCGCATTTAGCATAAAGTATGTGCAAATAACAAGGGATTTATCATATGCATAACGCTGAAAGAAATACTGCGTTAAGAAATTGTAGTTCAATCGGCAATCTTGCTGCTTTGGAACACGCGCAATCTTTCCATGAAGATCGAATTAAGTATACGGTACGTTAAGATCGCTATAACATTTAACAAAGAAACCAGAGGATAATAAAAAATGACGAGAAGAAGCGATACATCAATAAAACTCAATCTTGTTGAACAGTTAAGAGAGATGTGTGCTTGGCTTTGCATAAAAATCTCACGCTTATGTCTCAATCATTCTATTGAACCGTGGCCAATCTACAATGAACAATATTGGCTAATAATATACGATCTCTACTCTGAACGTAAATTATCGGTATTTACTTATGATGTAAGTAGTATTATGATATAACAATATAATACAGGAAAATACTCATTGTATGTGCGTCAAGCTAGGATACCATAAACATGTTTTCGCAAACTATTATACAACCTACATGAAAAGCAGAACTAATAGTACGTTTTAAATAACTGCAACTATTACTAAATAGCCTATTTCACGTTGAAGTAATGTGATTAAATTATACTTGAGGTGGGTATATGTATAGTTTTATGGATTATTTTCGAGCCGGAAGGTAACGGAACAACTTTTTGTAAAAAAAACTAATGTCCAGAAATAATTTGGTTATAAGAATTTTGCAGTATCTTCTTGTACCATACTCGATAATAGTAGTCTGCCCCAATGATGTGAGACCACCACAAATCAATGATTTTCTTACTCTTTCTCGCCTATCATTCCCATTACCACTATTTACCCCCTCCCCCTTTTTTACACATTTTTTACGTATTTTTCTTTCCAAACTTCTGCTTCAATGCTTCCTGATCCGCGCTTCAGCTTTCAGTTCCCTGTATTTACATTTCGCCTACGTCGTCAATCATGTGTATTCTTCTTCTTCCTATTCCTTTCAGTCCTATTTTACCTTCGACTACTTTGTGTAGTAGGCACCCTTTTTGCAGAACGGGTCCGATCCAGTTTCCTTTCGAATCATACTCGATAAGGAGAAAAATCTCCTGTTTGTAGGTTGTTGCTTTTTGTTCATTTTTATATTTGTAGATTCTTGTGCAGCGTCTTTGGAGCTTCGCGGCGTGAGCAGGAGGTACGGAGAGTCACGGCGTTGTGTGATGTATGTACTTGCATACGGTGAGACCATAAACCACATCGTGTGGCACACGAGTCCGAGAGAGGTGCACATCGGGACGCTTCGTTCTCTTTTTATTCCGTTCTCTCGACTCGCCTCCTAGTAG
Source organism: Ctenocephalides felis (assembly GCF_003426905.1). Classification (NCBI taxonomy): domain Eukaryota; kingdom Metazoa; phylum Arthropoda; class Insecta; order Siphonaptera; family Pulicidae; genus Ctenocephalides; species Ctenocephalides felis. Next base: position 154,964,854 of record NW_020538040.1, read on the forward strand.
TAAAATCAATACTAGAAGCACAGGGAAAACGGCGCGAGGCGCGATATTGTAATGCAGCGGACGCCAAAAAACTACTTCGAACCGATCGGCCCAAGAGAGCATCAGTCTCCGAAACGTCGGTTTGCGCGAATATGAGCAACATCATAGAACGCCAATATCACCGAGGATTAGCTACTCGAACAAAAATATACATCATGAAAGCAAAACTGATGAACTAAAAGGCGCAATCTTTGCAAGTTTACAGATTTTTATAGATTGATTTTATTGATTAATTTGCAATTATTGAGAATAATTTAGCATAAAAAATATTTATAAATTAACTTCAGAAGCCAATTCTCCGTTAAAATATAAATGCTATGGTAATGCTATGTTCCGGCTATATTCGTATTTGTAGGTAGTAACAAATTGTCAAAAAACTATGCTGTGCGATAAGGCGAAGTCGAATAACAATTTTATCATAAGTGCAACTTTCTAATGTCTCTTTGATAACACATACGTGAAGTTAGGCTTTATATGTAAAACGCCTGATTGCACATAATATTACCGTTACATCGTACATAACATTTCTATTTCATCCGAGAATTAGCCCTTCAATTTATGATAATATGAAACAACGATTTATAATAAATTCAACTTAAGTCTAATCATCTTGAAATCGACAATACCCAATTCTATTTGTCTATATAAAATTATTACCAAAAAGAAATATTTCAAATTTCATATACTACTATAAATTATATCAATTCTGATATAAGTACAATATACCGTAAAATTGAAAAAGGTAAATAACATATTTTTGAAAGTACCTATATAGTCCTACCTAGAAGAGAAAGTTTCTAAAATTTCTAAAAAAGTATATATGATATTCGCAATATTTCAAAACCATTTTACAACCCCAACTTTCTCTCTATTTAGTGAACTCGCGCTATATAGAATATAAAAAAAAGCTTTTTAGTGAACAAAAGCTATAGAATTTCACCAAAAATAGCTTTTCCGGGTATATTGTAAATATGAGTCATATTGTAAATAATCGAATATATTTAAAATTAGTAATTCTCTATTAGAAATAAAATTCTAAGATATATTTATTGATTGAAAGCACTGTTTTGAAAAAAATTGTTGAAAATCTATTTCATAACGGGTTAATTATATATATTATTAGTAGTTTAAGTTGATATTATTCCATTGTAAACTAGTATTTATAGCAGTGTTTTAGAAATGTAACAAGATTATAATTAAATTATAAATAAGCAACTGAAGATCAATAACTTTTCCTTTCAGTGCAATAATTTATTGGGGAGTGAACTTAATAACGATGTTTAAGTCATATTTAGCAATATTAGCGGTTAAATGTTATTAACAAAAATTGACAGATTAAAATAAAAAATAAGTATATATCTTGAATTGTGTATGTGACATAACTTAAAATAAATTTATTTTCCTTACATTTTCCGAACTGCACCAGTGACAATATAGTCATAAAGTCAATTCGGAGTGAGATTTCGTCTTCCTGATCTAGTTTGTTCCTGACCTACCCCACATTCGCAGTACGTACATTATCGGGTCATATCGAGCAGTTCATGTGAGCCAATCTTCCGTGTTGATAGTCCCATATCACTTTACATGCATACAATGTGACTTTGTTGGTCTCGTTCGCTCTCAAGCGTCTGCTCGACGTTTCGCCTTTTGACGGTCCGCGCTTCGAATGATCATTGACTGGCGTGCTTGTCGAGCGTTGAAGCCTCTATCGAGTAACCTCTCGTGTCTCCTCGAGGAGACGGAATCGTATTTATTCCACTTGGGAAATCATCTATATTATAACCTATTTAAATTTACAGTTTACTTTGATTTTCATCTTATCTCTTGTTATTGAATTAATTTATAATAATTTGTACGATACATAAAAATAGAAGGGGTAGTGATGTGGCCGACATAAAAATAGAAGGCTAGTGATCGAAGATGAAAAAGAAGATCACACGGTTCATTGTACCTTGTTAATTGATAATTCAGATTGAATTAATTATATCGTGGCACACACTAATCGCAATTTGCAATTTTGATAAATAAATTATTAAAATACGTTTGAATTAAAATATGACATTTGTCTTAAATATAAAAAAATCTAAATACAAAACATATGCATTTTAGTAAAAACTTGAATTATTAAGAAGTGATACTAATATAAAATAAAGCAAAACAGTTTAATATCACATTCAACCTCCCGCATGGTAGGTTGTAGCAATCGCAAAATATCGAAAATGAACATTTTTGCACATCTTTAGGTTTCGGAGGTAACCGAACATACTGGCATAGCTTAAAAAAATGAATGTAGGTGTGTGTGTGCGCATGTATGTGCGGAGAAAATTTTTCGTCCACGCTTTCGATAACACGGGTCCATCGATTAGAATGATTTAAAAAACATTCGATTCCTATTAGGAGAAGTGTTGAAAGTACAAATTTTGTTTACATTTCTTTCAGTTCCGTATTAAACTTAATAATGTTTCACCGTTCGACAGCAACGCGGCGCTATTGCGCTTTGACATTTCATCTTTAAAACAGCTACTATGCCGTAGTAGTACTACTTATGTATCTACTTAAGAAAAAAACTTCAAACCAATAAAAAATACATTTTTCCACAATTAAAAAAAATGAATTAAAACATTTATATACATATAAAATTATTTTTTATAATATATATTATAAAAAGGAATAATATTTAAGATCACACTCTTTAAAAAAAATTTAAAAAAAAAATTAAAAAAAAATTTAAAAATTTTAATCGAAATACTATATAATAAGTAGGCTTCATACTTTCATTAGCCTTGTAAGTTATTACACATAATTCAAAGTACTTAAATTCATATTAATAAAAATTTGTAACAATAGAATTAATACTAATTAATCGTATTAATTTAATAGACTCTTAAATATCATAAAGAAAAAGCTCAAAATAATTTGTTGGAAGCACATCAAAACTATCGGTTATGGCTGTTTCATTCACGCCCGCAGTTCGGCCATTAGGACGAAATATTCATTCAAGCAACTGTTTCACTCCGCGGTCATCTCCTGTCCTTTTTTGGTACACGTAATCCCCGCATAAGCCCGTCTCTAACTCGCCGCGTGGTCCACGAGCGCATGCGCACCTCGCGGACGCTACGGAACGCGGGGCAGCCATCTTGAGCTGGTGTTGTTACAAACAAAGAATTTCTCCTGTTTTTGTGACTTTTATAGTGTTTTTAGTGTAAAATAATCAAAATCTAAACCACTATCCTATCCTATCTGTCCATTGGAATAACAGTGCAATTGTTTATTAAAATTTTAGCTGCTCTACTACTGTGTTTGTGCACGTTTTGAAATGTGCGTGCTTTTCATATTTACATGTGATGAAAGAGGTCTGTTGTTTTGCATTTCTATGCAATTAAATCAAGTTTAATGAACAACGACATATTATGTGGTGCACTATAAGAATGCTGAGCATTCGGTATATGCAGGGAAAGAACAATCTAATAAATTGTTTTCATATTGGCTCGTACAAACAATGGTGTATACATCTCTAGCCAAGACGCTTTTGCATATTTATTAAAGGTTAAAATATTAAATACCTACGGATTATGATATTAGTTATAAACAAATGGTTAATTTGCACAAATTTATTGGCTCCATATCAAGAATAATGTATTATTTATGCAACAGCAGTAATTTTAAAAGCAGTAATTTGCTAAAACTCTCTAAAAATGCATTTAGAAAATAATTTTACCTAATTTGTTTGATAATAAAAGCTTTTTAGTATATATTTATTCTACAAGCGAGCATTTAATTTGCAGAACTCTGAAGAGTAAATCTAACCTCAAAATTCCCTTAGCATGTACTGCACAGAAAACTGTGCATAATACTTTAAATACAAAGCAAAGTTATAAAAATTCAATTAAAATATAGAAAAGCAGTATTCATAATATAAAATAAATACTTTTTTGCTTTAAAAATATTAACGAATCAAACATATGCCTATAATTTCAATGAATGCAAAAAAGTAATCTTGCAGGTAATTGTAGTCCAAAATATCGCAAATTTGATGTACGGCTGAAAGTAATGATCTACGGTACAATTTCAGTTTGATAGAGTATTTGGATCATAATACAAAATTATAAAGTCCAGATACTAATTATAATAATAATGATAATGGGACTGCTCTAAGGCAGGTCCGTGAGCTGAGTTAAATTTCAACTCGATTTAGGGAAGAATAGTGTGAGAGATTTCCCATTGCCATTTTTCACCACAGTGCCCGTAATGGGCTATTTTCAATTGAAAATATATTTTTGATCTAATTTTTTAAGTGAAATGGATAGAGACCTTAACCGCTGCACCATGGAGCACCTAATCATAATAATATGAAAGAATAAATTTACTATAAGTCCAGTCTGAATATTTCGTGAAAGTCTTACAATTGGACCTGCGTTAAAGTCCATACACATAGCTAGTAAAAATATAACTGTAGTCTATTAGTTTGTGGCTACCGGCGCAAGTAGAGGCTGCTGTACTCAGAATGCATTTTACATATCCCGATGTAAGTATAATATTTCATGTGAATACACGTACTCGTATACAAGATCGATTTAGAACATGATAAATCGTTTAATAAATTCTATGTTAATAACTAGACGTCGGCGATACAACGAGGAGAGAAGAACTAATGCGAGGCAAATGTTGTACAGAGGAATATATGAAAGATGATGATCGAAGAAACGGAACCGCGAGCGGACTATATTGCAAAATTCTTATTCGAAGAGTCGGTTCGTATAAACGCTGTTGGGCACATGCGTGTTCAGTATACGGTGTTGAATTGAGTTATTTATAAGAAAACGAGATTAAGACCGACTTTGAGCAAGTAACAACTTTGCAAGTATTTTGTGGATTCTTTGAATCCAATTAAAGTCGTGTCAACTTTGGAATTGACCCAGACGCGTGCTCAAATACTACATCAGTGCAATCGTCATGTTGAGAATTGCATATCAATCGAAAATAAAATCACTTTCTAATTATAACTATCTTTACAGATCAATAGAAAAAAAATTAATGCAAAAATATTTTTGCCGGTATGTAAATAATATAGGGCAGGTTCGGACACAAAGATCAAAATCAAAATTTGACTGAGCAATTATATTATTTTCAACCAAATCAATTACATGACAACAAATACCACATATCAAACAACCAAATATTAAACCGTGTTCAGCAAAATTTCCAGCTAATTCCTAACTATGGAAGTATGTTTTTTTCTACTTTTTTAAAATGGGAAAAGTCAAAGCAAGTCAGAAGGCATAGAGTTCCAATGTCTTATTTTTAATTTTAGAGAAATATTACGAAATAATAGCTGCATTATTCAACCACTGAGAAATACAAATTTCATGAGCGCATTTTTTTACAAAGATCACACTGTATATAACCTTGGTCTGTTATTTCGTCAGAAATATTTATCAGCAGTGTTGGAACTACTAATTTAATTTATCTTTTGTAAAATTGTTTTTTTTAAATTTAATTTTATTTTTTATTTACTATTTTTTTATTGTTTACACATTTGCCAGTATGAGAGTTTAGTTGATCCTTATTAACTCATTTGCATGTAAAGTTTTTATTGTAAAGCGTTTCGTATATTAAACAACAGTGCTCACAACCAAAAAAACGAACGACTAAAGAAAATACTTTTGTTATAAATTTTCAAACATTGCCGTATATCTCCCGATAGCGACGTCATAAGAATCAAGGTGATGGCTAGTTATACAACTTTTGCCCTCTTCAAATATTGTTAAAAAAAAACTAACTTTAATTGTTTTTGAGATCATGGTGGTGGACCTTTTTACCAGCTGACCTTGAAGCCCCGTTTTCCTCTATTATAAAAATCATTTATCAAATTTATCATTAGTAATCGGCAATATCGATACATCGATTTTATTCCAACTATCAAGTTTATCTACACACCTTTATGCACTTAAATACTACTAATGGCATATTACGTTCGCATAAATTATTGCGCCGCTGAAAATTACGAATTGCATAAGAAAAGTTATCGAAAGCACGCCACAACGTAAGTGTGTAAAAGCGATCTATTACCTACACGCACTTTATTATACGCATTTTTTTCTCTCTACATAAGATTTTTGCGCGATTATTTTAACCTGACTCTTTTCACTTATAAATGCGTGTTTGTTGCATATACGACGTACGAATGGGCCACCGCCACATGCTCTCACTCATAGAGTTACAAGAATATTTATTGGAATACAAATTGCACTAATTGAAGGTGTTGGCAATTAAGAAAATATTATCGCTTGTAAGACATACGAGCACGCGAAAGAAGTGTTAAATTGACGATCTTGCTTGCACCCAATTGCTCTATTGATGAACACCATAGTAGGAGACTTGATATGAAGTAAATATTTTGAACTATCAATTGTTATTGACAAGCTGTAACTTTAATACATTTTTTGCAGGTTCAAGATAGTGCATCAAACATAATTATGCACATGTTGTAGAATTGAGAAAATTATAAAACTGTCTAAAATACAAACATTGAAACAACACCTAAATCCATGATTAATGATCACATATAATTAAGGTAAGAGGTGATGCCAATGAGTGCATGATAAATAGACATGAATTTCGCCAAAATGCATTTTTATTTTTCTGAACAAGTAATATTTATATCAATATTTTAGTTAAAATTACCGAAATATCATAGAAAATTTAAATAGATTTAACCCTTTTCACTTGTACATTGTAAAAGTAATACGTAATTTGTTTCCGGAGCGGCGGCATCCGAGTGGAAAGGGTTAAGATATATATATTATAGTTATCAAAATAATACAATTTACTTATTTTCAACTTAATGATATCTCTCCTTGAGTAAATCTGTGAAGTATTATAGAAATATGAAATTCATTCAACCATGGCGGAGCATAAATAAATCATTCGCTCATTTAATATTAATGTGATGCAAAACTGCAAGCGAAGACTTCGGCTCGGTTCTGCGCGCGTCTCGTATAGAAAAGCAACCAACTCATCTTTTTCGCAAAGTCATAAATCGAGTCATCGCAGTGAAATGAACGCTTGTTTCCAATGCATAAATCACGGGAGAATTTATTACCATAGGTGTAACTTATTGATTACACACACACAGTCGAGTATACGGTTCGTTACTTTCGTATGCAGTTTCTTAAAAAAATCTGACATCATCAAATCAAGGAGACCAATTATTTTCACACGAACGTTGAAGAAATATTGTAAATATCATGTGTATCGCTATTTCATATACCAAAATTACTGTTGAAAACGGATCAGTAATGCAAGCTTACTTGCATGTAAATGGGACTCAAGAGCATTTGATCATACAAAATAAACATTTAAATACAAATTAAGGATTCTGGAATATAAGTAATAATGTATAAAAAATAATTTAAAAATAAGTAATAATTATATCCAAATTGTTTTTATTGCCTAATTAAATGCTCATATATAATGATGCTATGTAATCTTAATTTTGTTAGCGTGATGAACGGCGAAATGGGCATTAGTACTATGCCGGAGCGAGATATAGTTCAAATGAATAAATAATTAAAGTAAATCGGACACACAGGCCGAAAACGGACTGAAAATTTAAAGCGTTAATTTACGATGCGCTCCCGGCTAGGTACAGTCCGAGAATGGCCTCTCTCGAAATTGCAATCAAACTGTATTTTTAAAAGAATTATTGAATAAAAGTCGATTGAAATCCAGACCAAATTCGGCAACTTGTGATAATAATCATATTAAAACAATAATTAATTAAAAGTCTTAGCATGAAACGTGCAAACAATTATTTCGGAAATTTGTTCTACATTTTTTATTGCTGATTTTTTATTGTCTACGTAGAGTATTTAGCCGCTTACAAAATTTTATGTTTATATTCTATAATCTATACTATCTCCATATGTGTACTATCTTTTATTTATATCCTATTATATCCATTTTTTGTCCTTCTTTTAACAACTACATATTTTATACAGTCATAAACTCAAAATATTCTAAATTTCACATTTCAGATTATACATATTTTTTTCAAATTCAGTTCGTCAATCACATCTAACTGGTTAATGAGCGTCGTTATCTGGGTGATAATATAGACCGCCATAAACCAAAGAAAAGCGACAAAAAATCTCGAGCAGAGTGGTCGATTCGAAAGCCATAAAACAAACTTATGATGTTTTAGTGCATTTATGTGTTTGCTAAAGCATTAATAGGAAGTCACAAATACCGTAACGTCGTGTTTTATCGACCCGCGCACGGTGGAAGATGTAATATGGTTCTTGCGGCGCGTCGTATACTATATTGTTGGTTCGCCAAGGCGCTCACATTACTCTTCATAAGGAAGAATCATTATCCGCGAACATTAATCATTGTTAACCTCTAAGATGGCGAATGCTCGCCCTCAGTCAAACCCCAATTGAATTCCCAAAAGAGCAATGTCTCAAGCCGGGCTTGGTGCCCGAGTCCCACAGTCCCGTAAACCATTACCCGATTCTGTAGTATTTTACACATACGAATTATAACTTATACACACGTATATAAATATTAATAGCAAATTACCGTACGTTGCGCGTGCTTCGAATGTTAATAAACTTAACATTATATCACAGATAATGCAAGGCACGAAAGCGCACATACATCAATGATCGGTATCGGCAATTTTCGTGACGTTTCAAAGACACCAAGTTATTTCGGGTATCCATATTAATCGGAAATAAATTCACATATATATTTCCAGCAGAGGCTGCTTTTAAGTAAGCATACTGAAGGCAAAACCGTGCTGAACCTATAAAATGACTATAAAAAGCTCTTTAGGTCAGTTTTTAATATCGATAATTTTATTATAATAAAATTTTTTATTTTGCCTAAGAATCCGTTTTATCGAATTCTTTTTTTTTATCTTCTATAAAAGCAGTTCGAATTATTTTTTTTATTTTCGTAAAAAAGTATTCAAGACACAATAATATTTTATAAGCAATGGTTATAGAAATAGAGAAAAAAAATAGTAAAAATAATTTAATGTTTCAACAGTTTAGGATAACGAAATAATATCAAACTCACTCATAAATGGACACAGGACCGATAATTTCTTTCATTAATATGTCTTCTACAATTCTATATTAAATGCGGTCTTAAAAGTAAACGTGTTTTACACCTGCAAAGTTCAGGGTTCCGATTAATTTCATTTGTTATTTCAAGTTGAAAAGGCAATCGACTTATATCTTTCAATTCCGTTCATGCAAGGTGCAAAATCAACAGACGAATGTGTTGATTTATTCCACCTTATTTTTAGATTTCAATATTAAGCCAAAATGTATTGAATTTGTAAGATCGCAGATACGTTGCGATACATGCATTTTACACAGCAATATAAAAATATAAAAAAGGTAATTGAGTTACATTTTTTGTATAGAAGAAAATTTTATTCAACTTTACATTTACTTATCAACATTTACTGTGTAAAATTTATCGTGTGAAACTATTTCTACAATGAAATTATAAATTTATGCAACAATATTAAAATTATCCGTTACAAGAAGTGTCGTCACATCTCTTCGTGATGATTTTATTTTTAAAGCGTGACCAATAAGTTGATAAAGATGCAAAATAGTGAATTGATCATTTTGTAATACGCATGTTCAATGGACCGTTGAAGAAATACATAAAATAATCTTGTTATTGTTTTACAAATCTAAAACATAGATTTCGTAAAACAGAAAGGGATTTACGAAAGATACAGCTTTGCTGTATGTAGTTATTTATCAACGAGGGAGGAAAGGGGCTTGTTGTAATAGATTTTTTTAAATTAATATATCTTGAGATCCAATATTATATATGAAATAAATATGGACTGATTCTATTCATCTGCCGAATCTCATAACTATTGCTCATTATTTCACAAATAATCATTTTCTAGAAAAAGTGCGGTGTTACAACCCCAGGCGTAATTTTTTTACATTAATCAAGTTGACTGTTTAAACAATTCAGCAATCACAAAAATTTTTACACTTGATAATGTGTGATACAGCTTGATAAATTTTTAACAAAATAAGATATATCAAACTTTAAAATGAGTCAATAATAATAACGCAAACCAAAATTTTATGATAGTACAATTTTTTATTAAAAGTCAAAAATGACGCACCTGCACAGTTCTGTATTTTGCGTCGTCCTGTGAAACAGTAGCTATGAAAACATTATGCAGGACGTTTTACATGTCCAATGGATACATAAAAAATATTTCAATATCGTTTAAAATCTTATTGAAAAACGTATGTTACTAGTTGCCCTAGCTTCTCTATACAATTTTTAAAATAAAGGTACATGAAATTGTAATTATACTGGTCTGTGTAACTATTACAATTAACCTATATAATAAATTAAAAGGGTTAAAAATGGGAATAAGTCATGAAAAAACTCTGTATGCTTATAAATCAAGTAGTAAAATCTCACCTAAACCACCTTATAAAATATGAAGCAGAGCCCGTTGTGTAATTTATATCGACTTGCTAATAACGTCATAACACAACCACCGCGCTCGACGATAAAAATAATTTATATTGACATAAAAGCAATCGAAAACTCTCGCAAACTGCCGATAAAAATGTTTTATATTAAATTAATAGACATATTAGTCTATCTGTATTTCAATCTTGCCTTACATGCACAATTATATGTCGATGTCAAACCCGTTTTTCGAGCATATGAAAAAGATCGCCCGGTCGTCGCTAACAGCGTGTAAATACCGCGACACGGCAAAAAACTCGAACAAACTATGAACTGCCATGCGCGCCAGAATAGAAAGTTAAAAAACTAAAAGAAACATTTTAGGACAGGAAAGGTTTCCGAGGGTTGCCGCCGAAATGTGAAAGTAGTTTCGGGAATACGGTTTTTTTTCTACTGTGATCATAAAACATTGCAAAAAGACTTTTTTGCGACACAATATAATTAGAAAGTTGTAAAATATGATTTATTACGGGTCCAAAAATGATATCCTACAAAACGATGTGTGTTATGTATTGTATTGATATTTAGGTCGGTACGTGTCATAAAAAATAAGTTTCTTTATGATAAAAATAGTGATTGCACAAAACATTGGGTTATTGTAAGTGCTTTTTTCTCAAAAAAAAAAAAAAACGAACACATTTTCGAAAGTGGCTTTTAGCAGTAATTATTCGCATTTGAGATTGAACGACGTTTTTTGCAACAGATTTAAACAACATGTGGATACCAATGTTTAAAAAGTACCACATGTTTTTCAAACTATTTAGTGTTTAACCGCAAAACCATACGTAACAAAAGCTATTTTTATTCTGAAATTTTAGGAAAAATCTACTTTTTTGAAAAAATTTTTTTGACGATTGTCAATTTTTTCAAATTTTGCAGTTTCTTAAACATTTTGAAACCTATTCATTTAAATTAATTTAATTTAATTTAAATCTAAAAACTTAATCAATTCTTTATTCCGCCAATACAAGTGAAGTGCTTTGTAAATTATTCAAATTGAAAGCTCCGTTCTCGAAAAACTAAATTGCCTTTTTTGTACTTATGGCCCTGTATTTTGCCAATCAGCAAGTCATAAATAGGAATCGAAGGCTTTTTGAATGAATCAAATCGGTTGATTCGTGCTCTCGAAATCGTCGATAAAAAATTTTATCCGCAAATACATACACACACATACAAATTCATTTTTTCCAAAGTATGCCACAATGTTCAGAAACCTTAAAAACGTAAGGATATATTATTTTTATTTTCGATTTTTTTGCGATTACTATAACTCACCTACGGAAAGTTAATAAAAGCAATTTTTATACTGAAAGTCATCTGCTTCTTTCTTTGTAAAATTTATCTTTACTTGTAAGTTTCCAACTAAATAATTGATGTTTATGTTAACTCAAACGACATTATTATTAGCAATTTATTAATTAAAAAAATCAAAACAATGGGTAAAAATGCAGATTGAAACTTTATATTTTATGAAATGTGTTTTTCCACCTGAATTCAATTTCGTTTTCCGAGGTGTGAGATTTGGAGATTTTATTTTACACAGTGAATAAAACCTGACAGGCGACAATAAATTGAGTTCGCGCAAATAATTCTATGAGCAAAACGAAATCCATGGCGTGTTAGAGAAAATCAATAAGCAATTAAAGAGCATGCAAATGAACTAAATGCAAATGGCCGAGTAGAGTTAGGAATTAAAATCGCATGATTGTATTAGATCCGTTCCATGTTCTTCGTCCTTATATTATTTTTTTCAAAATGTACTCATTTTACGTAGGAAGTTTTTAATGTAATTTCTTGTAATAAATTTTTCATAATACGAATTTAAATTATAGGTTTTGGGTTATTTGACAATATTTATTTGCTGAAAGGGTGTCATTAGCCTGTCAGTTTATATGGGAATATTAAATTGAAAATAATCATTCCCTATTACTTTGACTGTACTAAAGTCATTTCGCTAAAGAACAATCGTCGATACAAGTTTGACGCCAGGATGCAAAATATAGCCCATTTCCTGTGTCATTTGTATGTGATTCACGATCTTGATGAGCTGTGAGCACGAACGATATTATATCGCCTATTATGATGCTTTACACACAACAAACATATAAGTGTAAACCTTTATGTGCATACGAAAACGTATGCGATATTTCGGCATATCATTATGTTTCAAAATATGTTTTGCGCTCAAACCAGTTGGGTTTGACTCATTTTATTAACAGATCCAAGAAACGAATGTGGAAAGATATGTTCGTTCGTTCATGCGATTAATTTCGTTTAACGGAAATGATAATTTAATAATACAGTTTAACCAAAATTTAATCCGAATTTATTATAGTTGAAACTATAAATAACTTCCTGTTATAAACAGTTACGGGTAGACAACATTATTTATTATAATTATTGTCGATTTCGATTAAATGCTACAGTTATGAAAAGCAAATTAATAATAAACAAATTATAAATAAATGGAAATTAGATGCATTTCATACGATTGACATATTAAATTTCATTGAAGCAAAAATGTAGGTCTAACAAGAAGAACCCCAGGTTTACTATTCTGGGATTTTGATGGAACTTCGAATGGTAATATAGTTGATATTCAAATCGAACAGTTTAAAATATTATAGGCCTATGAGAAGTGGTTTAATAAGAAAAGTAAATTAAAAAAGTAAGTTTTGAAAAATTTTCGTATCAATATGTCTCAGTAGATCAGTCAGATTAGGCGCCTCCTCCTTCGTTGATCGGGTACAAATCCCGTCAACGTATTTTTTTTTTTTAAATTTATTTTTATGTTTGGATAATAAAGAGAGCAAAATATTTATTTTTATTAACTCTTTGCATATGTAGAACTATATATATATTATTCGTATTTACATGGTAAGAGTAGAACGAAAAAACAAACAAAATATTTATTTCGAATAAAGAAAAAATGATAAATTAAATGATAAAGGAAGATAATTATACATTTACATGATTTCATTATGAAAAGATACCCACTGAAATCCAAAATAAAAACATTCTTGAGTAATCTTCTCGCAATATGATATTTATCACTTAAAACCACTACCGTATCCTTTACAGCTAATTTATTTAAAAAACACACATAATTCTCTGACGTTGTAATTAAAGATTAAAAATGCAAAGGCAGAAAAAAACAAATATGTAATTAATTGATCGCAATCACAAACTATTTCTCGTGATTTGCAATTAAACCATAGCTTTCGCGGTGTACTTGCTTACTTGTAAAAGCGTGTTTCAGTCTTTGTTTGCCGTAGCGATAAGACCGCGAATGATAAAAAAACTACAACCTTTACCTTCTAGCATTGCATAATAGACACATGAAATAAAAGCGGTGCTATGCACACTATCATTTCAATATAAAGCGAGCGAGGCATTCGGTATAGGGAAAAACGGGGTTTATTTAAAATTTGTTCCAAATTTCCAGAAATCAGTAAAATTATAATTCATTATTATGCAAAATCTAGGATATTGCCAATATTAAGGAAAATATATCCCAATCAACTAGCAAAAACCTTTTGGCTATTAACTTTCCAAATAGAATCTAAAGAACACACCCGCTAGAACTCTGCTAGATAAAAGAAATTTAATTTGATATCATTTTTTCCCTTTTTTATTTAGGAAACCCTAACTCAATAGTATTTTATATGAACTAAAAATAACACTGGCTACTTCCACTTATTGCCAATTATTTATATATTTTTATCATTAATTATATTTTCTTTAGTTGTAATGCCTGTCCACTAAGGTCAGTTGTAAATTATAAAGTGAAATAAAAAAAGTATTGGGGAAATTCTGATAATCATTAGATAAATCGCCGTGGTTAAGGAGAATATTCATCACAACAGCGAATATATACAAAACGTAGCAAAATATAGAAGCACTCAAAATAATAAATCCATCTCGAAATCTTTATTTTCGTATTTATAATATACTCAATTTTGCTATAAAATTGCTTTGGTAAATTGTTAATATATCCAATTTTTTGTGAATGTCTGGCCACACAAATTGCTATTTAAAATAAAAAATTAATTAAAAATTAATTAATTAAATTAAAGTTAAATTAAAGTTAAATATGTTATTTAAATTAAGACAATGCATGAATAGACGCATTATTAGATTATTATTTTTTTCTTTGCCCTTCTCACTATAAGACAACTATAGTTATTACTTAACAAATGCATTATGTTATATAACAAAAGAACAAGATTACAAAATACAAAGAAATTTAAATTGTAAAAAAATTGTAAATCAATACAAATTTAATTAGTAAATACAATCCTAGTAAATTCTCCGCTGGGCGTATTTACTAATACCAAATCATGATGTTTTCCCTTTCTTATATATTGTTAACAATTTCTGCTTATTGTTTTCATTAACATATTCAAAATAAATAAATTAAAAATTATGATTAAATTAGATTAAATAAAACACGATACAATGCAAAACCAAATTATTGACCAATTAAATTATCATAAATAAAATCAAATGCTCTTTAAGTCTACACTTATTTAACTTGGTTATCAATGAAGTATAGCAAATAAAAGGGACAAAGAAGGGTATCTGGAATACTCGACCAAAAGAGGTTTGATTTCACAAAAAAATCTAAAAATTCAAATTCAAACCCATAGCAAGGTTTGTAAGATGATGAGTCTCCGGTCTCCGGTCTCCGCTACCGTGGCTGAGGGCCCGCCGCACGCCCCAGAAAGAGCGAAGCAGCGAGTATGTATATCGCAGATAGAGACATTCAGCTGGATATATGTGCTCGCCAGTTCGCCGACTCAAAGTAGCGCGGGATTGCTTTATTTGCACGATAAGTAAATACCTGTTGTTCGTGCACGCACCACTACACCACATGCGTGCAAGCGAAATACGTTATTCCGCCGGCCAGCGATGCCCAAGATTCAATATTGCCGTGCAACGATGTATGCAAGATTTATTAACCGGTCGCGATTTGACAACGAATATAGAGATTCTGCATTATGTTGCTCTTGCGGAATTTTTAATCGAATTATTTGTAAAGCATGTAATGGAGAGAGTATACAAGTTGTGGTAATATATTTATACTCTAATTAGTCTGATTAACTCTAATATTATATTATACTCTAATTAGAGCTTTTGCAGCAATATTTTAACTCACTCTATTTTTATGACAATGCAATGTTGTAAAAATGCCACACAAACTTTTAATTAATTTAATTAATTTAGCTTTGATTACAACTGTCATGAACAAGTGATGCATGGCATCCTGCCTTAAAGCAAACTTTCCGTACCGCAAACTATAATTTTTAAAAGGTTTTTTTTTTAATTCAAATTAGTTTTTTTAAGAGACAAAATACCAAAACGCAAACGCGCTGCGTTGCAGATTACGGTAGAACATCATTAAATTGCCATTTTTTGCACTTTTTGCCCCGTATCTTCAAAACGACTCGAACCGTCTTAGCCAAAAATTAATCAGCACCTCTCCTAATAAATAGGAATCTAGTTCTCCTTATAAATAGGAATCTGATTTTTAAATCATTCAAATCGGTCGATCCGTGCTTCCGAAATCCTGGACCCACATCCGTATTTTCTAAGATAAGCCAAAATGTTCAGAAGGCCTTGAAACCTAAAGATATGCAAAAAATTTCATGGGAAGTTAATAAGTGTGAAAATTAATATTTTTTTGTTTGGTGAGGATATACTTAATTTACCAGCGAATATTGATTTATGAATGTACGCCATATACATTCATGAATAAAAACAACTGTAATTTATATAATTCATTATCTCCTGAAATAAAGCTTCTTAATTCGAGAGCAGTTTTTCAAAATGCTCATCAAGTAAGTTTTATTCTGTCAAGAGTTCCCTAAACAAAACGCAAGGTGAAGTACACATTCAAAGATATAATCGGTCGTTTTTAATTATATGAACGCCAAGTTGCGGAAGTTCCCATGAATTCAACGTCCGAATTTGTTGTAATCAATTGTTGACTTAACATGTTTTGACAATAAAAAATGCTCTTCGTACATTTCTCAAATTTTCACAGCTGTAAATAAAAATGTTATAACTTTATTATTCAGAGAAACTTATTTGTATACAGGCGTTTAACATATGTAAATTTAATTTAAGCAGTTTCAGTTAAAATTTAATTCTACCGCCCATTAAAACAAGATTTAAAGTTCATGACAAAAACATCTTAGTTTTTACTTGCATTTTGTAACCTCCAATTTACACTATTACAAGGTTAAACATTTTTTTAAGCTTTCTAAACCTTTGTATTTGGTGAAGAATAGACATGACCATAAGAGCCCTGACCATCACAGTGAAGGCAACGGCCCTGCAATTAATTGTGAGTTTCAATCTGTTAAAATTATGCGTGTAGGCGATTGTGAAATATGAACCGAGCTATAAATAAAGCATTATGACGACAGTTATGATACAGTATAAGAGTTATTCGACGAATATATCGTGCGTGACTTTTGTCAATATAATAAATAACAGGTTGGCTTTACTTTTCAGATTAAATGTGATTGTATGTTTTATTGAAAATCTATTTTACATTAAGCTTTGTCACTATTTTTCTTATTACAATTTATGGACATAAACGAATAATCTATTTGACGGTCAGTATTATTGACAATGTAATAAAGTTTCAAAAAACGAATTCACGAACTAAAACTATTATATTCGCAAGGCACATTGCTGCCCCTGCAAGAATATAGAAATAGAGAAACTTGATAAGGGTTTTATAAGATAACGCAGAAGACGAATGTCTACCAAGTTTTTCCTCGTATTTACTAAAGAAAACACAATACAAGCAAAGTAAGCGATTATACAACGGGAGGAAGTGGAGTGAGAAAAAAGGCAGAACTCAATAAGTCTATGTTCAAAGCAGGACACATAAAATGTTTATCAGTGGTTTACGTGACATCGATTTAATTGAAGAAAAAGGAACTGGTTTATGTATTTCTTAGTGTCATCTCGCTACAAGATATATAAGGTTAAGATATTTCAGTGTAACATACCACAAGAAGTTAGGTGCACTAAGAAAAACATACAATAAGTATGTATTTTATTTTTTTATTGAATAGAACCATATGGACATTCATCTTTTCTTGGACTTCTAATACAACAATGGTATTCAATTATCGTCTCAATGCATAGGAGTGCTCTCTTTTATTAACTCGATTGAATAAATCAAGGTATTTGTATGTCAGCTTCTTCGGGTTGTCCCTTCGGCTACTACCAGCAAAATTGCAATTGCACATGTTACATACACATCGGTACTTGGCCGCGTAGTAAGCCCGCGGACGGCCCGGTGCGACGAAACCGAACCAAAGCGAGGGTGTGCGCGGAACAGGGTAACTACGTTTCAGAATTCCAGTTTCTCATTGGACTGCCAGCCCGGGGTTAACCCCGAGACGTTTAGAGCATTACGCCATTTATAATGGAATTACAAACAGATGCTGTGAGACTCACATCGCGAATTTGGTGGTGCCTGCAGCGCGAAAAATAATCATTAAAAAATATATTTTCATTCCGTTAGATTGTTTTATTCATTTTCAAGGCAATAAATATTACAATATGATTTATCCGTTTGTCTACTCATATTTCATAGTTAAATATATTTAGCTTTGTTTCCATCCCTAATTATGTCAACCAATTTGGCTCGGTTTGCGCTGTAATGAATTACAATTGCTTTTAAACATTATTCAATGTTAGAGCATTGCTACGGTCGTATATTTTATTTCTGACAATGAGCGATATATATTTCATTTTTGTAACCCAATATATAATGATCCAATAAATGGCGAGCACGCTGTATGCATAAGAGAGAAGTACATGAATCGTAAATCTGTACACATTAAAACAAAACATTTCATTAAACGAAATGCTTTTAGTACAGAGTAAGATACTCTGCCAACATCTTTGTTGCTCGCATGTATTTACATAAATAAAGCTCCAACCAATGAAATGGAATTTCTTGGGGTCAGTCCAACGATAGAAGAGAATATAGAAGAGTTATGCGTAACATACAATATTTATATATAATGTATTAGGTTGGAGCAAAATTGTTTGATTACATGATATTACAAAAATTGCATAAATGTAATGCAAAGTCGACCTGAAAATATCTATATTTAAAAAACTCAAATAATGCAAAAAATGCTAAGGCGAAGCTCTAGGGCACAAGATTCACGTATCACAGTTATGCAGTTCAGCATCTCATAGTGCATAAAAATTCAAATAGATCTGTGACATTCGCAGTCGCATTGGCGTTGCTCGGTATTCCATCGGTGTTTTGTTGTATCGTCGCGTCGTGTCCCGCTCGTCCCGCGAACTAGTCGGCGATGCGGCAGCGGCCGCGGCGTTGGTAGGAGGACGCCGAGAGAAGCATATCGCGCGTCGTCTCTTAAACAATGCCCGGGAATGTATCGCGCGCGCACGGATAAAATATAGATGCGAAATGGCTGTGCCGCTAACATCTATCTTGTCAGGCCGGATCCCGCGGGAGTATGAAGGAAGAAGAAACACTGGTACGTCGGTGATGCGAACGCGGAGCGAGCGGAGGCAAGGTGGGCCCTCGCACGCCCCACGCCATGGGATAAAAAGGTACAAAAGGAAGATGACGCGCATATCGATGTAGGTACATGCGTGCACTTAAGTTCAAAAGAATTTATTCTAACGGACATCTACTAAGGGCAAATAGTAGTACCATGTTATATGATTGTATGTGAGAAATTCATTAACAGTAATACATCGAATATATTCAGTAATGCATGTTGTGTCCTTAATTATATTAATTTATAAATTTTTACTAGTGGGCATGACCTTGTGGCTTAAGGCAAATTGCTGGAACTGTCTGTACTGTAATTAAACAATCAAGAAATAAAAATACACTAATAATCAATAGAAATTGATCAATAAAATTTTTCATTTTTTCGAAATTCGAATTTTGAAATTTTGCAATTTTAATTTGTTTTTGTAAGCTTTTTTTAGCTTATTCTGCTTTTCTCAAAAACTAATAATTTCTTCACTATCTTCACAATGTTTTCTGAATCACTCTAATCGGATGATCGGTTCCCTCAAAAACTGCGCGACCATTTTTTTATTCCTTACTTTCCAAAAACTAAACACAGTACGTCTCGCGGTTAATACAAACCGAATGTTTTTTGAATATTTCAAATCGATTGATCTACAGTATATATATATACACCTAAGTCTGTTTTTACACGGTCTTTTTGTACACGGTTTTGATATAACACGGTTTGAAAATTGAATATTTTTAAATTTTTTACACGAATTTATTCCATTTAGCACGATTTGAAATTATATGTACCTAAATTTTTTTTGTCAAATTAAATTTTTGCGAAGTATGTTCATATCACAAAAAAGTATTTATGAAAGAAAAAAGTCTGAAACCATCGATAGTATCGATAGTTTGCAAACACTAGCTTAAAGATTTAAGTGAATTCCCCTTTAGCGCGTACAAACAATTTTTACTGGTCAAAGCAAATGTGAATAGCACTAATTTAATTCTTGTTCTTAAAAATTCTTGTTTTTCACCAATTTTAATAGGTTTTAGAGATTAGGAACAAATCACCCATTTTTGTATAAGATCAATGTCTTTTTTTACACGTTTTTTTTTTACACGGATTCTTCTGGAACCAATCTCCGTGTAAAAACAGACTTAGGTGTACTGTCAAAAATGTCGTGGACATTTGATTCAATAATTTAGGTGAACTTTGAACTTTGTCGACGAAAAATTGTATCCGCAATACACATATACACACACAACATACAACAATTTATTCTAAGGAATGCCAAAATGTCAAAACGTAAAAATCATAAAAAAAATATTTTCGTTTTTTTGTGATTACTATAAATGACCCTACTGTAAGTTAATAAAGAATCTATAATTTATTTTTTAAAAATGAAGAATTTGTGTAACGTATTTCATTCATGCTTACAAATTACTAAAACAATAAAACAAAAAAAAACAAAAATATTTGAAATTCAAAAATATTTATAAATACTACATTCATCTTCTCATATTCTGATCTTGCAAGATATATTAACACCAGCACTCTGGCAAACGTGCTATCGTAGAGAACATTCGGCGCGCTGTGCGAACGCGTCTACGTAGCGAAAATGTGATAAATCAGAAACTCGCAACTAATTTACCCACACCGGATACGAAGGAGCACGCGCTGTGAGTTTCCCAAAGTTTTGACCGACAAAAAAGAAAATAGCACGGGGTCGAGAAACGGCGTAAGAAGAGACGGGAAGCTATATTCGCTGACTAGCGACACTGTGTGCATATAATCCGCAGTGATTTAAAATGGGATTCCAATATCACGAGTAATATAAGATGTAATAACATATACAATAAATTGAATTCAAAGCATCAATATAAGTACAAGAAAGTACAATTGTTGTTTTGCGAATCAAAATGATTTTACATTATTTTTACTAACAATGCATTTCCTGAATCTATTAACTATCAATCTAATGAACTTGTGCATCCGTGTTATATAAATATTTCATTAACCAGTATGACATATATATTCTTAGGAGTAAAGTACGTAACAAACAGCGGCGCTACTCGGTCCCGGTGTGATAACAGTCTCAATGGCAATTAGTCATCGCGTAATTGAGTTTCCCGAGAGCGCAGCGGTTTAAGTGGGAGACCGCTGTGCTCTGTAGCCACCCTCCGGACTACGTGAAAATGCTAAAAGATATTTCATAACTCTGTCTCCAGTAAAACACAAAATTCCACGTGCACAAATTCGCACCATCCGCTGTCCCATTTCGCCACTTTGTTTAAAGTATATGTGCGTAAGTATAATGCACATAATATGTCATCAGAAACCGTAAATAATATATATATATATATATATATATATATATATATATATATATATATAAAACCCACAAATCTAAAGTGTTTGTTTATACATATCGGAAGAAAACTATCAATTAATATATTATATATTCATTTGGTGGCAGCGATGGGATAAATGAAAAAATATTAATTAAAAGAATTCTTCTGATATGTAAAAACAAACGCTTTTTAAATTTAAAAGTTTTATTTAAAATTATTACTTAAAGAATTTAGTGTCAATATTGTAATCTGATATATTGCTTATTAATAATAATATAAAATATTGCTTATTGCATAATAGATTTTAAGAATATATTGCTTATAAGATATATATAATAGTTTGAGAAATAAATTTATCTTTTCTAGTAAAATAATTTCAATTCATAAAGAAATCATATTTAACAAAATACACGAAAGAATCAATAAATATTACAAAATAAATGAATGAAATGTATTATATCTATTCAAATGTACATTAGGTATAACGGCTCAAATAAGGCAACTCTCTAAATATACTATTTTGCCATAACTTCAATGCAAAAATTGATCAATTTCAATATTTAACTGATGCACAACGATCAGTAAAGTAAATAGAAAACTAGTCTGTTAATGATTATTGTATCGCCACCACCCACTGCTCTGAAGTTCCGCGCGTTCATGGTCGCAAAGACCTTCGGTTATAAAAAATGAAATTGCGCGATGTACAGTAACAAAGATGTATCTGATGTTCTCATCGGTCCGTAACATCATGCTGATAATTCTTTACGAGCACTATTGCAACATAAAAACTTCATCGATATTGCTGAACTAAAAATTATTGTTGCGATTGTTTGTGTAACGCTCACGAGGTCTCAATCATGAGACAGAAATTAAAAACGTCGAATTTGTAGACATGTTTCTATCTTAAATAGTTTATGTAAGAAAGTATATTTTTAGTATTAAAACTTATTGTTAGTGATACGTAGCAATAAATATAAAATAAATTAACCGAA
This sequence comes from Ctenocephalides felis, assembly GCF_003426905.1. Classification (NCBI taxonomy): domain Eukaryota; kingdom Metazoa; phylum Arthropoda; class Insecta; order Siphonaptera; family Pulicidae; genus Ctenocephalides; species Ctenocephalides felis. The sequence goes on from NW_020538040.1 coordinate 154,987,297, forward strand.
GATAAACAACAAATAATTAATACTACTATTAATAAAAGTCACTAATTGGCATGAAGTATGTTATGAAATTAAAATGTTAGTATGCAATAAGTTGCGAAATATTCAATGACTCAAAATAATGTATACAATATAAGACAAAGTAATAAAATATTATGATTAGATCACAAGTATAACATAAATTTGAATTTTCTACTTTTTATTTAGTCTTTGTAATATTACTAGCATCTATAGATATATCCAAAACAAACATTTATAGACTGATCAAACCTTTTGTTTTAGTGGAAACGATCATCAGCTATTCGAGCAACTTGACCACTGAGATGTGTTTCGCTGGTTAAAGCAAAATAAAACTTACCGAAAATATTTGTCAAATAACTATTCGCATGTCCAAGAGATTCAGCGGTTAGGCTTTCGTATCTCTTACCTGTAACAAGAAAGAAAAACAGAATTAGCATATTGATCTAGTGTACCGATGCAAGCGTGTACTAATATTTTGTTTTCGTGTACGGGGTGACGGTTAATTAGGAACGTTTTAATTGCATTGTCGAATGGAACAGCACAGCAGCCGTTGGTTGTATTATCATAAAGCACGCGCGCCCGCTAACAAATAACATGGCACAGAATTGGTACGACATTCGGAATATATGGCATCGCGGCTTGGCCGCACACTACGCAGATGTGCGTTCCGAATTTATATGTACCTACATTGAATGTATGCTACTCGGGATATTGCATTAAATTAGTGTATTTATAATGAATAAAGGCATCCCTGCATGTTCTTGCAAACGTGATGAAACCCAGAAAGCAATGTGAAATAGTTGATTCCATATTTTAAGGGCCCAATTCTCGGATGAAATGAAAATATCATGGTAATGCTATGTTCGAGTTGGAGGTAACGAACTGTCATAAAGATATGTATTTTCTGTGCGATCAGGAGTTTTACACATAAAACCTAACCTACAAAGCGCACAACGTCAAATACCAATTTTATCAGAAGTGAATTTTTCTTGGTGCAAAACGCCTGATGGCACAAAAATATAGCTTTTGAAAGTTTGTTACTACCAACTAATACGAATTCAGCATTACCATAACATTTCTATTTATCGGAGAATTGGTCCCTAAATTTAAATTAATAAAGTATTATACAACTGCGCGAATAGCGACTGACAAAGTGATTACGATCACAGAAAATATAAAAAAAATATTCACATTAGGACATCAATGCACATAAGCAAATACAATTGTAACATATACAGTGCAGTTCGCGATATAAATATATAACATAAAATATAGTATCGTCCCGCTCTGTGCTATACGGCGTCTCTCGCTCATCCGTTAAATTGTGAATGCGACGCGGTGAGTTACTGAAAATGGGAAAACGTCCCCGGCTGATAAAATATCGCGACTGCGTGATAAAAACGACAATTATCACCGGTTGTAAATATTCCGACTGTGAAACTGGGTAGTAGTGCGCCAATGCGTGCGTTCTTTTTCCGCGTTTCGGCTGCAATGCTGCCGCTACAATTCTGCCTAGCGTACCGCGGCGTGGTGAAATGACCCTCGACGAGTTGTCACTCGTGGCAATGATACCACATGGTAAAATATGCTAATGCTATTATGTCTAATTATCTTACACATCATAAATTTATTTTTCTGAATTGGTAAATATATTTATTGTCATAAATAATTATACATGTATTTCCCACAAATACACGTGAGTTCCAAGTAAGAATCTGTTTGTTATGATGTAACAAAGCATTTAACTCATCTTTACGATGTTTATGAAACAATACATAAGTTGTCCGAACGAGCACGGCGATCTAATTTAATACGCATAACATAACCACGAATGTAATGTTTTTGCTCGGCTACTTATGTCGGGAGACCGCAGCTGAGACGTGACGCCGCTGATAGGTGTTTTCTCATACGTCAAGTAGACGGAGTATTTACTGGGTAATGATGATGTGCTATTCAAGATAGCGGTCATGAAAGCGAAATCAGACGGAGAGACTCGCATCTCGTATCATCGAGTGAGTTGGAATATATACAATTGAAGAAACGAACGCCGTAAAAGACGGGGCGCTACCATCAGCAGTTTGAACAAAATGATTTGCTAAGAGATAACATTGTTTAAAAGGCACGTGGCCGGTCTGATTCATATCAGTTATTATTATGCCATATATCGTGCGCCACGTCTCTCATCTGCACGCGCTGATTGTTTCGTCTTTCAATCGTATTCATTCGACGTATGACATGGAAGAGAAATTGTTATGTTTATCGAAACAGTTCACGTTACTGTTTAGTATGACATGATGATCTGAAACAGGAGTAAATGCTGTGCAAATACTAAATTTTATGTATACGCGATAGCAATCTGTAAAATTGTTTGTTGCTGTTAAATCCGATCATTTCCAGGAGAACAAATAATGTAGCGTTCATTATCCATTGCAAAGAAATAATACCAAAGCATAAATACTCAAACATAGCATATTCTCTTAATAGTTAACATCTTTATAAAATATAGAATTGAGGTGGCCATTAATTAAAATGAAGTATTAAGAAAATGCGGGCTTTCTCTCAATACAGAGCTAGTTTGGATACTGCAGAGTACAATATGAGAAGTTGTAGGCAGCTAATGCCAATCTGTCTCAATATGCTGTGCATGATAACAGTTTTGTTCATTGAGAGAAATAAATCATGGAGAATTAGTAATTTGTTATTTCTGGCTGCATCTCACGATTTTTTTTAAGTCAAAGAATTTCTCAAGATATTCAACACTGGATGGTCTCAGGTCTGGTCGAGGAAGTGTGCGGCGTGCCGGCAAACGGGCGGAAACTTCGATGAGGGTCGGTCGACAAGGGGATGGCGGTTACGGTCCGTGATATATTCACGCCCGATGCGCACGCCGCCACCGCAAAACGGCGGTCGTATAAATTAAACCGAGCTTCGAATTTATCGAGAAGGAAAATTTCACTACAGACACGCATTCACAAAATTAAGATGTATGCAAGAACAAATAAACTTTTTGAACCAAGCCATAAAAAATAAATAAAATGTGTAATTCTGTAGCAAAATGCTCATATCAAGAATGTTTTATTTACACTGATAAATACCTTTAAAAATAATGCTATTATCGTAGGTATGTAGATATCCACACGTATGTCAAATCCTTTAACGCTTTTCAGGAAAAACTTTTTTATAACATATCGAATTTATCACAATCGTAACAGCGCAACGAGTTGAAAAGTTAAAGTTTCTTTCGTAACATAGAACTGTCAAAACAAATACGCTACCTCCTTCGTTCAGGTGTTTTTTATTTCCTATTCTTAACTTTTTTTTCACAGAATGCCGAGAATTTTATAATTGTCTTTCAATAGGAATTTAAAACAAATAGAGATAGCCTTTGTAGTATGTGTTAAAAAACTAGACTAAAGATGTATAAGCGAAAAAAACCTCTAAATTCTTTTCCTCGAACTCTTTTGTCTTCGGTCGTAAAGGAATCTAATTTCCGTTTCTGTATACTTAAGGGAATGTATTAAATAAAATCGATTAAGCGTGTGATCTGAACAGATACGTACTTCTTTTGAAAGTGAATTAAACCATAAGTTTTACAGGAGACTTGCTGGTTAGTTTTTGGCAAAGACAGGTCCAATCGTTTCGGAGATATGGAGCAATATGTGCAAATAATAAATAGCAGTTTCTGAGAGAACTGAGCATCTGATTTGAACGATTTAAAAAAAAATCAATTCGTATTGACGGTGGGTCGTGCTGATTAGTTCTTGGGAAAGACAGATTCAGCTGTTTCGCAGATATGGAGGTAAAAGTGCAGATAGCAGTTTTTGAGAGAACGGATCTTCCGAGCAAAATGATTAAAAAAATAAGCGATTCGCATTTGGCGGAGAGACGTGCTGATTAGTTCTTGGTCCAGTCCAAAGACAGGTCCAGCCGTTTCGGAGATACGGAGGTAAAAGTGTAACTAGCAGTTTTTGAAAGAACGAATCATACAATTAAAATGATTCAAAACACATATGACTTGGGTTGACGGTTTGATATATCAGATAAGGATAAGAATTAGGTTTTGTTTATATATGTTTCTTGTGGACATATATAAAGGTCGTCACTCAACTATAAGCACTTAGTTAGATCTATAAAATATGAATGATAAAATTTACAGTATTTATAATAATCATTTAAAAATATTTAAAACAATTGTGATTGATTGTTTTTATATCTCGAATAGTTAATTAAGGTAGGCAAAATTCCAGCGAATTTATCTTACTAGCTTATTTTTAAATTAGGTTTATAGTTAGTGTTGAAATATTCCTTTATATCTCGTAGACTTCAGTATCAGTATGTTCATAAAGAAAATGATTGCACGGTTGTCTGGTCTACTTCACATTATTCCTTAGTGGCGTTAAACGTGTAATTAGATGCGCGCTAATCCATTAATTAGCCTCAATCAGTGCCGACGCTTAGAATTGTTCGTCAGCGTCCGTCACCGGTTACCGGAAACACGTTCAAGAATTATTAACGAAGTGCGAGTGAGATGTATCGTTATCGGCCGCTGATATCCCAGTGTACGCACAACCGAAACGCATATGTAATGTTCTCATTGTTTGATGCCGTTGCGAGCCGCGAGTATGCGTTGAGTTGCATATATCAGTCCATGGTATCAATTACAAAAGGCGACAAGTGTGGGCGTTGCTCGATTTGCAAATTAACACTAGAGATATTCATCCGAACGCATCGGCGGAACGCATACAGATTTGAATTGTCTTTATAAATCGCTATTAGTGGCCTTTTAACGAGCCCTTGGCGCGAGACGCGCGAAACTTTTGACGCCCGAGCGAAGTCGCTATCTGGTTTATGCGCGTTCTTCGGATTTACATCGTTTTGTGAGCTGAGATATCGATACGTCATTTGTGTTTTGCATTTCACAACATCGGTTGACAGAAACATTATCTTGCAAGGTATTGCGAAATAAAAGTTGTTTAATAGAATTTATACGATAATAATGTGATAAATTAAACCGATTGATCAACCAGTCTAAAACAATATCAAATCAAAACACTCGATTTAACCAATTAACTGTGATTCATTTTTCCCGTGACGAATATATTCGTCATGAAAAAGTGGCAAAATTTTATGCAGTGACGAGTATATTCGTCGTGCGTATAAAACGGTGACCAATTGCTATTTAAATTGAAATTAAAAAACTATATATTCCAAAATATCAAGTTTGTTAGAATAGTTTAAGGGAATGACAGTATAAAATAGTTGTAAATGGCATATTACCTACGAGCGACAAGTATACTTGACGGCAGCAGAGTGCCTCACACATCTGGGCGTCACGTTTAGTGGACGGCTGTAATGTGAACGCTCAGCGTACGGACGTTGCATGCCGGCTGTGAGCGACGTTTCACGGTATCGAAGTTGTTAAGGCAAGTTGCATGAATTTCCAAAATGTGGAAATAATTTACTTAATCAATCAGAATTAAGATTTAGTAATTTAAATAACATTTTCAACTATTTTTATTTCATCAAAAACTATGTTTACTTTCTTATTTTCACATGTATAATATATTATCCAACTTGATCAATTTTTAGTTTACAGCGTATGTATTGTAAGCTTATGTTATAAAAGAAGTAAAATGAGGTAATAACGTTTTTTAATTTCGAAAAGTAAACCCGATCTTCTTCATCCGAATTCTTATCAGCGCATCTCACTCTGTAGTTGACGTATACACATGTCACGGTTCGATGTGATCATCACAGTTAACTGGTTAAATTGACTATTTTTTTGCGTTTTCCACATCATGGTAATTGTACGAATATCTAATAAAAATTTTATTGTGCGGTAAGATTACATAATATATTACAAAACCCAGATGTCAAATAGCACCGTTTTGTACTGAACAGGAAGAGAATAATAAAAGCGTGAAATGGCATCGGGCGATATCATTTTTCTCCATAAAGATTAACATTAATTACATCTTAAAGCTTTTCGGCAAGAACGTTTTTCGTGAAGGGTGCGGGGGTAAGAAGAAATGCGGCCACGTTGGTATGAATATATTAACTCACGGCGCGACCAGCAATACGAGCTCTCCAGCGTCGCCTCGGCAAACGGCCCGCCCGCGCCGACAACTACCCTGTAATTTCTCATAGCGTTTGTACTCACAGAGAATATGAGTTTTTTCTACTGTGCGAAACGAAGTTAAAGTTGTTAAGTCGCTGAAATATGAATACAAAACTATGTAGGAAGGTTTTATCGTTAACGTAACAAACATTATATAAATATGCGATTTGGAAATTAGGAAAACCCGTGTTAATTGCTACTAATTGCCAAATTATATAAATTGTAAAAATCTAAACTATCTCTAAACTAAAACAATTGCCGCTAATTATAATAAGCCATTTTTACCTTGCCTTATACATTTATTTTGAAATATCACTCGATTTACTATAAATTCACTAACGATGTAAATACTTTGGTAGTAATTTCTACATACTACGAGCGCGTCTAATAATTCTGAGTTTGCTTATAAATTAAGGTTTATAAATTTTCCCGTAAACACTAATACCCAAGTAAATAGTGCATCAATTTCCTGCGCTCGATTTAATTGTTCAATCCCAATTACCTCGCATTGCATCCGGAAATTGAGTTTACAATCTGAACGTCATTAATTTACAATTAGTCTTTATACAATATCCTATAGAAACAGAATCAACCGCACACAATAGAAAATACACATTAATTTTATAATAAAACAATGCAAGTTTTAAATATATAAACAAGTTTGTAGACAAGTTTTTTATACTTTAAGTTTAAATAAATGTATATATGAACAGATCTACAAAACTGAAACTTCAACTATTGACAAACTTTCTAAAGCCGTCAATGTATCAAATCAGCTACAGTAATCCTTCTTGCCAAGTTGTTTGATTTCTTCTTACCAAGTCGTTTGAGAATCTTAAACTTGAACAATAAAAGAAAGTGGAGTAGTTCTTCACGAATTCAATATGCCAGACGGTACATGGTACAAGAAATATAACAATCTCTTATAAGTCGTTCCTCCTACTTTATGCGCACCATATCTAACATTATAAGGCATCAAATGGTGTGTAAATAAATGGATTCTGTTTGGCAGTCTGCAATAAAGCATGCGGACGATATGTTTACAAAATCCTCAGATATTAGAACAAACCCCTCTCGTACAAGATTTTTTTCGCTGTTATTGTGATTGGTTTTCGGTTCAGCTTCGACGACCATTAAAGTTATTTGATATTATATTTATGACTTTCGGATTGAAGTACATATATTGTATTTGCTTGGCGCACTATTTGGTAATCTTCAAAATTGATTGTTTTCTTCCAGAGATATCTTTGAATATTAATATATAGGAACTTTGCCTATGTAAGCATTGTGGATCGGAGAAAATACTAATTTATAAGAATTTTACGTTACTAAGAAGGAGAACCTCATATTTACTCTTCTGAGATTTTGATGAAACTTTGCTTGGTGATAGAGTTAATAGTCAAGCCGAATTATACGCCTATAAGAAGCAATTTTATTACGAAAATTAATTAAAATATTGAAAAATAGACCACGTGCAACTGGACTGAATTTTCATTTCTTTTCAAATATATATATGTTTATGTGTGTGTGTGTATGTATATATAAACATAATATAAAATTCTGTAGATGTATAAATCTTCTCGTATATATTTACAAATATGTGGCGTTGTTTGTTTTCTTAGTCGCATAATTTATTGCATAGTAAATATTGTCCGAGAGCCTCGCGCTACCGAGCGACACACCAATAGCATTGAACGTGGAGATTTGCCCGATAACATAACTAAAATCGGAAGTTACATAACACTCGAAGATTACGATGGCACATATATTACATCAATCCGAATGTATGAAATTATTAAAATATACGTATACTTATATGTAAGTAGTATGCGCTGGAATACTGTATCGCGCGATTTTATTAAGCCATTGTGCAACTTCATCACGTACGCGGTTACGACTTGCCATCCAGAGAAACAAGTTATAAGGCTGTGATACATAAATATAATTCAGATATATTTCAGTATTAGCATTTTATTCTTGAATGGAAACGATATACGTGGCACAATGAATTATTGGCGATGGGTATCGTTGCTCTGTTTACTCAATCTATAAAATTAATCTCTAACCACTTGACACCACATAAAATTTGTAATAAAGATCAGGAACATCAGAAACTTTTTATATGTAGGATTTATGATAAAAAATCTCGAGTGGTGTTTGGGAATCAGTGATATGATCTTCAGAGTTATTTAATTGGAATTTCTCTTCATTGTTGGAAATACTGTTTAGAGATAATGCAAAATGAACTCTTTGATTAAAAATAATATAAAAAACTCGAGGAATATCGGTATTCACACACAATACATTGCGAAATCACAATTGATCGTGAGAGTAATCTCTTATTGATTCCGCAGCCGATCTTCGCAAGCCAAAGATCTTTTGTCTTGAAGAGAACAGAAACGATGCGCGCCTCTTTTGATGTCTTAATTTACTGAGAATACCGGGACTGTTTCAATTTCTTTCCAGAGATGATATATTTGTTCTTATATACAGGGTTATATAAATGCGAACGCGAAACAACACATTGTATTTATGTGGGATGGACTAATGAACTGATCAAGCATCTCTGTTAGAACTTTTAATCGAATATAATTACTGGGTGCAAATTAATAATGGATGAAATAAAAAACAAAGAAAAAATTTTCGAAAATTTTTTACAATAAATATTTCATAATGTATTACAATTAGAAGCAGTTAATTGGTTAATGCAAATGAGCCTCAATAAACAGCGTCAAAATAAATCCATTCACATTGATTAAATAAATAAATGAGAAGAAATGATATTGATTATTTAAAATTACAATTGATTTATTTAATAAATAAGTTGGCAATAAATGTCCGAATCAATATATAAGGCCGGCGTTATCTTAATGGAAATATCGATTACCAAAGTTGCGGTTTTACGAATAATAATGGAAATTCACAAAAAGTTAATGCGAATAAATGTGAAACCGGTTGCAATTAGGATAAAGTGTATTGCTAATTGTAGATTTGCATGCTATATACCATAATAAATTTATACGTGCATATAATTTATATAATACATATTGATATATGTGAATGCACTTAAAAGATTTAATAGCACTAATTATTACCGTGTTTTTGAAAAATATACTTAAAGATGTATAAAGTTACATGTTAACAATACTCTTGTTTCATGCGGCGATTTAAATTCGCGCTGATGTTATTTCAAGGTGTAGGGTTACCTGAAAATTGCTCAATTATCTTTCAAATTGCTATAATGCCGAGATTCCCTCTTAACGCTTCGGTTATTTGCACGTATCGGTCATAATGTAATATAACGATATGCTTAAGACTGCTTTTGATACGGCTCAATTAAAATTTATTTAGTAGAATAAATAATTAATGTAAACAACATTTTTTTATTACAAACTAATGCTCATAGTTAATTGAATAATTTTTATTAAATAAAAATGAGAGAACTAAATATAAATTGTAGAGTGGGTAACCAGAGTGGAACATCCCACAAATAGGAACAAATTGTTATTACTCATTGAGAAATTGTTATTGATGATTAATTATTTTTATTTCCCTAATGTTTAATTACTGTATACGGGAAGTTCCAGGAATTTGCCTTAAGGTCATGCACCAGTAGTTTGAAATTTAAGTTACGCGATTAGTAGTTACGTATCATTGCACTAAAATATATACTCATTCATAAATTAAATATGTAACAACTGCTATATTTTTCTAATCGTAATAGAAGTTCATTCGATGTATGAGCTCGTGGTGACCGGCAAGAAATAAAATAAAATTGTGCCTTGTTTTGTATGCAGCGACGTTTAAAAATCAAAATACATGAGATGAGTAATGGCTGGACCCGTTTTACCGGTATTTCGTGTTTGACGTACAGTCTGGCCAACCAGCATTCTGCTTGTAATATGGAACTCACTTGTATACGGATTCAATGTGTTCGGCTCGCTCTCGCTTTTTCATCCTTCATCTCGCGATTACTTCTTCTCTGTTCTCAAATATACACGAGAGTTATTGTTAGAGCATCTTACTTAATTTAACGCACACTACGAGATACGGTAGTGTAAAATGCTTTTAATGACAATGCCGATGCATAAATCCGATGTTTGAGCTCATATATTGTAGATAATACGCGTGCTTCGTGTCTCAAATTGCATTTTGTTTTCGAGATAAAAATTTGATCTCGTTTATTGCTTAATATCATAATTCAGTTGAGATCAGCGTTTAAATTTTGAATTTTTCAACTGCTTAGGTAATACAATTCATAATATGATAATGCCTTATCCAAGTGTTAATTTAAGAGTGTTCAGAAATTTTGAACAATTGTTAAAATTCACTGAGGCGTTCCATAAAACTTTTTGAGAAGTACAAGGTAGAATTTTAGTTAAATCAAGGATAGAAATTTTCTTAGGCATAAAGCAATTATAATAATAGTACTGCCCTTTGGCAAGTCCGTGAGCTGAGGTAAACTCCAACACGATTCAGGAAAGAAGAGTATTCGAAATGGGCTATTTTTATTTGCAAACATAGTTTTGATCTGTATTTTCAAGTGAGAATAGACAACACTGCGGCACGATATCAGGCTGCCAGAGCGAGGGCTTGAACCGGCTACCGGTTCATTTGTTTTTTTTCTATTTTTTGGGGAGAATGGAGGTCAATACTATCGTCCTATTTCGGCTTGACGTAGAGTTCTGGGACACCCTGTATATATCGCCTTCACGTAAGTCCATAAAACAATAAATTCTTATTTATTTCTCTTGCATAATTTTCTATAAGATATATGCATATAATGATTAATAACAAAGTGAGAAACTCATTCAATTGAATCGTATCAATAACAACAAAAATTATAAAATCATGCTATAAATTACCCAAGTGTCATTCTTGATAATTAAGTCATATATTAATATCGGCGTTCATAACTCGACATACAAATACATTTACATATATTACTTATTGAGAACGAATAAGTTTAAGCAGCCGACCACGTTTTCGATTGGACGGAGTAGTAAAGCATTCAATGTGCCATTGATTGCAAATTGAACTGTTGCACATATATTCAGTCGCATGCCATACTTCTAAATAAATTTTAAAATTAAATTCGTAGGTTTCCGAATGGCGAACTCGCTTTCTACTTTTATTTATGCGAATTTAATGCAGTGTTTCTGCAACTGCGTTTTGACAATTTAAATTATCATATTTTTATATAATTTTATTGCAGACATAACGACAAACGTTATGTAGACAAATCATTAGAATTAATTTTTTATCAAAATTAATTAAATAATTTATTTATTACTACTTTATATATACACGGAAGATATGTTTCATAAAAAACGTGTAATTTGAAAAATTCACTCTCATATGAAAAACCGTATTAAACAAGAACCATAAAAAAGCCCTTTTCTTCAGTTTTTAATATGATGAATAACAAACATATTGAAAGGAAAATAAGTAATAATATATTTAATATAAAATACATCTAATAAATTAAATACAGAGAATAAAAATTAGCAATATCTATTATTCTTTCATGATCAAGGAGACGATTCAAAATTTGAATTATAACCTTTCTTTTACTCTCTGGTTTTCAATTTTTAACTTTTGCCATTGTCGAACTATAATTTTTTTTAGAAATTATGATTTGTAAAAATAATTCTGATATTTGCTTACCTTGAATAAATTTAATCTATCAATTTTATATAAATATTAATTAAGAACAAAGTTTAGCTCTTTGTATTAGTATTTTAAACAAACTAGCTTATACGCACATAAAATTTAGTTTTAATCATAGAACGGGGAGTTCCATCTACGTATTTCGATCATAAACCTAAACTACTAAGAATTCGTACCTGTAACATATATTTTGTAGTGTTGTATTTTGACAGTAAATCAATAGACTTTAAAAAGCCTGCCTTGATAATATTTTTTTTACTTTTACAAATTACATTTAAATCACAAAAGATTTATATATATTTCTCTGTCAATAAGTACCGTGTCTTCATCTCCATTACCTCGCGGCGATTAAAATCAAAAAGTGTTGTCTGACAATGGTGTTATTTTTGATTGTCATAAGTATGTCCCGAAAGTGGGCTGATATCAAACTAAAAATTAGATTACAATCTCTTTAAAACGCCGTCTTAATTCTTCCGTACACCAGATGAATACATGTAAACTGGTTCACCGGTGCGTTGGCGTCGCTTTCTATTAAGTGTCAGAGAGAGGCATTCATAAATAAATTTGGTAACACACCTATCTAAAAAATCTGTACAACTGAATTTCTAACTATAATAACTGTTTTGTTTGTATAACTTTTACCATTTTCGTGTTTCGCATTAATTAATGTTTATTCTACGTCGAAATAGTGTTGTTTTGTACAATCCAAACGCAGCGTATTAAACCGGTAACAAGTGGGAATAAAATATATAAAACAAAAAGAATAAATAATTATTAATTTGATTCAACTTTTTGCACTGAACTTTGTTTAGAAATTTGATAAAAAAATGTAGAGAAACTCGCATAAAATGTAATCAACTTTGATAAATCATTTTTCTCCTAAAATATATCTGACAAACTTTGTCGTACACAGAAAATTCTTTATAATTTTCTATAATGTTTTGTATTCGACAGACCACAATGTGCAGTTAATCCTGTGGTTCTTTCATTTATCAGTATCGTAGTATCCCTATTATAAGTAAACACATATGTGGAACGACAAGAAACAAACTCAAGAACGAAAGCACATGGGAAAAAACAACCTTTGCATGGGTCGAGAAACTTTTGGATAAAAATTACGAACTAAGATATGATAGAAAATTATACTTAATATGCTATATAAAATTATAATATTTAAGTGAATTTTAAATAATCGCAGTAGCGTAATAAAATTGATAGCTGTAATTAAAAATGAATTTTTTACATGCTGCATCATATAAAGTTTTTAATTATCGATTTTTTTGAAAACTTTAAATTTTTGTTTTGTGTTTTATCAATATTATATTTAGATGATGAAGATTAATATTATATTTAAATGACCCTTGCTGATTTTTTTATAATTGTAATACTACTACATTTATTACGGCGGTAACTACTACATTTAAGTGGGTTTTAAATAATTTAAGTAATAACTTCAGTAGCTATAATTATAATTGAAATAAATGTATAATAATAAGCTGCATTAAAAAGTTACAGTTATCGTTTTATTGCATTTCAAAAATTTAAAACAATTTTAAATTTTTTTACTATATTATTAAAATATGGTGTATCAAGGATCCTTGTTGAATTTTTTATATAATTGTGAAACTATGACTAGAAATAAAATCGTCACTGATAATTTATACATAATAAATAGCAAAGAATTTTGCTATTTTAAGAGAAACTTTTAGATAAAAATTACAAGATGAGAAATAAAAAAAAATTATACTCGTAAAGTATTATATTTATGCGGGTTTTGAATAATTGAAAGTTTGTAATAACTAAAATGGCTTCAATTTTAATTAAAATAAATGTATCATAAGTTGCATTTGAAGTTTTCAGTTGTTATTTTATATTTAAAAAAAAAATTGACCTAATAGAACCCCGTTAAGACGATTAAGCTTAATGATATTTCTCGTATAATACGCCAGATTACGGCGGTCCCTGCACATTAAAATATATTAGTCTCTATCCCGCATAACATGCCTGCTAACTTACGGCGTTTTTTATCTGGTCCCTGAAAAATTGTTTTAACGGGGTTTTACAGTGTTTTAATATTATTTTTTGACATTTATATAAAATGATAAGTGAAAACTTTAAATGCGGCTTATAATGCATTTATATCAATATTAATTTATTAAAATTAAAAAATAAATAAAGACGTCACTAAACATTTATGTATAAAAAAATGCATAGAACTTTACCATTTCCCTATATTTTATGTGCTCTAAATCAATGAATAAGTTAGGAAAAGTAATTAGTTGAACAATTTAAATCAAGAGTAACGTAAATTAAGAAGTTCCTGCGTTGTTCAGTTGTCAATCCCTGGAATAAGCGCACACTCTCCGGCCCATAACAACAAGACGTCCAAGAAAAGGCAAAAGAAATGAAACGGCGACGGTTTTTAATCAGTTTAGATTTATTGCTTCGCTTCTCGGCATTGTCTAAAGTGAAAGAAAAACGTCGCGTCTTTAAATTACTTAGAAAATGATATTTTGACAGATGAAGAGGGTGTTAAACATCTATAAAAACGTGAATAGATCCCGTACGGGGCAGGACAAAACAACAATGAGGAACAAACTCTGGAGACAACCGGAGGCAGATCTTGCGGTCAACGTGGAACGAACATGGCCTCGCACTTAACTCGCCGAGATACATTCTGATCTCATCCATCTTGCGTAGAGGGACCACTGGATGCCTCGACGCGACGCGTTTTTCTTTGTGTGCATATCCGTGACTCGTTTTATAGCTATTTAATGGAATAATACACATATATTATGCATTCAAATGGACATTAATTGCAATAAACGATGCGTTTGTTATTTATTGTCATGCATATGAGATATGCACATAATATAGTAGTTACAGGCTTAGCATTTGTTTGACTTCATAAGTGTATCAACAGCTGATACACCTGTTTGTGGATAATAATGATAGTGAGTCATGATTTTGTTTATAATTGATAAAAATAGATGATTCATTCATGTTGTTGATTGCGTGAGTAAAAATATAAACACAAATAACAATGTTGCAGTAATTCTTAGAGAACATATTTTGATTATCTTAATTATTTAAATTTTTTTCAAATTTAAGATTGGAACAACGATCAGAACTTTGGGATTCTATGGACTTTTGTGATGATTTACTTCTAACAGTTATGCCATCCCTTGATTTGATTATTACAATATCTGTAACAGCGATGAATTAATAATGCAGTAATGCCAAATGATGGCTATTTTTACATGGAAAGATATTGCTATCTATATATCCAAGTGAAAACCGATGTCTTTACTGCTTGGCATCAACCTGCTCGAAGCAGGTATCAAATTCCATAGCTCTAACCACTTACCCACGCTCACAATTATAAATAAAGATACAAATAATAATGTGGCAGGGTGCTACATATTCTCAGAGCTGATATTCTGATTATCTTAAATAGTTGAATGGATTATTGAATTCGTTATATAAAATAAATGTTACATACAGGCGGATTGATGCATAAGTTGTCTACCCTTGAGTATTATACTTTTACATTAAATAAGAACATTTAAAAAAAAAAGCATAACAATATTTAACAAGATGAATAAAGTTCCAATTACAGCTATGGGACAATAGCGGTATAGTTCGGCATGGCGTTCAATTATTGAATTTCAATGAATGATCAATATAGATATTAATAGACTTAGTGAAAGGATTGTAGCTGAAAAATCAGCAATAAAAGAAATAAAAATATCTTCCTATAATTTCCAAATATTGATAAAAATGAAAACTATCGACTTTCTCCTGTGGAATATTCCGAGTAAGAAAGAAATGCACGCATACAGTTGCGATGTGTGCCTAGGTACCTGTACGAAAATTCTTGAAAAGGTGAAATATTCAGAATAAGAAAGGCACGTTGTGTGACATTGTAAATGCTCCACCTCTCGTTGTCAGTCCTGAGGCGTGCCCGAGAAGGAACGGGACGTTAGGGTGCCGTGGCGCGTATCGGGGGTACCTCCAGCAATGTGTATGCTATATGGCGCGTAGAGCCCCGAACGCCGTGAAACAATCTATCTTGGTATAAACGGCTGACACCTTCGAAATGAAACGCCTGCCTTGAACGTCCCTTATAAATCAAACGGGATAAGATCTTCCCGAACAAATTTGATATGTGTGTACATACCTATGCACGCACACTAAAAGAACTCTTTTACACGGTTTTATAAGGAGATGTTTACTGTGCGGCGCACGCACACATGGAAAGTGCACAGAAACGCACGAGAAACGAAACAAGAAACAAATTCATATGACACAGGTGTGTATATCGCACTCTCATATATAACTAAAATATGTATAATTTATTATTTCGGAATATTCTCAAGAATATAGAAAACATGAGGGTGCGTACTACCGAGGACGTTTTAAATGAGTAAATGTAAAGGGTGCAAATAGTTTTTTTTTTGATTGTATATTGAATCTAAATTGCAGAAATGTAAATTTGGATATAGGAATTTAAATTGGAAAAACGACTTAAAAATATTATTCAATTCCCTGAGGGCAAGTTATAGTAATCGCAGAAAAAATTGAAAATGAAAATTCTTATATATTTTTATTTATCAAAGGTTTGAAAGGATGTATGTGTGGGTGCAGATTTGAATAATTCAAAAAGCATTGATTCGTCAGGTCCAACTGTTTCGAAGATACGGGGCAAAAATCTATTTTTTTCTTTTATTATATAGAACCTAACTATGTTTTAATAATTTTATTTATAACGTTTCTATTTTTTAATAATTTGCAATTGCAGCAATTTGCCTTAGAACACGATGCCTTGCACTACTAGTTTATCGTTTAATGCATCTTTGAGTCATTATCAAGGATATCATCATTTTGGAAAGCTTTTGGATTTTCTTAAAATCGGTCGATTTGGAGTTGTAGAGTACAAAGTACTATAACGTTAATTGTTTTTGTCATATACATTCCAATTTATTCAATTCCTTGTTGAGATTTGATATATTTTTTTACTAAATTTTGAAATCCCGGCTATTAAACTACAATTTTGAAATACTCATAAGATTCGTATACAAAACTTATAAGATTCTTTACAGGCAAAGATTTTCGAAGAAGGAATTTGAAAACACTGTATTTATTTTATACCTGCTTTGGGGTTCCCTCTAATTTGTCTTGCGTGTAAAGGATTTGGATTAATTTCTTTCTTTCTGCTTATAAATTTTGTTGATTTAGTATTATTTTATAAAACAAAAGTTTTCAACGATTTGAAGACAGAATGCGCTTTACCACTAGCTACTAACAATATGTGCTGCAATTGTTGAATATAAAACTTTTTTTAACTTTATTCTGCAATCTGCTGTTTTCCCAAATAAACAATATATATGTGAAAACAATATTGAGAAGAAAATAGGAACACCCAGCGACGTATCTACTAGTAATGAAGAAAGTTGGTAACTCTCGAATTGTCAACCCAATTCTAAAAATCTCCCATGAAAGATTAGTTATGCAACTGATTGTGAGTAATATATTCAACACGTGCTCATGAATGCTAAAATACCTCTTAAACTTCATATCATTCTGCGATTGTTTGCGAAAGGGCGTTCTCGTTGCGCTGCGCTTGTGTCTCCTCGCACTAAACTTCGTACGTCTCACTCTCAATGAGTTTTATTGCATTTAAAATACATTCGATTGCCACGCCAAAGAAGTCTTTCACGTGAGAATTTAAAAGTTGATTTTAAACTATTTTTATAAATATTTATATAGTAAAAATTGAAAGAAATTAGTGGTTCATGGCTTCGTGCTTCAAGACAAATTGCTGAAACATCCCGTACCAAATGTTTAAAAAAGCTTTGAATTTATTTGAATACTTTGAAAAAATTAGATTTTTGAGAATTTATTAAATGATTTGATTTTTTTTAATTTGAAATATTTTTCGTTTTGATATTTTTTAAAAATTGTGCACATTGTTCAAAGCAATCGCACCGTGTTTGCTGTTAAATGTAAACAAAATTTGTACTTATCATTACAATCTTTATAACATGTCTGATGATTTGATGTGCATATGTCGAATGATCATTTTTGTCTGCCAAATGGCATTTTGTTTATTTTTTTTCTTTAGATCTCCGAAACTGCTAGACCTGCATTTCGTTAATATAAATATAATGTTTCTTGAATTATTCAAATTGGACGCTCCGTTATCTCAAAAACTGAATTCCCTACAGAAAATTACTAATTCTAGGATCTATAACTGGTTTCAATAAAATAAAAAGAAAACTAGCTGTAAGTGGAATTCTGTCTTAAGGCAATTAAGGCATCGTGCCTTAAGGCAAATTGCTGGAACTTCCCGTACCAAAATTTTTTTTTTAAAAACGATTAAGATTTTTGAAAAAAATTTACTTTGAAAAAATAAGATTTTTGAGAAACTATATATTGGACAAAAATTACTTTTTTTTGAAAAAAAAAATTTTTTTTTATTTTTTTTTAAAAAAAAAAATGTTTTATTTTATTTTGACATATTTTGGAAGATCTAAACTTTTTTTCAGAGCAATCGTACTGCTTTAACTGCATAAAGACGAAATATCAAAGCCCGTAAGCGCCGCGTCGCCGTCTAACGCGTAAACATTGGTACGGAACCCATAGGAATGTAAAAAAAATTTATACTTATTGTTAAAATCTCTATAAAATATTTGATAATTTGATGTGCATATGTCTAATGATCATTTTTGACCGCCAAATGGCATTTTTTTTTACTTTTTTCATCAGATCTCCGAAACCGTTAGACCTGCCTTCATGAAAATTTGATCAATTCTTTATCTTGTCAATACAAGTAAAATGTTTTTTGAATTATTCAAATCGGACGCTCCGTTCTCTTAAAAACTGAGTTACCGTTTTCGGCACTTTTTGCCCCGTATCTTTGGAACGGCTAGACCTGCTTTCGCCAAAAACTAATCAGCACGTCTCCTTATTAATACAAATCGAATGTTTTTTGAATTATTCAAATCGGTTGATCCGTGTTCCCGAAATCGTCGACGAAAATTTGTATCCGCACATACATACACACACGCACATACATACATACATACATACATACATACATACATACATACATACACACACACACACACACACACACACACATACATCCATTTTTTCTAAGGTATGCCAAAATGTTCAGAAACCTCTGAAACGTAAAGATATATAAACATTTTCATTTTCGATTTTTTTGCGATTACTATAACTTACCCTACGGGAAGTTAATAAGAATGTAAAATTGCTCAAAGCATTAATTTTGATAATTCACTTATTTTTATTCACGACGAATTGTCCATTATATATACATTTATATAGTCAATTTTATAAGATTAACTAACAAAAATTAAAGTTGATAAATATTGAAATGTAATGTATAATTTAATTGTTATAATTTATGTTGTTATTTTTTATATTTTAATTTTTTTTTTAATATTTATTTATCATTTATAGGCGAAGTAAAAATAACATAATACTCGTAACAAATAATTAGAACAAACGCAAAATTATTGTATAAATATTAAAGTTTTCGGAAATAAATAAATTAAATAAATAAATAATAAAATAAGAAATTGAAAAAAAAATATACAAACAATAAATATAATATTAAATTTTATATTGAATAATAATAATCTATAAGTTTAAAATTCAATATTTTTCTCATTGTGATGCGCTCTCCGGAACATTAAAATGGACTGCGTTCCCAAAGACGACACCTCAACCGAATCGAGTATGTAGTCCATCCAATGTCCGTCGGATGGTGCCATGTGCGCCCGGAAAAAGCACGTGCTTTTAGCACAGACCCGAACCGCACTCACGGAGCGACGGTCGTTCGCTGTGACTGCTATTGGGCAATTACGAGTTTTATGAACTCGTATATAGTCGTGTAACGGTGGCATAAAAGGGCTCTTGAAATGCTCGAATGAGACCGTACACATTATTAAAACGACAACAGGAATTAGTCTTTGCGAGCGGGGATCGTGCTAAAATGCACCGGCATTTATGAATGACAGTAGTAGGTTGGGAAAAAATGTTTAAAAGTGGACATGTAAATAGATACAGTAGTAAGTGAAATATAATTGTCAATTCATCTTGTGTTATAGAAAAGATAATTAACACATTGTGCTGCTTATACTTCCCCTATGCTAAACTGTTTCGGACATGTTAGATGAAAATTAAACAAAAAATGTATCAAAATGAAATAAATAAGACTATTTGTTAGAAATAATTACAGTACAAAATTTCAATTTAAACATTTTATTTTACTAAAAACACTACTGTTGCGTTCGACGCCTGGCTATCGAAAACGGTCTCACGCAACATATGCGTGCGCAGTAGTAATTGTGTCAAATAAATAATTCAATTCATAAAATTGTGAGTATGAATACCTAATATTGACCAAAATACCAAAGCATACATCTAGACCGCAGACTAACATGGAAACACCACATCACAATAAAAATCAAAACCATGAAATCCAGAGTTTGGCATCTTTATTGGTTTATCGGCCATAATTCAATTTTGAATCTTAAAATATTATATATTAGAATATAAAACGATAATAATTCGTATTTGATCATGCGAAATAGAGCTTTGGGGCAGCTCTAGCAAATTTCATGAGGCATTGGTTCAGCGGACCCAACAAAAGTTACTTACAGAATGTTGACAGGTGCACCCTGGCACGTTAGCAATAAAACTATGCATTGAATGTGCTATATTAGAAACTTTATGAACAATATTCACTAATCATCATCACAAATTAGAAAATCAGCCCTCGTTTCTCCGCTGTTCTTTACACTAGAATTAAGAGGAATTAATAAATTATGTCCTATTAACTTGATCCAATAAATTGTATCTAATAGTAATTATCAACTGGGGTAACTATTATTTTTATAATAACTTTCAATTGATGTGAATCAGAATAACTCATAATGTAATTAATGTTCTAATTGTTATTAATAAAAAATAGAGAGAGCTTCATCTGTTTAGCATCTCTAGTAGTGGTTTTGACCTCAATTCCATGGGATTCAGATTAGATACTGATTGGAGGTTTTCAAAAAAATTCCAATCGGCCGATTTCCATTCCGGCCGTACCAATACAAGGACGGTAAGGGATCACACGCGCTCGGATATATCTCACGCTTGATCAGATGAACGCGATATTGCACAGTATGTAGTGACACTTAATTGTGAATAAATCTTATTGGAATCACGCGCTCTCCCTCGCTCCAGCGGAATCTGTACGCAAATAATTTACCACCATTACTAAATTCTTGATTTTATGACCTTATCATTTTTCATTTTAACAGCGTTTATTTTTACATATTCTTTTCAGACTTATTTTCATTTATCTTGGTGTGTGTAGCGGTACACAAAGATAATACGTGTGGACTTTCCTCCGTCCGGTCCATGGAGAGTGACTGTACCGAATTCAGCGGTCAAGAAGATATGATGTATGATAGTACGCTAAGGGCACGGCTTACATACTACGAAACCACTTGGGTGGTCTCTAGATCTTATTAGCGTTTTCGAAAGCCTTTGCCGTGAATCAAAGGCTTCTTTTTGTTTTTAAACACTACTTACATTCTATTTGATTAATCGCTCGATGATTGCCTTATCGTCGCCCAGATAAACTGATTACATCGCTGACTCGTCGGCCTTAGAAGATATATGGTGTTGTCAAAGATTATACAGTAACACGCTTAAGAAAAATTTTATGGACTGATTAAATATTTGAAATTCATAATGTTCATTTCATTTGACGAATCTAAACACACTACTTGGTTGTACTTTTATATTATTATTTATCTTATATTTTATAAGGTATCATATAATGCATAATAGTTTAATATTTTCTATGTGCCTTACTTAATTATAGGAAATATGTATGCCGTCTTAAGTGTAAAGTAACTGTAGATATAATAACATGAAATTATACATAATGTTGTAGAAAGGAAACGCTTAGATCTTTAGCTGAAGTACCTACTAAAATTCATAAAATATATCTTGAGTGTTTAAGGAATATAAACAAATATTGAAAAAGAAATTAATAATAGTTAAATAAAAATAAATAGAAAATAGATAAGGTAGCCCGGGGCTTGAAGGTCCGCGGATGAAACGGTCTACTACCGATATCTCAAAAACAAGCAAAGTTAAGAATTTCTAATAAAAATATTTGAAAGTAGTGATCGATGAAATTTATATTTTACATTGGTTGTATAATGTGGCTATTATTTCGTGAAATTCATTTAAAATACAAAATAAGACATTAGACTGCCACCATGTGACAAATTTTTAAAAAACAGCAAAAAAAATTCCATAATGATTAAAAAGCTGAAAACATAGTCAGCTGGTTGTTTGTTTGATATGTGTTATTTGTTGTGATATAATTGGTTTGGTTTTCACAATATAATTGCCCAAAATTTAATTGGACCTTTGTGCTCCGCCTTGCCCTAATACAAAAATAAATATAAAAACAATTTATTTTTAAATTTAAATGAAAAAATGAATAATATAAATATTCATGTTAATTATAATTTTAGTAAATTATTTAATTATGGATACTATTGTCATGTTATTCATTTAATATTTTTTTATTACGGCACTAATATCATTAATAATACCGTTTGCTAACGCTAAGTTCGGTTTCCAGCAGTAATTTATAATCATTTACAACAAGTATAAATATAAATGTCAACTGCGACGTTAAAATTACTTAAACAAGAAACATTACTTCCACTGAATACTTCCCAATCCTGAAAATTATAAATAATAAACAAAAACTGAAACGTCAACTATTACAAGTATTTATTTCATAACAAATCATACAATGAATTTATTAAGAACACATTAATATAAATCATTATTTCAATGCACACTGCAATAATTCTTAATACCGGCCATTTACAAGTCGTTAACATTACGCGCTACTAGAGCGCGCTTTTATATATTAATTACATGCATGTAAATTCTATACATAATGCGTACATAATGAATACATTTTTTATAATATTATTATATAAACACAACCATCAATTATTTTAATTCGCTTTGAGTTATTTAAATACTTGAACACATGTGTATGTGTCGTAGTAAAGGATAAAATACTGCGGTATCAGAGTTTCCTTAACAAACGTGGAAACATTCTTGATTATATTGTACAGTAAAATTAACAAATTTTTAGAAATTTGTAAAACTACAATTTTGATCCCGCTATACCAAACAGGATTCGATTTGAAAATGTTATAAAGAATTTAGTTATCCAGGATAGGCAATCAAAATAATGTTGTCCGGCGTGTGACATGAATCAATTATTTTTTCAAGATAAGTAAAATTTATTGAACAGTTTTAATGGAGAAATTTTATAAACTTATTGCGAACCACAGATATATATTAACTGGAAGAGAAGATACGCTCCACGGGTCGTTTATAATTATGTATAGACGGTGCGAAAATTAGACGAAGCATTATATCTTCAATCAGTTTACGGATAACACAATATCAGGTTTGTACAATATAACCATTGAAATCGCTCCATAAAATTTAATTCCATCAATTAAAATAATAAAATAATTAAACTCAATTTTTCGCATAATTAACTGCAATCAATCAACCTTTAAATATTAAACATACAAAATTATTAGCCGGTTAAATCTAATGAGTGTATAGAAAACGAACCAGATCCGAAAATAAAAAAACAGTAATTGATATTATACTTTTACTTTAGCAAATCCATTATAAAGCCGTAATGTGTAATAATTTGATTTTAGTGTGAATTACATTGTATTTTAGGTATATAATGACTTTCATTCACGCTATGGTACGGGTTATCGGCACGCCGCCAAAAGGTGAAGATGTCTTGTGATATTGTTTACGATTTGCTTATCATACGTACTTAATTAATGTATAATTAATGGTTTTAAAATTGAGTTGCGATTACGCATATTTTGGCTGATTATGTCACTGGTGATAACACACGCATATGTATAATATGCTTTTATTTTTGGAATGATAGATTATATGGATTACAATGTAGTAATCTTATTTGAACACTTTCATATTTATTATCACGGTCCAATCCAACACTAAACTTCCAAAAACGACGCTTTCGATATATTTATGGACTAATTGTTAAATTAGTTTTTTTATTATTAATTTGAATAACGATCAGAACTTAAGGGTTCTATGAGCTGTTGTGATGAATTTTATATATGACAACCTAAACAGTTGACCCGTGATGATAATATATATTTGAAATGCTCTAAGTTGAATTATAGTAACTACTTTAAATCAAAAATTATGTGAGTATGCCATACCCGGACGCCCGCGCACACCCGGGCTTGTCCAATCAATGGATTGGCATTCGAGTTAGACATTCTAAGTACTACCTAGTAAAAATAGGTGCAAATATTAATAAAAAAAAACGTGAGTGCGAACTGTGGGATAAGTATTTTTTGTATTAAATGCTAATATAATATTGATAACAAGTTAAATTAATTGAATGCGCCTATATTAACTTGAAGTTTAATTTGCACCACCAAGAATTCTACCCGTCCTTGTGTATATTTTTCATGTTTTACCAAGAATACTTGTTGTATGCTTCATATAGTTTCCGTCTAACGTTTCCCTAGACTAGCTAATAAATTCCGAAGTTTCGCCATTAATAACTGCAAACAAAAGTACGTTTAGACGCGAACGGGCATTCTTTAATTTTAATGCTATGTTACGGCATCGGCATGACGCGCGAAAATTCTTTTTCGTTTTTTTCTACTAATTTTGTTCGAAGCGGTAGCGGATAATTTAAAATGCAAGAGAACACTGACAAACGCGCCCGCAGTGCAAAATGCCAACGTGCAATTAGATATTGATTACCGGAAATTTATTTCATAATATTTTCTGTATATTTTGTTTAATATATACGGGTACTGACTAATTTCAATGATAAGCAAATCATAGCTATTAATAAATTTTGTGCTGTCATTTATGTTATTTATTTCTTTATAAACACCTTTACTCTTGTCGAAGCTGATGTAGCGGTGTCACGTGCAACTATAAATATTATATAAGCAATATGTAGCATTATGCAAGAATGTGTTCTCTGACAGGGAAAAAGAATAAGAAAACTGGGAAGCAAATACTTTGTAACAAATTTTTCTTTTATTTGGTAACAGACTGATGGGAGAGTAACATAGTGTTGCAATAACAACGGTCTATTTTAATGGAGAATTGGCCCATGAATTTTATATTAAAATAAGAGCCTTTAGGCTTTAATATTCTTAATAATATTATGTATTTAATAATCACTATCATTTCACATTTTGAGAACATAGCACTCAATATTATTTGTAGATATAATTCGAAGTAAATTTAGTTAATTTTTAGAATTGCGAGGTAAAATTGCCTTCTCACTTCATTTCATAAAAATCAAGTCATATATATATATTCAGAAGCATAAGTTTCAAAACTCCATGTCCACTCATTCATCAACAAAAGAAAAAATGGATACAAAGATGTATAAATGGACAACAAAATCATAAAAAGTCAAAGATATGAATGAATATCAAAAAATTTGTGTGTAACATAATGAGAAGATGTTGAAGATATTCATGTATGATGCAATGAAAGGTTATAAAAAAATTAAAGTTTACCTCCATTTATCAGCCATTATCCGAATTACTCTTTACTCTTTACTCTTTAGTAGCAATTGCGTGATAATATAATTCAATAAACAAATACTGTTTAATAAAATCTCATATTCATGAAATTTACATTCCTGTACAACCGTAGCGAGCAACGGGTAAATACAAAAAGAGCGAAATTATAAGTTATACAGTTTGAAAATTGGACAAAATCTCCCCGACAAGTAGTATCTGAAATGAAATGCAGACTCTAGCCTTCAGGCTGAATCGCGATTCATACAAGATCTTATGTATGCAATCAAGTTGCGCAAAAGAGATGAGAATACTTCGAATTTTTAAAAGTCCAGACTCCTGTTCAAGAAAACGTTTTAGTTGCTTTTTTTATTTCTACAAAATTAATTCCGTTTTTATTTTTTTAACTTTAATTTCGATCTCAAACTTAAAAGGCACATTCATTAAATCTTCGACATTCAAAGGATTTTGACAAGGAGATCTTCTGACGTGGTACAGAACAGAAAGTTAGGGGCTCCGGGCAGTTTCAAATAAAATTATTCACCTCGACTTCCCGTAACTGATAACTTTCAAGAAATTTTTATCTAGAGATGAATATATAATCGCATGCGCTATCAACGTATGGTCAAGAGTACACGATCGGAACAAACAGTACTTATTCTGTTCAAAGCATATCGAAACCCGATATGAATGTAATACGCACGCTAGATAACGGACATCACATCATTAGCCCAAGTTTATTCGTGAAAAGAAAGCTTTGTTTTTAAAATCTAAGAGCGTTTTGAATTTATTCATTAATTAAAATCGGTATACAGATTGTCCTTGTTACAAGAGTTATTAGAGCATCTTTTATTTTACCAACTTCAATCCAAGACTTGATAAATAAGAAATATCTTTCGGACATAACTTATATATCACAATGCAACTAGAACTAATTTACTAGACAACGTTTGAGAACTGAGACACTTATGCTCTCTGATTCAGATCATGGAACTCTTGCCTTTCCACATGTTAGAAGCTATACTGACTAGGAAGTCTTGTTTTCAAGCCAATGTTTTATTAGTGTGCCTCCAGGTAGCATGCTGGCTTAGTTATTAGATAGTAAAATATTATGTATGACAGATTTGTCTATCAATGCTATATTGATGGACAGCACTGTTACTTGATATTTAGCAGTTGGGAAGAAATGCAGTCAATTGCAAGAAGAAACAAAAAAAAATCCTGCCAAGAAAAATATGGTCAGGTGTCAGGGGTCAGAGTTCCGCTAAAAATATCTCCAATTCCCAAATTGCCTTTGTAGAAAATTTTATATTATTATCCCAAGTTCTTCTGACAGTCTCCATCACTCTTTCTTAATATTTAGACTTATTGTTTATAAAAGAATGTCGATCCGATTGTTTGTTAGTCGAGATAATATTGTATTCGATCGGTCAAGTCTTGCCGAAAAACAAAGAATGAAAAAACTTAAAATCTGTTGAGATTTCACGTAGCTTGGCGTACGTGCTGTTTTATCATTTTCGTGCTCCAAGCACAACTGTGAGCGTTGGTACAAGTGAGTTTCAAAATAGTCGGTATATGATGCAAGCAATATATAATTACAGTAAGTATGTAATAAAGCTGCCGGAAAAGTTATCGATGAATAAGATGGATAGGTCCAGTCAAAGTAATAAGTAAGGTATAGTACTTTAAAACCCGTGAAAACATTACTCAAAAAATTTTAGATAAATTTTGCATCGCCCTATGAATTGGTTACAATTTTCATTTAAAAATTATTTTTTTTAAAAAGCAATATTGTGAGAAATTAAATATGATTGATGGTTTCGATGATGGTGTAATTACATATTGGAACGAGTTCTATTTGATTTTGATTTACGTAGATGTTCAATTATGAGGCACTGACTTGATCCTGTTATTCCATATAAGGTCTGGGTTTTAATGTATGAATAATAATGTGCGGTTAAGAGTTGAACAATTTACCATTGATTTTATTCATTATTAAATTTTACTTTTATTTATTAAATTTATCATTGCTCAATTGAAAATAAAGAGGTGGTACAAAGTTCAATCAATCAGCATTATCTTAGTGCTTGAAGTTATTTTTGAATACTTAAAGGATATTTTAGAATCAATGTGAAACATATGTGTTGATTCAATTTGCTTCAAGAATTCGTTTTAAGCCAAAATAAATATTTAAATGCAAAAATTTGGAATGCATTTCTAACAAATTTGATGATTTTGGAATAATTATAGAACTTAATGGATCTTTAAATAAAAATTCATAATGTTTGATACGTGCGAACACAGCAATAAATTATTCTTTGCGTAACACCTCTGATATTTTATTTTTTTATATTTCATTGTATTCAAATAATAAATTATCACAAAGTATGATCTTGTTAGATGATCTGTTCGTGTGTAGTGTTTCGGAGATGTTACCAAACTGAAAATTACGCATTGGCGCCAGAACGTTTTTAAAGTGTGTATAAATGCATGGTTCGGGCATAAAAAAAACAAGTATTATGTAAATTAAGGTTTTACCTTGCCGTGCGTAATTAGAAGTCAAATTCTCTCCTTCGACATTTTTCAATTATTTTTAATAAACCGTCATTAAAAAAACCTTGAACTCATGCAATGGAGTAGAATAAAATTGCAACAATATAGAATAATTGATTGATTATTGAATTAAGAACTTTCAGAGCAAAATAATTTATAATTATTATTTATTGGGTTTAAATAGGTTTTTTAATCTGTTTTACTAAAATTGTACGAAAGTGTCGCGTGCAACTTTAAAGCAAGAAATCTATTAAGGCAATATTAGCATATTCTTGGGTTATGTAAAACTTTGCTTATAACACATTGTTTGCTGTGATGATACGCTTTTTTGCGTATTTCAAGTGCGATTTTATTATGGAAGGGTTCATGCACAATGCATTATGATCTTTTAAAGCATTCACTGCTGCGCACGCATATGTTGCGTGAGACCGGAGTCTTAGCATTGACATAAAATTTGTATTGTTAAAATTAAATTACAGAATTCGAATAGTTAAGTTGAATGAGGAGTAAGAAGAGAAAAATAATGGAACACGCGATTATAAAATAAGAATGAATAAATAAAGGAAGATACGAGTTGCTAAAAGTTGAAGATAAGATAAGATGGCTAATGCTCCGAATAAGTAGACTAATAATAAACAAATAAAAAACTTTTTACTTATTATTTATGGTTATATAAATAGATTTCATTGTGTGTGTCTGTTGAGGATATTGGAAGTACCTAAAAGAAAATGCAAATATTGAACTTTCTATAAGGCGTCGTGAGCCGCAAGTAACGCTCGTAAAGTAAATATTATAAGGCCTTTTGTAAATGTTAGTACCGAACAGTGGCGTAATCTTCACCAAATGCGAGCAACAAGTGTTCCTCGAGCGTACTACACATAACATTTCACAACAATGCGCACATTTATTGCATATGTGCACGTATAGGTTGATTCCCCTTTACTGGAGCACTATGTACGCGAAGGTCACCGACATTTACAAACAGCTGATGTTTTGTGCGAGTCTGTGAATATTTCCCCTCTCGTAAAATGATCCCCTGAAACGACCCATCGGCAAGGGCGTTTCACGAGCCCATGACCTTACTCCACTACTAGAGGAGGCCTCTGTCCTATACCGAGCGCACGGCTCGCCGGACAGGGACGAACGTATGCAAGCGCAAAGCGTCGGAAAGACCGGAAAAATTTGTGCCCATGTGCCTGTGTGTTATGAAGAACCCAACTTTCGCAAGATTTCATAAAGTTTAAATCAATACCCGATGTAATCATATACCTTACTCAAATAATTTAAATAATTATTATTAAAAAAAATGCGACGCCGAAATTTGTATTTGTCCACGGCCTTGATACAATATAATTTGTATTCATATAATCTTGTATGTGATCATAAATTCAAAAAGCAAGAAAAATACATTTATAAATCACAGAATCTCAAACTGAAATAAAGTTGCAGTCAGACCTAAGGATAGTGTTATTATTCGATGAATCGACCTGTATGTTTCAAAGGAAGTTTTTATTTCCATATAAGTACAATCTGCTTAGAATGTCATTCAGTAATTTTGGTGACTAATTTGCAAAGTATAACTAATTCCTTTCGCTACAAGTGTCGTCCATCGACAGCATGTTCCGTCTTTGCTTCAAGATTTATCATCATGAGTAAAACTTAAATTGGTAATTCTATTTGTTGAAGTGAAATTTTTCTAAATATTTTTATTGAGGATAATAAAAAATCTTAAAATATATCGTTGTGCCTGGTCCGTTCAGTAGCACTATTAAGAAACACGCTGTTCCGTATAGCAGCGATACTCCTTCGGAAAACACTTACGTAGCGAAAGTGTTAAAATGCTACCCAGTGGTAGTCTAAAAACAGATGAGAAGAAGATATAGAAAAAATATTAATTGAACTAAATTACATGTTAACTATGATAAATCTAACGATTTTATACTTTTGAGTCTTCTGGTGATGTTTGAGGCAAGCTTTCGCAAGTTGATTCGGATGGATTTCTAGTCTTGTCTCGTACCTGGATTCAAGTCTTCTGATTTCTTCTGTTACTGTATACATATTGGAGTGTTTAAGGAAGTAACAGAAAAATGGTAGCATGTTTCAATTTTTTCCTCAATTCATTCTGATTCTAGTCTGGCACCACCCTAAGTCTCCCCTAATCGCTTATAAATGAAACAAAAAGTATACCGGACAACGGTATCACCACATAATTTTATTCATGATTACATATATTTTCTGAGCAAAATCATACAGAATTTTTTTTATTGTGGCCACGATGCAAAAGTCTATATGCGAATTGAAAGCGAATGCGCTTCGGTTGCAAGCATATGATATCTGTTTAACTCAAGACCAATTGAATCTCTGCATCGTATCTGAATAAATTTACCTAACAAAAACGATATAATGATATCCGGCGTTAATCGACGAGAATTGGAGTCGGTTTTGACGTATCATATTTGGTAAAGTATTAAAATTATAAAATATAACAAAATTTACTTATGAGAGTCTTTACTCACTTACGACAAAAATTATTTGCCTTAGTGCTTATATATTAACTTGCATCAACAACTTTGCAAGTACGCGTTTATAAATTATAGAGAAGCTACTTTAACAAAAATAGAATATATAGAAAATATGTAAAGCCGTTTACATTATTGGAAGCATATCGTTTCTGATGTACTTACACGATGTATATAATTTGATGTATTGCGAAGCTAATATAATTAGATATTAATAAATTGACCTTTTAAATCCAGATAAGACCCCGTTAGAAGCGCAATTACACTACATTATATACATCGTATAATTTCGCACATCGATGCAAAATTAGGTACAACCTTAAGCGATGTATAACCCGCTTTACCTTGTACTGATATGCGTGTCTATATTTATGCAAGAAATTGAAGCATTCGACTTCTGTAGGGCAACTAAAATGGATGAAAACTAATAATTGAGTTAGAAAAGGTTATATCTATAACTTATATTTTTGTGTATTGTAACACCATAAAGTATAATTAATTAGTCAATTTCTTCCTGCATGAAATAATTAAGTATATTAACTACTTTCTATGCAATGTAAACTTGCATAATACAAAAAGCTAGTATTGCATGTCGTCGTGACTGAGGGCAATTTGCTAGAACTTTCCGTTCCAAAAATTAAAATGTTTAAAAAAAATTAGATTTTTGAAAATGATTGGAAAAAAACTTTTTTGATAAAATTTTTTTTGTTAGTATTTTGAAATTTTTTGAAAGATCTGGACTTTTCCCATAGCAATCGCGTTGCGTAGCTGTTTTAGAGATAAAATATCAAAGCTCCCGTATCGTCATAATGGCTGGACCTGCCTTTGACATAACCTAATCAGCACGTCTCGCCACTAATAGGAATCGAATGCTTTTTAAATCATTTGAATTTTTTTTGCGATTAGTAGGTTCTAATGCGACCTTATCTGCCTCTTATAACGCGGACCAAATATGTGCACAAAATATGAAAAATATTTTGTACACGAGCCCTGCCTATGAAAAAACTAATTTCAAACCATTCCGAAATTTAAAAAAAAAAGCTTCAAACCGACAATATTAATGAAAATAATGATAATGCATTATCATATTGCAGCCCATCAGCATCTTGTCGCTTACTACACATTCCGTGTGAGGCATTGCGGTCATAAACGTACTAAAATTTCATTACCAGCAGCAAACAACATAAAACACTAGACCGTATGCGAACAGTGCGCCGCTCTCAACACGTTCGAAATCTGTGTAACCACCGTTCGGTAACAGTCAATATATCATACGAAAGCGCCAGTGATCGCCAGATAAACGACACAGGATGAGGTTTAAGAATTTCGCGTTTGTAGGCCGCACTTTAGTGTAAAATTTTGAAATAAAAGTTACTATAATGAAAATCAAATTATTTCATGGATTCGTTTGTTATTTGTAACTATTGTTTTTTTTTTAATTATTTGCACTGAAGATGAGTGAAGTAAAGACTCGATAGAGGAATGAATAGTGGATAGAAAAATTTAATATTGACCGTAGTACCCGGAATGGTCTTATTTTCAATTGGAAACATTATATATCGCTGCTGCCCGATGTCAGGTTGTTCAGAGCGAGGTCCGAGCTACTTATATATATATATATATATATATATATATATATATATATATATATATATATATACTCTAGTCTATTACTACTTTTTATCTTTTGGTCGCTGGCTGTTCCACTACAACAGTTACCCAGAATGGCAATGAATATCGTGATCTGTGTTGTCAGTGACATTATTAGAAAGAAAAACTATGCTTTTTTATATGAAATTATTGCGCAATGGCAATTTGCGTCTTGAGCAAAGCCAGGCAAATTGAAAATGGAATGCAAGATCAGAATGAAAATCCGTACGTCAAGAATATAGTCTGTAATCAAGGGTACGCTAATAAAAGTACATATATCGAATTGTGTCCTCTAATTGACACATAATTACGGTAATAATGTTCGTTAAAATAAAAGCGAAAGTAAAATACAAAATGGAAGTGAGAAATTATAGTTATAGTGCACATACTAACAGAATAATTGGATCGAGTTTTTAATATTAATATTTATTAAGAGTTAATTTGAGGGGGTGATTCATAGTTGTCGTTAATTAAAGCAGTGCACATTTCAATAATTCACAAAAGTAGAGATATCTGGATCAAATTTTAAACATTTTTGGGCTTTGAGCTACATCTTCGTCAGAATAGAGCACATTTCGTTTTGATGATTTCTTATTTGCAATTCTAAGAACAGACTAGCTAAAATATATTAGAGGTAATGAAACAAAATTGGATACATTTCAAAATCGGGACATTCATATGATGCTTTTGAAAGCTAAGTAAAATAATAAAAGACAAAAAATGTAGAGAAAAATATTATAATAAATGCAAGATGCATAAAAAAAAAATGAAGAAGTATAGTACATACCCCAAGAATTAGCAGAAAGGATTTCTGGATTTTTAACTTTCAAACGGGTAAGTTATAGATTCTATTAGAAAAATTACTTTGGAAAAAATTGATGGATTTATGTGTGCGTACGTATGTTGAATACAATTTCTCGTCCACGGTATTGAGAGCACGGATCAACCAATTCGAATAATTCAAAAAACATTCGATTCATACTGATTGAGTGAATAATTGATTATATTTGCGAAGTTCCGAAGATATGGAACAAAAAGTGCAAAGAATAGCAGTTTTTGCGAGAACGGCGCATCCGATTAGATTGATTCATTGATATTGATTCTAGATAAACATAGATAAAGGTCGTCGCCCGAACATTTAAAACATTTGTTATTACTCATTGATAAATTATTGATGATTGATTATTTTTATTTCGCGAATACGAGAAGTTCTTTAAGACACAATGCCATGCACCTCTAGTTAAATTTATAGTTAAAACAGAGCTCATACCAAAAAATCTACTAATGTAATAATTTTCATTTACAATCCCGAAGTCCTCTCGAAGCGCGGACATTACGCGATGTATGCTTGTCTGCTTGTAATAATGGATGGCTTTGGTTGAGCTGAAGAGAATGGAAAAGCGGCATGAGGTGGATTCGATTCATCCTTTGCTCGCACGCCGTACACATAAGTGGCCAAGCAGTGTCTGCATGATTTCGTTGTTTCTATGTTCGGCGTTAGGCCGAATCTCGCGCGCCCGCATGCACAACTTTTGTTACGTCACGTAGTTATAAGAAAGCAAGTGTGTGCAAATGCACGGGATGATTGGATATGGTCCAATAATTCAAGGCGATCGATTTGTATAAAAAACGAGAAGTGACAGGGCTCAAGGTATCATGTGTTTTGAAACGAGAGATTCGACATACTCATGTGGATCGGAATAACAGAACTAGAGCTCCAGAATATGAGATTTATAAGTTGCTATTGGCAATAACAACAAAATGAGTATGAAGAAAGATTGATTTCTCCTGACTATGAACAGAAACATGTTTAAACTACGAAATTAAAATATATTTTTAGGTTGAGACTCATAGCCTAGTGGTTAGAGCTATGGACTTCAAATCAGAGGTTCCACATTCGATACACGTTTCGGACAGCCTGATGTCAAGCAGTGCTGACATCAATTTTTACTTGAAAATACAAATAAATATAATTCCAAGTAAAAATAGCCCTCCCCAGCCTTGGTGCATCAATAACAATTTGTATTGCAAAAATTGTATCATATAGAAATAATATAACCGTAGACATCTAGAAAGCCACGTCTGCTAAAAAAAGTTGTACATTTAATTATTTTGTTCAAGCAAGAACAATTGAAAAAAGTAAATAGGTCATATCATAGAGACAGTTCAGAACACTGGGGATCTGATTAAATAGCATTTGTGTCAATTCAATCATCATATCTCGCTTGAAACGTAGTGCTAGACTATGAAAAATGTTTCTAGGCAATGGTCTAGAACTACATCAGCATTTATAATAATAATAAAATAAAAATAATATTAGGTAGTAGCGCCCTCGGCCGAGTTAAACTCAAATTCGATTCAGGGAATGATTCAGTGTGAGAGATTTACCATTGCCATTTCACACCGCAGTGCTCAAAATGAGCCATTTTCAATTGGAAACATATTTTTGATCTATATTTTCAAGTAAAGATATCGTTCTGCATGATGTCAGGTTGTCCAGAGCGGGGTTGCAACTCACGACTTCATTACGAATACCCGTTTATAACAATATAAGTTATGGATCTGTCTATAATGAGAACAAAATTTTTAATATTATAATATATTAATAAATAAACGAAAAAAAATATTTTGCAATTTTTATTATTATCGAGCACGTGGAATACGTGTCGAATTGTACAAGTC
Source organism: Ctenocephalides felis (assembly GCF_003426905.1). Lineage (NCBI taxonomy): Eukaryota > Metazoa > Arthropoda > Insecta > Siphonaptera > Pulicidae > Ctenocephalides > Ctenocephalides felis. The sequence goes on from NW_020538040.1 coordinate 155,022,192, forward strand.
CGCGCATGTCATTCACTCAGTCGTTCCTATGAGAACACAGATATCCATCGTATCGTATAAAAAATGAGAAGGTTATGGATATGATTAATATCTTACGGTTGTACGTAATAAATTATAAAGCAACGTTAAATTAAGATATTTCAAAATGTTGTATCGGCCTCAGGTATTTCCTAAAGATCATCATTTAAATATAGGCAAAGCGTAGGTACGTAATTTAGTATAGAGAACTGAATATGTTCCTTATTTGTAATGAGCATTGCATTGATCATTGATCAGTGATTATCGTTTTGTGGCGTTTAAATAATTTTTGATTCAAGTGCAATTTATTTGCTGTTATTATGTCGGCATAATACGTATTGGCTTTTGCATTGTACCAGTGGAAAGGATTTATATTACATACAGACATATATCAAGTAATTTACGTTATTTTTTATTTGAAAAGTAAAATATCAATTTTAATTTACAAAGTAGAGCAAAATCTCAAGGTGATATTTGAAGAAAATTTGAAATATTTTTTTTCCAAAATTAAAAACTGATTTATATAAACAATAATTTGAATATTTTATAACTAGTATCCTATACTAATCTTTTTTTGATCACATGTAATGTACCTAAATAAAACTTTATTCAATACTAATTTTTGAAATCTCTACCTCCCCTAGATCTCTAGCAGGAATTAATTACTTTGCGCAAAGTGCAAAAAATTAACGCGAGCTTAACGACTTATGATATATCTTCAGTGATGTTCTCGTAATGAATTTTTGTGCACCGTGGCTCCTTTTTAATATGAATGAATCATTTCCGTATATATATGCCCGTGACCAGTGCTACTGGAATGCGTAAGTAAGCGCGCATTCAATTCATTTCAATTCAACTCAATTCAATGACCGCGCACTGTTGGTCCTCATTATTACATAAGACGTCCAACATTCCTGGAGGAAATGGAAATTATATTCGTTAGCCCAGATTTAATAAAAGTACAGGTGAATGAAAGTTATACATTCGTAAAATACTACTGATAGTCGCCGAAGTAGCTGCAACAATATCTGTTGCAGCGATGCCTACAAAAGGCGATTTTCACTAGAGATCACATTTAAGGAAATATATTTTTAATCTATATTTTACAGTAAAAATAGACATTTCTACTGCATGATGTAATGTTGTCCAGAGCTGGGTCCGTACTCACGATCTATTCCACACAAGTCAGTGCTTTTGACCGTTACGCCATACCTAATTCTAGTTATAAACAAACATTTTCACGACCTTGTCTTGGCAACACTTGCTATTGAGATTATAAAAGTGATTTATAAGTAAATATGCGACGAATGCGCGAGCGTTAAGAAATTTTTATAGACTTCTATGTTTAGATACCGAATGGATTAAACTTACGTTCGCGTGGAGCCGAGGTAAAACAACGCGGCAAACAATAACACTTCACACCGCCAAGCATTTGCATGAAGTAACACAACATTCTTCGGGCTATAATCAATAACAGCGATTCAGTCGTTGAGTACATTTCTAAGTAAACCATAAAGCTATAGTGCATAGGAAAAGACTCAATTACAATCGACCTAGATTTGGCACAAGCTTGCTAATAATCCTTCAAAGGAAGAAGAGATAATACAGGGAACTGAAAGCTAAAGCACAGGGCCAAGTAATATTGAGCAGAAGTATGGAAAGTGAATAATGATTATAAAATCATAACGGGAATAATGAACAAGGGAATGAAAAAAAACTTTGATTTGAGGTGCTCTCACACCATAGGCCTGTCTTCAGGCAGACTACTACATTAATCCGCCGTTTTACTTGTTTTTGATCTTACACGTTTTTCTAACGATTTTCGTTTAGCACGATTTTTTTTATATAAAAGTGTTTTTTTTAGTTACAATGTTTTTTTTTCATGGAATCCACATTCCTTCAAAAATTACAAAATAATATCGGAGAGTAATTCATTTTCTAAACAATACAATATTTTATTCCAAGACAGGAAAGTTTAATTCTTTATGCAAATCGCAATCACGTTTTGAAACACGGTAGCTTGTACACGTTTGATTAATAGTGTTGCTGTGATAAAAGGCATAAGTAAATAAATTGTTGAGCAGTAACTTATTAATACGTAAATTATATGTATCTTGCGTTTGCACGATTAAGATAAAACATAATGATTTTCAAATTTTTTTAACAGAGCATTTATATGCAAATTTTATAAATATATTTAAATGTACTAATTTTGTTAAATACAGAAAAATTTTAGTTATTCGTGCGTAAAACATAAAATCTGATAACTAGAAACCATTTGATCCAGCAGTAATTATATTTAATTATCTGTAATAAGGATAATTGCCAAACTATTTTAATTCATATATCTATTTATTGTAAGTCGCAAAAATTTACGCAAATATTATAATAAAAAGCATTATGCGTGGTTCGTCCCTGTTTGGAGTTGCTGCGCTGCCGCTTCGAGACAAACTGCGGCAATTAATCCTACGGTTTAAGTTATTATCGATGGCCTAACGCAGCGCATCTCAACATATTCTATAATAAATTCATTAAATGGAATTAGAGATCTTTTAACGATGCTATTACATATTAATACAGTAAATATTACAAGAATAAATATCTTTATATTGTATCTAATAATAATGTTGGAGAAGACCGTGAATCTGAACGAAAATATTTTTATTAAATAATTTTAATTTTTATAATTTCATTGAAATTATCAATGATTATTTAAATAATTATTAAAATTAGATTTTTAATTTCTTTAAGATTTCATGTCATATCAAGTGCAATATCATTTTATAAGGTTAAAAATAATTTTGAAAATCAAAGTATAATTTTTCTAATTGTTTAGAATGGTACAAATAAAATAAGTAAAAATTTATGGGAAATATAAATGTCATTTAATTTTTTTTACAAAATTAGTTATTTGCACTTAATGCTTTTCTATTTAAATACATAATTAAATTATATAATAAAATATTATAATAATTCTTGCAGTGTGAATTATATTATATATATATATATATATATATATATATATATATGTGTGAAAAAGCATAAACTTTATCTGAACCATAAATTTATAAACTCTGAGGAATTATAATCAAACTGATTTATAGACAGAGAAACGTATTTATTTATCTAAAATACATCAACTAGAGAACATGTTTCTAGACAATGATTATTGTAATTAAAATAGTTTTTACTCATTATGAAAAATTTTGTCAGGGATGTGTAGAGTGTTCATATTGCAAAGTATGACAACCTTTTTTGACCGGGTTGTAAATTTAATTTTAAATCAATCGCAACACTAGATTTCTCTCAATGAAACAAACTTTATTATTAACTGAGACGATGAAATATTAGTATTTTCTAAAGCGTAACAAAAAATTTGCACTTTAATAATTGTTATAAACCATCTGTGGCATAAGCAGTAAGGACGTGGGATCGCACAAACTAATCCGGGGTTCGATCTCAACCTCGACCACGCTCGACATCAAGCAGTATGATATCAAATTTTAGAATAATAGACCTCAAATATTATTTGAAGTGAAAATACAAGCGAGCACTCCTAAATACACATATATAATATAAAGTACATAGCAATAGCAACGAAGACTGGTCAACCACTGGGTTGCACTCTCGAAGAAAATAACAGATTAGGAATGTAACAGTAGATTTTTTTGTTTATTATGACTATTTTTAATTATTTAAATTCTAAGCATATGCTGTTCAGGTTTATGTAACACTTGTAGTTTCAACAAATAAATTTCATTTAATCTTTTGCTAAAACAATAGAGATGTATGTCTCTTGGTCAATTCATCATAAACGTTTACACGCACGGCCGCCAAGTACAAGCCGCTTCGAGGTATTGTCGGAATCGCAACTACCGTGTAGATTTTATTCCAAGATTACAATTTTCTATCGAAGCCTTGTTAATATCTAATAATATCAATTACTGTAACAATTGAAGTCAATACAAACAAATGTGTTGCGTAACAATAGACCAATTACAATAGTCTTATGATACAAGTGATTAGCCATACTAGATAATAATGGTTTTGGACTATTACTCTATAGTTTGTTTCAATATCACTGCACATTTTGGTGAATGTACTTTATAATCTTGTTCGAACCCATTATGTCCGCCTTACAGATTTAATAACGCTGTACAAACGCTGTAACATCGAACTAGTAACCTAACTACCGCCATCTAACTAGACTAACGATTTCTTAATTGATTTTCATATAAATTGTGCGAATAAAAATTAGTTAAAAATATTTAGGAAATAATAAGCAAAATAATTATAATTATATTGTTTTAGGTCTATTTTATAACGAAGCATCAGAATCACTGTGATAAAATAAGCAAACAAACTGAAGCACAATTCTCAAAAAAAAAACAAATTTGGTTGGATAATGAATACACCAAGGCAAGTAAAAAAGCACAATTACATATATTTTATGGTTTTATCACAAACTAATAACTAAGCACTAGATATATTATATTTTCATTCATCACACGTTTTCACAAGCACATGTAACACTTGATGACTCTACAATGTAATTGTTTAATTTGAAATTGCAATAATATTTCATCAATATTCACATGACTAAACTGATACATCCGTCCATTACGAGCTTCTAAACGAAAATCAGAAGTTAAAAAAATATTTCTAAACTCAGGTTATATTCTTCTACATACATACATAGCCAAACGTCATAATTCATATAGAGACAGAGAGACAAAATCGTAAAATCGAATGTTGAAAAAGAAAAAGGAATATCTTTATAAATGAGACCTTGGTAAATATAGGGTACCGGCTTTTTAAAAATGGGCTGTGTCTAAGATCGAACTGAAATTTCTTGAGAAAGATATTAGGAGGAAGGTCATTCGAAATAGAGACCCTAAAACATTTATGATAGGATAATTAAGGCAGTTCATGACGATTTAATTTTTATGTACACATTCAAAGAAATTAACAAATATATTATTAAATTTGATGTAAAAATAAAAATATCATAAATCTAGATTTTAATAATTTAATATCAACAAATAATCGATACTACTAAAACATTAAAATCTCGAAAAATGTGTCAGAAAATGTCTAAACATTTTATATAAAAAATAAATTTTGGTATTACTAGAACATTAAAATCTTGGAAAATGAATCAAAAAAAACATTTAGTTAATTCTGGCATATTCGGCCAGCAACCATATCTTTAGTATCATAATAATTGCATATCAAAACAAAAAAAAATAGTAGAACTACAACATTAAATAATGGTAACTTTTAGACCAGATGACAAATTAAAAAAAGAACAAAAAAACAAATATACAATGATGCTGAGAGTTCTACTGAAAATAGTCATATAGCTGTTAGTTTGATATGTGATATTTGTTGTAATATAATTGGATTGGTTTTCACAATATAATTGCTCGAAGTGAAATTGGAGCTTTTTTCCTCGCTCTAATCTAGTACTATATTTTTAGTATTATAAAAATTTCATATTAAAAAAATGTAGAACTTGAACATTAAAATCTTAGCAAATACATGAAAATAGAGATTTTAATTGATTTAATCAATTTCAGCTAATAGTACCATAATTCTTAATAAAAAATAACTAAACTAAAACTATATATGTATAGAACAATATGTTAATATGTCGATAAGAATAAATTTTTAAATAATTGCCCATTGTTTAATGTGATACAATTTAGAGTTTTACATGTTGTAAAAAATTAAATATTAAATTAAATAATTTTCAAATTTTTTTAGTAAAACATGTGGATTTTCTAGTTGCACTCGACTTCACTATTTTTTTTCCTGTTCCAAATTATTTATGGTTTTATTATATTATTTAAAAACCAAAATGTTCCATGTCCCGATAAATCTTTTATGACCACGAAGACAGGTACTCTACGTGCGTGAGCAAATTTTCTCTTAAAAAAGTTATGGGTTTCACATAGCCTTGACCACAAACGATGGTATATTCATGGTACAATACTCGTACGGGAAGAATGTAGTAAACCGAATGTATTTTTTTCGTTTTTATTGCATTTATTGACAATAATGAGTAAAAGTTTAAAATTATAACGGCAATTGCCGAGCATGACATTTCGTAGTTTGTATCTTTTTTCGTACAGACATCACATTTTTATAGGTATGATTTTTTGGAAAGTATTTATGAGCCGTTGACACGTCTTCAGTAGAAAACAGTAAAAAGTTCTATTTAGTTGTATGTATGGCTTGGCGATCCAATATAGATTTTTGCACGTTGCATGTTCTTGTACACTCAACACGAAAATGCAAGGTGTTAAGAAAAAAGTGCATATGATAAAAAATTAAATATAAAACAATATATAAAAAATATAATTAAATGATGCTAAGAAAACAAAATCTTAAAAAATGGGTCAGAGAAAAATATAGTTAATTTTGACATGTTTTTTTAACACTTTTCTACCACTTACACTTTCTTTAACAATTTGTATTTATAAAATATGAATTTATATTATATTTAAAAATTAAAAATATCATTTTTATTCAAATAATTATTTATAATCCAAAAATAGACCTAAATATCGTTGATCAAATATTATTAAAAAAATTAGTACGCTAAATTCTATTTAAAATTCATAGTTCAAATTAGAAGATTATTTTATCATAATATATTTATGTGAACAAGTGACGTATATAACTTATAATCTGAAGCACGTTCAAATATATTATAAATGTAAAATCATTATGCAAATTAAAAGCGAAAAAACGCATAAATTTAAATGTTAATTCCAACACAGCTGAGTTACCGTGTTAAATTTGCGAAGAAAA
>NW_020538040.1:155030025-155117703 GCF_003426905.1 Ctenocephalides felis
TTTTTAATATTATAATTATTAATTAATAAACAAAAAAAATATTTTGCACTTTTTTATTATTACGAGCACGTGGAATACGTGTCGAATTGTACAAGTCCCGCATGTCATTCACTCAGTCGTTCCTATGAGAACACAGATATCCATCGTATCGTATAAAAAATGAGAAGGTTATGGATATGATAATATCTTACGGTTGTACGTAATAAATTATGAAGCAACGTTAAATTAAGATATTTCAAAATGTTGTATCGGCCTCAGGTATTTCCTAAAGATCATCATTTAAATATAGGCAAAGCGTAGGTACGTAATTTTGTATAGAGAACTGAATATGCTCCTTATTTGTAATGAGCATCAGTGATCAGTGATTATCATTTTGTTGCGTTCAAATCATTTTTATTTTAAGTGTGATTTATCTGCGGTTATTATATTGGCATAATACGTATTGCTTTAGCATTGTACATATATCAAGTAATTTACGTAATTTTTTTATCTGAAAAGTATAATATCAATTTTGATTTAGAAAGTAGAGCAAAATCTCAAGTTGATATTTGAAGAAAATTTGAAATATTTTTTTCCAAAATCAAAAATTGATTTATATAAACAATAATATGAATATTTTATAACTAGTATCCTATACTAATCTTTTTTGATCATATGTAATGTACCTAATAAAACTTTATTCAATACTAATTTTTGAAATCTCTACCTCCCCTAGATCTCTAGCAGGAATTAATTACTTTGCGCAAAGTGCAAAAAATTAACGCGAGCTTAACGACTTATGATATATCTTCAGTGATGTTCTCGTAATGAATTTTTGTGCACCGTGGCTCGTTTTTAATATGAATGAGTCATTTCCGTATATATATGCCCGTGACCAGTGCTACTGGAATGCGTAAGTAAGCGCGCATTCAATTCATTTCAATTCAACTCAATTCAATGACCGCGCACTGTTGGTCCTCATTATTACATAAGACGTCTAACATTCCTGGAGGAAATGGAAATTATATTCATTAGCCCAGATTTAATAAAAGTACAGGTGAATGAAAGTTATACATTCGTAAAATACTACTGATAGTCGCCAAAGTAGCTGCAACAATATGTGTTGCAGCAATGCCCACGAAAGTTGATTTTCACTTGAGATTATATTTGAGGATCAATAAAAATAGACATCCCTACTGCATGGTGTCATGTTGTCGAGTCAGTGCGTTTGACCGTTACGCCATACCTAATTCTAGTTATAAACAAACATTTTCCCGACCTTGTCTTGGCAACACTTGCTATTGAGATTATAAAAGTGATTTATAAGTAAATATGCGACGAATGCGCGAGCGTTAAGAAATTTTTATAGACTTCTATGTTTAGATACCGAATGGATTAAACTTACGTTCGCGTGGAGCCGAGGTAAAACAACGCGGCAAACAATAACACTTCACACCGCCAAGCATTTGCATGAAGTAACACAACATTCTTCGGCTATAATCAATAACAGCGATTCAGTCGTTGAGTACATTTCTAAGTAACCATAAGCTATAGTGCATAGGAAAAGACTCAATTACAATCGACCTAGATTTGGCACAAGCTTGCTAATAATCCTTCAAAGGAAGAAGAGATAATACAGGGAACTGAAAGCTAAAGCACAGGGCCAAGTAATATTGAGCAGAAGTATGGAAAGTGAATAATGATTATAAAATCATAACGGAATAATGAACAAGGGAATGAAAAAAACTTTGATTTGAGGTGCTCTCACACCATAGGCCTGTCTTCAGGCAGACTACTACATTAATCCGCCGTTTTACTTGTTTTTGATCTTACACGTTTTTTTAACGATTTTCGTTTAGCACGATTTTTTTATATAAAAGTGTTTTTTTTAGTTACAATGTTTTTTTTCATGGAATCCACATTCCTTCAAAAATTACAAAATAATATCGGAGAGTAATTCATTTTCTAAACAATACAATATTTTATTCCAAGACAGGAAAGTTTAATTCTTTATGCAAATCGCAATCACGTTTTGAAACACGGTAGCTTGTACACGTTTGATTAATAGTGTTGCTGTGATAAAAGGCAGGCAAAAATAAATTGTTGAGCAGTAACTTATTAATACGTAAATTATATGTATCTTGCGTTTGCACGATTAAGATAAAACATAATGATTTTCAATTTTTTTTAACAGAGCATTTATATGCAAATTTTATAAATATATTTAAATGTACTAATTTTGTTAAATACAAAAATTTTAGTTATTCGTGCGTAAAACATAAATCTGATAACTAGAAACCATTTTGATCCAGCAGTAATTATATTAATTATCTGTAATAAGGATAATTGCCAAACTATTTTAATTCATATATCTACTTATTGTAAGTCGCAAAAATTTACGCAAATATTATAATAAAAGCATTATGCGTGGTTCGTCCCTGTTTGGAGTTGCTGCGCTGCCGCTTCGAGACAAACTGCGGCAATTAATCCTACGGTTTAAGTTATTATCGATGGCCTAACGCAGCGCATCTCAACATATTCTATAATAAATTCATTAAATGGAATTAGAGATCTTTTAACGATGCTATTACATATTAATACAGTAAATATTACAAGAATAAATATCTTTATATTGTATCTAATAATAATGTTGAAGAAGACCGTGAATCTGAACGAAAATATTTTTATTAAATAATTTTAATTTTTATAATTTCATTGAAATTATCAATGATTATTTAAATAATTATTAAAATTAGATTTTTAATTTCTTTAAGATTTCATGTCATATCAAGTGCAATATCATTTTATAAGGTTAAAAATAATTTTGAAAATCAAAGTATAATTTTTCTAATTGTTTAGAATGGTACAAATAAAATAAGTAAAAATTTATGGGAAATATAAATGTCATTTAATTTTTTTTACAAAATTAGTTATTTGCACTTAATGCTTTTCTATTTAAATACATAATTAAATTATATAATAAAATATTATAATAATTCTTGCAGTGTGAATTATATATATATATATATATATATATATATATATATATGTGAAAAAGCATAAACTTTATCTGAACCATAATTTATAAACTCCGAGGAATTATAATCAACTGATTTATAGACAGAGAAACGTATTTATTTATCTAAATACATCAACTAGAGAACATGTTTCTAGACAATGATTATTGTAATTAAAATAGTTTTTACTCATTATGAAAAATTTTGTCAGGGATGTGTAGAGTGTTCATATTGCAAAGTATGACAACCTTTTTTGACCGGGTTGTAAATTTAATTTTAAATCAATCGCACACTAGATTTCTCTCAATGAAACAAACTTTATTATTAACTGAGACGATGAAATATTAGTATTTTCTAAAGCGTAACAAAAATTTGCACTTTAATAATTGTTATAAACCATCTGTGGCATAAGCAGTAAGGACGTGGATCGCACAAACTAATCCGGGTTCGATCTCAACCTCGACCACGCTCGACATCAAGCAGTATGATATCAAATTTTAGAATAATAGACCTCAAATATTATTTGAAGTGAGAATACAAGCGAGCACTCCTAAATACACATATATAATATAAAGTACATAGCAATAGCAACGAAGACTGGTCAACCACTGGGTGCACTCTCGAAGAAAATAACAGATTAGGAATGTAACAGTAGATTTTTTTGTTTATTATGACTATTTTTAATTATTTAAATTCTAAGCATATGCTGTTCAGGTTTATGTAACACTTGTAGTTTCAACAAATAATTTCATTTAATCTTTTGCTAAAACAATAGAGATGTATGTCTCTTGGTCAATTCATCATAAACGTTTACACGCACGGCCGCCAAGTACAAGCCGCTTCGAGGTATTGTCGGAATCGCAACTACCGTGTAGATTTTATTCCAAGATTACAATTTTCTATCGAAGCCTTGTTAATATCTAATAATATCAATTACTGTAACAATTGAAGTCAATACAAACAAATGTGTTGCGTAACAATAGACCAATTACAATAGTCTTATGATACAAGTGATTAGCCATACTAGATAATAATGGTTTTGGACTATTACTCTATAGTTTGTTTCAATATCACTGCACATTTTGGTGAATGTACTTTATAATCTTGTTCGAACCCATTATGTCCGCCTTACAGATTTAATAACGCTGTAACATCGAACTAGTAACCTAACTACCGCCATCTAACTAGACTAACGATTTCTTAATTGATTTTCATATAAATTGTGCGAATAAAAATTAGTTAAAAATATTTAGGAAATAATAAGCAAAATAATTATAATTATATTGTTTTAGGTCTATTTATAACGAAGCATCAGAATCACTGTGATAAAATAAGCAAACAAACTGAAGCACAATTCTCAAAAAAAACAAATTTGGTTGGATAATGAATACACCAAGGCAAGTAAAAAAGCACAATTACATATATTTTATGGTTTTATCACAAACTAATAACTAAGCACTAGATATATTATATTTTCATTCATCACACGTTTTCACAAACACATGTAACACTTGATGGCTCTACAATGTAATTGTTTAATTTGAAATTGCAATAATATTTCATCAATATTCACATGACTAAACTGATACATCCGTCCATTACGAGCTTCTAAACGAAAATCAGAAGTTAAAAAACTATTTCTAAACTCAGGTTATATTCTTCTACATACATACATAGCCAAACGTCATAATTCATATAGAGACAGAGAGACAAAATCGTAAAATCGAATGTTGAAAAAGAAAAAGGAATATCTTTATAAATGAGACCTTGGTAAATATAGGGTACCGGCTTTTTAAAAATGGGCTGTGTCTAAGATCGAACTGAAATTTCTTGAGAAAGATATTAGAAGGAAGGTCATTCGAAATAGAGACCCTAAAACATTTATGATAGGATAATTAAGGCAGTTCATGACGATTTAATTTTTAGTACACATTCAAAGAAATTAACAAATATATTATTAAATTTGATGTAAAAATAAAATATCATAAATCTAGATTTTAATAATTTAATATCATCACAAATAATCGATACTACTAAAACATTAAAATCTCGAAAAATGTGTCAGAAAATGTCTAAACATTTTATATAAAAAAAATTTTGGTATTACTAGAACATTAAAATCTTGGAAAATGAATCAAAAAAACATTTAGTTAATTCTGGCATATTCGGCCAGCAACCATATCTTTAGTATCATAATAATTGCATATCAAAACAAAAAAAAATAGTAGAACTAAAACATTAAATAATGGTAACTTTTAGACCAGATGACAAATTAAAAAAAGAGCAAAAAAACAAATATACAATGATGCTGAGAGTTCTACTGAAAATAGTCATATAGCTGTTAGTTTGATATGTGATATTTGTTGTAATATAATTGGATTGGTTTTCACAATATAATTGCTCGAAGTGAAATTGGAGCTTTTTTCCTCGCTCTAATCTAGTACTATATTTTTAGTATTATAAAAATTTCATATTAAAAAAATGTAGAACTTGAACATTAAAATCTTAGCAAATACATGAAAATAGAGATTTTAGTTGATTTAATCAATTTCAGCTAATGGTACCATAATTCTTAATAAAAAATGACTAAACTAAAACTATATATGTATAGAACAATATGTTAATATGTCGATAACAATAAATTTTTAAATAATTGCCCATTGTTTAATGTGATACAATTTAGAGTTTTACATGTTGTAAAAAATTAAATATTAAATTAAATAATTTTCAATTTTTTTAGTAAAACATGTGGATTTTCTAGTTGCACTCGACTTCACTATTTTTTTTACTGTTCCAAATTATTTATGGTTTTATTATATTATTTAAAAACCAAAATGTTCCATGTCCCGATAAATCTTTTATGACCACGAAGACAGGTACTCTACGTGCGTGAGCAAATTTTCTCTTAAAAAAGTTATGGGTTTCACATAGCCTTGACCACAAACGATGGTCTATTCATGGTACAATACTCGTACGGGAAGAATGTAGTAAACCAAATGTATTTTTTTCGTTTTTATTGCATTTATTGACAATAATGAGTAAAAGTTTAAAATTATAACGGCAATTGCCGAGCATGACATTTCGTAGTTTGTATCTTTTTTCGTACAGACATCACATTTTTATAGGTATGATTTTTTGGAAAGTATTTATGAGCCGTTGACACGTCTTCAGTAGAAAACAGTAAAAAGTTCTATTTAGTTGTATGTATGGCTTGGCGATCCAATATAGATTTTTGCACGTTGCATGTTCTTGTACACTCAACACGAAAATGCAAGGTGTTAAGAAAAAAGTGCATATGATAAAAAATTAAATATATAACAATATATAAAAAATATAATTAAATGATGCTAAGAAAACAAAATCTTAAAAAATGGGTCAGAGAAAAATATAGTTAATTTTGACATGTTTTTTAACACTTTTCTAACACTTAACACTTTCTTAACAATTTGTATTTAAATATGATATTTATATTATATTTAAAAAATTAAAAATATCATTTTTATTCAAATAATTATTTATAATCCAAAAATAGACCTAAATATCGTTGATCAAATATTATTAAAAAAATTAGTACGCTAAATTCTATTTAAAATTCATAGTTCAAATTAGAAGATTATTTTATCATAATATATTTATGTGAACAAGTGACGTATGTAACTTATAATCTGAAGCACGTTCAAATATATTATAAATGTAAAATCATTATGCAAATTAAAAGCGAAAAAACGCATAAATTTAAATGTTAATTCCAACACAGCTGTGTTACCGTGTTAAATTTGCGAAGAAAATCTGAACAAAATACGACTATACTACTAATTATAATTGAAATAAAAAATATTTGTATCAAAAGTAAGACATCCTTAGTAATGTAGAAATGGAATAGACCATGTGGTCATATGTTCACGTGTTTTTAACGATACTGATTTTAACGATATGTTCAAATCTTGTTGCTATTAAATTAATATATTATTTTCACGTTCAACTAAAAATTTGTTTAACCGAAGTTTAAATTATTAAATTATGTTTTTGTAGAAATAAAACTTTCTTTCCTAAATAAATCAATGCCAATGTGTATAGAGATATTAAAAAATGACTGCGCTATTAATGGTTGCGTGTTACACTTATGCACACAGATCCTTAAACAACTCGTTTAATGTATAATAATATAAGTTGATTAATTAATAAAATCTGTGTTCATGTAATAAACTATAACAATCACTGAGAAAAATCTTCTAACATGCTCTATAGTATAATTAATTTGTAATTGCACATTTAATAATGACTCTTGCAAATAATTTTATTAAGGGTACTATTACATAGCGTTGTGAATTCAAAATCAGTATGCAAATTGAAAATTTTGCTCATCATAAATCATAAGCCGTCTGCGAAAATCACAACGGTATTCTGCACGTCTCTTGTATCAACTAAAGCAATGCTGTAATCGCACGACCATCGACCTGTACATTAAATTATTGGTTATCAAATATACACCGTTATACATCAAAACAAATGAAGAAACAAGAAAATAACAAATGCATTCCTTTTTACAAAACTCGAGGTCATTTTATATTACATACGAAATGTATAACACGTGTAGGTCAAAGCGCGTTAACTCAAAGCATAATTTCTGTAATTGGATTGATCAATATCGCGAGTAAAATTAACTCAAAACTAGCTGTAAGTGGAATTCTGTCTTAAGGCAATTAGGGCATCGTGCCTTAAGGCAAATTGCTGGAACTTCCCGTACCAAAAATTATTATTTTTTTTTAAAACGATTAACATTTTTGAAAAAAAATTACTTTGAAAAAATAAGATTTTTGAGAAACTATAAATTGGACAAAAAATTAGTTTTTTTTGAAAAAAAAAAAATTTTTTTTTTAAATTTTTTTTTTTTAAAAATTTTTTTTTTTGAAAAAAATTTTTTTTTTTCTTTATTTTGACATATTGTGGATGATCTGAACTTTTTTTTCAAAGCAATCGTACTGCTTTAACTACATAGGGACGAAATATAAAGCGCGTAAGCGCCGCGTCGCTGTCTAACGCATAAGCATTGGTACGGATCCGATAGGAATGTTAACAAAATGTATACTTATTGTTAAAATCTCTATAAAATGTCTGATAATTTGATGTGCATATGTCTAATGATCATTTTTGACCGCCAAATGGCTCATTTTTTTACTTTTTCCTCTATATCTCCGAAACCGCTGGACCTACCTTCATGAAAGTTGTATCGATTCTTCATCTTGTCAATACAAATAAATGTTTTTTGAATTATTAAAATCGAACGCTCCGTTCTCTTAAAACTGAGTTACCGTTTTCGAACTTTTTGCCCCGTATCTTCGGAACGGCTTGACCGGCCTTTGCCAAAAACTAATCAGCACGTCTCCTTATCAATACGGATCGAATGTTTTTTGAATTATTCAAATCGGTTGATCCGTGTTCCCGAAATCGTCGACGAAAATTTGTATCCGCACATACATACACACATACATACTACATACACACACACACACACCACATACACACACCACACACACATACATCCATTTTTTTTAAGGTATGCCAAAATGTTCAGAAACCTCTGAAACGTAAAGATATATAAAAATTTTCATTTCGATTTTTTTGCGATTACTATAACTTGCCCTACGGGAAGTTAATTAATATTCGGTGCATAAATTAGCTAGGATGTTGATTTGCGGAAAGTTCAAGCAACATACTAGTGGAACTAAAAATAGTAAGAATTCTCTATTCTCTAAATCAAGTATTGATGTAGAGAATAGAGAATTTATAATTCCACAAAATAGCTCGCAAACTAATTCCCTTATTGTTATTAATCTTTGATGGATCAGTTAAAAATATTTTTTTATAATAGGGTAGGGTTGGACACAAAGGTCCAATTTGAATTTAAGCATTTATATCGGGAACACCAAACCAAATATATCACAACAAATAACACATATCAAGCAAACAACTATCTGACTATGTTCAGTAAAACTCCCACCTAATTCATCATTGTAGAAATGTTATTTTTTGCTGTCTTCTTTTAAATTTATCACCTGGTCTTTTTCACTCCATAGGCGGGGTAAACTGGGGCGGTTAGAGATCAAGCAGTTATATCTCTTCTAAAATTGCTTTTATAATTTAATTTACATTTTATTTACTATTTTTTATTGTTTACACCTTTATCAGGATAAAAGCACAGATGGTCTTTTTAACCCCATTCACATGCAAGCTTTTATAGATGCCATATAAGGAAAACTGTTGAATATAACAAAAATAAATAATAAATAATTATAAAATAATTAAGTAACGTGCGTAAAATGTATATTAAGGTCTCGTAAACTAAGCAACAGTGCTTACAGAATAAAATACTTCTATACATCTTTTTTCCTCTACTTTCAAATATTATTGTTAAAAATTTCGTAACTTTACTTGCTTTTGAGATACCAGTGGCACACCTTTTTACTCGCGGACCTTTAATCCTATATAATTTTTACAATATCGTCAAAGAATATCGAAAGAATATTCTATTTAAGGAAGGTTGGTGCAACATTACATGCGAGTATGCAAAAAGTTTGATACGGCTGAGGGGAGTGCACCACAAGAAATAATTATATAAGAGGAATCACTCGGCATCCGTACAAAACGTACGAGGTACGTATTCCGCGAATACAAAAACATCGGCCGTTGTACATGCGTGGTGAACAATCGCATAATCTCGATAAAAAAAAATAATAATTCGATTTTAATAAGAAAATACAGCGAAAAAAAATTAAATATATCCTTCAATTTATTTAAAGTAAAATATTATTTAATTTAACTATTCTATAATTTATTTGGCTTTATAATTAAATCACACATTAAATTAATTTCTAATAGATCTTCACTCTCAGAGATTTAAAATATTTTAGTGTGCTTCTTTAATATATATATTAGCAAAGTTAGTTAGTTTTTATTAAAGGCAAGTCCATCCGTTTCAAGGATAGGGGAAAAGTGCAAATATGCAGCAAAGGAGTTCGATTTGAATGATTCAAAAAATATTTGAATTGTATTGATGGAATGAAGATTCGTTTAAATTATTAGGAAGGCAAGACCAGCAATTTCGGCGATCCAAAAAAAAATGCTATTTGGCGGTCAAAAATGATCATGAGACATATGCACATCAAATTATCAGTGATTTTAAATATTTTAATAATAGCATAAATTTTGTTTCTTTTTATTTGGGTTTCGTACCAAGATTAATAATGTTCAAAGTTCACCTATATAGTTCCAACAAATGTCCTGACAAATGATATTAATTTTTTTTTTTTTTTTTTTTTTATTTATTATTCATAGCAAGCTATACAAAGTACATTCAGCTACATTTGTTACAGTTATATATTAATTGACGGCGTGAGAAGGATCGCTATCCTGTGATAGCGCCTTCATAGATGTTAAGTTATGATATGATATGAATAATGATATTAATGACAGTTAATTTGATTTGTCAAATTGTCATTGTCATTTTTTCTGAATTTTGGAAATTTTTGTAAATTTTAATTTGTTTTTAATATTTTCTAATTTTTTAAAGAAAAAGACAAGCATGTACAGCACATGATAAAGTAAAAATTTAGAAGCGTATAATTTCTATAAAATAAAAAATTCGATAAAAAATTATACAAAAAAATGTTGTAATAATTTTTAAACTTATTAATCTAAAGTAAAAATATAAAATGCTTAGAAATTTTCACTTGGCCCTCCACATTTCACGATCGGCCGATATCGGGCGCACGGTTGTACGCACTATAACTCAAAAATGATTTACGTGCAACCTCGCGATCGGACACTGGCGTTCCGTAAGAAAGCTGAGAAAAGATGCGCACAAATATTAACTTGATAAAGAAAAACATTCATCACTTTTTTCACATTATTATGTAAAAAAAAATACTATGAAAACATTCCATATTTTAAAATATTTTGTATGATTAAAATATTTATGATCAAAAACTATTTTGCATAATCAATGATATAAATAAAATTATTTTATTGTTATTATCGTAAGTTTGGACGCTTTGGACAACCTGACTTCTTGCACCAGCGATGTCTATTATATAGATCAAAATTATGTTTACAATTTAAAAATAACGCATTTTGGGCACTGCGATGTGAAATGGCAATGGGGAATCACCATATTTTTCTCTTAATCGTGTTGAAGTTTAACTCAGCTCACGGACCTGCTCTAGGGCAGTATTACTCGTTATTATTATATTATAAGATTGCTACATTTACCGTCGGATAGTTCTTTCTAAAAATGCATAATTAAGTTTTGCTACTTTTCTATAGTAAATTATAAATAAAAATAAATTAATATTTTTTGATTTTACTTTATTAGAAGTTTATTTGATTATAATATCATATTAAATTAAATAAATACTCAGTTTCCAGACAAAAATAATATTAAATTTTTAAACATTTTAATTAATTAAAATTTCAGAATTCTAAAATAGTGACAATTTATAAACAAATTGTATATTTAATTAAAATCCTAATGCAGATCTTGATTTGCACCGATAGTGTCAATATTAAGGAAAATATAGCATTCTATATAAGTTAGATTCGCAAATTATCGAATATTTTATGCACTGACCACCATAATTCGAAGATGGATTTGGCACACAAAATTTTATTCGAGAAAAAAATGAACAAAAATAATTTTCACCTCTGCATCAAATTGTTGTGTGAAATATATGTGAAATAATACGTAAAACGAATCAACCGCGGAAATAACTAAAATGTTTGGCCCGTTTCGCCGTCAAACTCATTGTAGACATCTCAAAACCGCGAGTTACTAAATGATTCATGCTTTTTATATATAGTAGCAAATATGAATATAAATAGAAGTCGCACGGACAAGTGGCTCATTAGTAGTTTTTCTTGTGGGTTGCGAATTTCGCCCACTGACACAATTTTTTTCATCGACAAGGTAACGTGTCGGCCTTTGTTATCGATCTGAGGTAGTTTAAATCAAAAGGTTAATTGTGGTCTAAAAAATTTGTTAGTGCGTATCGCGTGAAGTACAAAGTTTGGAACTAGGTCAGAACATTTTCGGTGATTTTGTATAAACAAACCATCGATCAGCTGTACTAGTTACTGACGATGACTATCTAACCTCGAACACCATGCCGAAAAGGGCGGTCGCATCAGGTAGAAAAAGTTCGAAATTGGTTTGGTATGGGAATGTTGCAAATGTATGTGTTTTAAATAAGGAAGGCTCACGGACACAGACAACCCTCCGATTTGTGATGTGCGTTCACCATAGTTCGGTGAGGTGAATTTTAATGGCTTTTTGATTGGATTCCTGCAATCGCGCACGATCAGGGTTGGGTAAACATATTGGATACATATTATATAAAACACTTATGTATAATTATTAAGTCAACTCTTGGTCATAATTATTATTGTATAAATTGATTGAACGTATTGCAAATAGCAAACCATATCACGTCTAGTATAAATTGAAGCTAATTTAATCGAGTATGTGCTACAAAACATTTTCAATTAACTAAAGTTGTAAATAAATTTATTCACGCTGTAATAAACAAGAAGTTATATTTTTGAATTAGAGGTGCTGAAAGTATTAGTAACGTAACTATAAATCTATATTTAATTAGTTCAACATAAATGCTATATTATATTTTCTAAAATGATTGATCAGATAAATTTAAACGTAAAATAATAAAAATGGAGCCGGAAAATGGTCATAGGAATTAATTTTTGTATCACTTAAATTCATGACGAGTATATTCGTCAAGCACAGAGTGAGTTGCTTAAGTTAGATATCGTATAAAAAAGATAGTTTAATTTTACAAAATTATTGATTTAGCGTGGTTTATTTTACTTTTTTTAACCTATATTACATACGTATTAAACTAAAAACAGTTGAACTTCAATAAAATATCATATAGGTAAATGTAAGTAATAAGAATAGTTTTTTCTGAAAAGAACAAAAACTATTTTTAAAATAAACAGTAGAATTTTTTTAAAATTAAATTCAATCTTAATTCTTCTTTATTAAGTATATTTTCTGCACATTTTGGGAAGTTTATGCAACTTGCTTTAAGATAAAATGCTACTCACAACTACTTATTTTATACAGTTACAGTCTCAAAATATGAAAAACTTGACATTTCACAAATTATTTCGCTTTTTTTCAAATTTTTTTTTTTGAATCACTGTTTAAAACGCATGAAAAATACTTGTCACTTATCCATGACGTCTATATTCGTCAATCACAATAACTGGTTAATCTTCCAAAAATTTTAATAAGGCTTTAAGTTATTGCAATTTGGTTTTAATCTGTTTTCCAAATTATTAAAATAATTAAAAACTAAAAATCCTGAACTTTTGAAAAAATGTCTATTTTGTTTGAAGCAACCCATCCCTACAAAGCACGAAGCGCCGAGTATGGTTCAGTTCTCGGCTAAAAGCTTCATGGTGTTAGTATAATATTACTGGCATATGAAATCGTCTATGCAAATGTATTAATAGCGACAGAATTGAATGTGGATAGTACGAACCGTGGGATCACGCCAAAAATAATATTTCTAAGTTAATTAAGAGATGACCAGTACATTTTTTCAATTCCCGTCGTGTTAATTTTATTTGAATAATTTATTATGACGCGTGAAGGCCGTTAAAGAGTCTGCAAAGAAATCGTAACTCAAACGAAACGTTATTTATCTTTGAACAAACTCACATAATTGAATAATTTGATTTCATTATGATGAAACTGGTTTATTTAAAAAAAATCATTATAAAGTATAATTTGTAACATTGAATGAAATGAAAATTGCGTTTTTGGGATTGATGATTAAAGAATTATTACCATTAAATATTTGAACTTTGCATGAGCTGCTTTTAGTATTACAGTAATTATGTTTCTATGAATGTTTACACACTATGTACTGAAATAGTACATTATAAAATATTCTTTATGAAGAAAATTTTTCAGATGAATAAGGATGATGTTAACATACGTAATAACAAATAATGCCATGTAAATACACATAACAATAGAGTTACATGTGTCAAAGATAAGCGTCGTAAAAACGATATAATTTGAACTTACACCGACTGAATACATTAGTATAATATATATTAGGTGCATATTATGCATTTCATTTCCTTTTTGCTTTTGTTTCTATATATAGAATCACTAATGTGTAACGTAACAAACTGTTTGAAAACACGTCACTTGGCACATTGTAATGCAAGAATTTTTAACATTAACGTAATTCGTTTGAATCTTATCATATTTTTAGTGATCATGATTATTTTATTGAAACCCACTTTAGGTAATATGATAATTTTCTGATATTAATGAATTAATTTATCTAAGAACATCTAAAGAATTTTCTAGTGATTTTCATGAATTGGTATTGCGTTAGTCTAAGACACCCGGGCCGACGAACTCCGTCGGAAAATTTATTTATATTTTCTGGCATGCTGTGTTACATTTTAATTTGACAGATAGGATGCGATGCGTGTGTCGATCACATACAGAGCACCATCTATCTGCCTCATTCCAAAACTATAACACGTAACGCGTGCGATTCAAAGACGGTGTCGAGACATTATGAATCCAACAACCGGCGTCAGTGCGAATGAGACGGTTCGTACGTGATAAAATCTAAATTCACGAAAATTGCATTAAAAAACAAGGATTTTAAATCTTCTCAAGTACACTTTGGCACCTCAACACATGCAAGAAACTAAAAACGAGATGTCATAAAATACAAGTTGCACCTAGGCCGGCAAGCTAGGGGATTCCGTTCCAGTTTATGATTTACCGTGGTCGGAGGGTTTTATTGGCACTTGTCGTTCGCACTGTACGTTTGGCCTCCCGGGGTATACGGATCTATACACAGTAGTGTTACGACACCTAATAAACTACTAATGATGAGGGATCCCGATTATTTACGCGATCGGTTTCAGAATTAGACACAACGCAAGAAGCACGTGCAACGTGTTCAAAACATGATCTAAACACTTATGGGATTCTCTATGGGAATCATATGGGAATCGTATTGGCGTGCGATATGTCAAACTTGTTCATTGCACCGTGGACAGGGCCTAGATTTGGTAAATATTTATCCACATGTCCCGGTGCAATAGGATGTTTAGTGACGCAATGTGAAGATTACTGACCTGCGATGGCCATCCACGGATAGAATGTGTGATTAGGTTGCTGATGGAGTTGTGTGGCTGCAGGTTGTGGCGCCGCTGCTCCCAGCGAGCACGTGCTGTTCCACGAGGAAGCGCGCGCGGGGCCTGGACTGGACGAAGCAGCATCTAGAGATGGTACTGGACCGCCGTATCCAACGCGGGAGTCCGGCGTACAAGCTGCGGGCCGTACAGGGCCAGACACGACACCTTGTTGTTGTTGTGCTTGCGCTTGCCATGCGTCTTTGGCTGCAGCTACCACGGCTGCATAGCCGTTCTGATGACTATCGCCTCCACCGCCGCCTGCTTTAGAACAATCTGGTTTACCATAACCTCCAGTCTGCTGGCTCGACTCTGAACCTCCGGTAGAATATAACTTGCAGGCAGCAGCTACTGATGCATCGTAAGGCGAATCCTGTGGCGGTCGAGCGCTCTGGTGAAGTCCGTGATGGTGGTTGGCGGCTGCCGCATACGGCGACATACCGAGACTAAGTGGAAAGGAACGGTAAGCTGCGGCAGTCTGGTCATGATGGCTTGCACCGCCTCCAACGCCAACACCAACCCCGGCACTTTGATGGTGATGTGATCCGTAGAAACCGCTTTGTTCAAAGTACGAATTCATCTTGGAATTGTTTTGTAATTTTTTAGAATCTGAAGGAATTTATTTCTATTGAAACTTTGCACTTTTCACTAAACGTCTCGGCTTGAGTCCAAGATTTTATTTAATCTCTGGCACACTCAACACACAATTGTTAGTCTCCTTCAATGGCTAGAAGTTGTCCTAGATATTGGTAGTTTATTGTATTTTTTACGTTATGCACAATCCACAAATATAACAACCACTTTGATTTTTTTGACAATTTTAAGATTAATTTTGCCTAGTACTGAAATGCTTGTGCACTAATTGCCATCATCAATGACGACATTTTAAAAAAGTTGGTAAAAACTGCACACATTTTTTTATGATACACATAACATAATAGCGAGCTTCCTATGTCAACTCGATTCAATGTCAAACTTTTGCGAAAAACGCCAAAGCACGCGCGACCCGATCACTTATAACAGAGATCAACGATTTTTTTTTTTAAATAAAAAACACAATATTTTTCAAAAAAATTATTGTAAACGATCAATCTATTGAAAATGAAGAAATAATTGTAAACGCGATTTTATCGCCAAAAATTTTAAGGGTGCCGTAATAATAATTTGATTTTATTACAACCGTGCGTTTTTATTGTTGTTGCCTCGATCGCAGTTGCGTCGTTAATGATATCAGTCCGGCGTGTATAGGAAGAAACGCGCCCGTCGTGTTTGGAGCGCTACTGGCTACTGAAACGTTCGCCCGTACTGTGTTGTTTCGCTGGATACGGCACGGCGCTACGGTGGTGTTCGCGACGCGATACTGTGGGATTTGTGTTAGTACATCAGAATCGTAGCGCGAGCGAACATACACACTATGACGTATCACACGAACTAAAAAGCCCGTCGCACGATCTGACGATGGAAAGAGACCGAAGACTATATACATACAACTGCACAAGCGTTGCGGCCCACGCCGTATAACATCTCGCTCGTTTTAAATGTTACAGCATCCCGCGTGCCGCTCTCACTTACTCCTCTGGACCAGTGAGCGCACACGCTGCCTACGCTGAGGGACGGAATGATAATTAGAATTTTGTTAAAATCCATTTTTTTCTAATAAATTAAAGTAGTGGTGCATGGCGTCTTATCTTATGGCAAATTGCTGCAAACTTTCCGTACCGAAAAATAAAAAATTAAAAAAAACTTTAAAATTTTTTGAAAATGCGATTTTTGAGCAATCGTGCTGCGTGGCTCTTGTAGAAACGAAATATCGAAACGCGTAAGCGCCGTGTCGCAGTCTAACAGATGAACATTGGTACAACTCATAGAAATGTAAACAAAATTTGTACTTATTAATAAATTCTCTATAAAATATGTGATAATTTGATGTGCATATGTCTAATGATCAATTTTGACCGCCAAATGACATTTTTTTTACATTTTTATTGGATCTACCGCTGGACCTGCCTTCCTAAAAATTTAATCAGTACTTTGTTTCGTTAATACGAATAAAATGCTTTTTGAATCATTCAAATCGGACGCTCCGTTCTTTTAAAAACTGAAATATTATTTTTGGAACCTTTTGCCCCGCATCATTTAAAAGGCTAGATCTGACTTCGCCAAAAACTAATTAGCACGTCTACCTGTTGATATAAATCAAATGTAATTTAAATTATCCAAATCGGTTGACCCGTATTCCCGAAAACTAAACTTGATAGTATGATGAGCGGTTGTAGAATATATCCGACGTCATACCAAGAGGATTCTGCTGTATATCCAAATATATTTAGTACAAGTAACTTGCTCTAATTTTCAATATATAATCGCTAATTTTCTTTTATATATGGATAACTATTCTGTCATTTAATTACAGGTGCAGACACCATTACACAGTCTGGCAATATAAATGCAGTTGGATTCTTGTTAATGCTTTTGAATCATTCAAATCGGACGCTCCGTTCTTTTAAAAACTGAAATATTATTTTTGGAACCTTTTGCCCCGCATCATTTAAAAGGCTAGATCTGACTTCGCCAAAAAACTAATTAGCACGTCTACCTGTTGATATAAATCAAATGTAATTTAAATTATCCAAATCGGTTGACCCGTATTCCCAAAAACTAAACTTGGTAGTATGATGAGTGGTTGTAGAATATATCCGACGTCATACCAAGAGGATTCTGCTGTATATCCAAATATATTTAGTACAAGTAACTTGCTCTAATTTTCAATATATTAATCGCTAATTTTCTTTTATATGGATAACTATTCTGTTCATTTAATTACAGGTGCAGACACGATCATTACACAGTCTGGCAATATAAATGCAGTTGGATTCTTGTTAAATGATCATCAAACATCATAGATCATTAAAAAGAGTTGCGCTTATTATCCGTAACGACAAAGCGTGTTAAGTGGAATCGCATTGTGTGCACAACGAGCGCGAAGGATTTTGCCATCACTGCAGCTGTACGAGCAATAACGCAGATCGTTTCAAAATACATTCATCCCATTCACTCTAACATGAAGTTCAGCGGCAACGGCCAATCCAGCCATCTTGAAATGTAACTGCCATTAAAATCGTTAAGCAGTGGGGATACTGCCTGCCAATAGCCGCGCCGCTGAGGAGCCCGCGTGTAGCTACGCTCTTCGCAGCGAGCGCGTCGACTGACGTCGTAGAGCGCGCTACGGAATCGTTGCCAGAATGATGTAGGACAACACATGACGTACTAATGGATAGGAAAACAATTCGGATTGAAATTTAATAATAAATATAAATTTTAAATATAAAAATTTTCATAAAATTTTAACTCAATGATTGTTAAATTTTCTTTTAAATTTTATTCTCTTAGTCCATTATGAGTAGTTTCTATTATTTTTGATCTCGCTAATTCTGCCAGCCAAGATAGATGCTGAAAGATTCGTCTTACCGATTCGTAGTGATTAATTTGATTGGGTGTCGTTCGCTGTGACTTTTACGAGTATTTTACGAGGCCCGTGTCTCGTGCGGCGTGCGGCGCGCGACTTCACAGTCGTCAGTTGAAGTTTTATGGGGTGTTTTAGTGCCCATAAACGCCCATATCACTTGAAATAAGTACACATTATTATGACTCCATTATGTAAACACACTTGGAACATAATTTATATCCATATAGGTGCTATCCCCGCTGCTCAACGCCAGCGCTTTCGGACGCGAATGCTCATAAGTCGGACCATTTATGAGTATGCAGCAGTAAAACGTTTTATTTGTATTGCTGTTTTGTGGTGGTAAAATGTAGACTGTAGAAGTAGTAGTTTTTTTTTCAACAGGATAGAATCTCGCCGACTGTTTATTTTATTCCAAGTCGTAGTGGCTATAAACACAGTCATAAATGTGTTTTTATGACCAATTCAGATAGCACTAAATGTCGAGATTTAGTGTGTGAAATTAGCGTTTTGTATTGAGCTGTCAAACGATCACCGCGTGCTTTTCAAAGGATCTTTTTTATATTTTTGTCAGGAGCTTGATGGTTATTTTTATAGACCAGAGTTTTATTATGTTTGACAAAATAAATTAACTTTTATACCTTGATGTCTATAAACACTTATTTGATATTTTGATGTTTAGCATGGCTTTGATTGTTATGGCATTATGATGGCCATAAAAAACAAATGAAGAAAAATATTTAATTTTTATCACTTGATATCTTGTCAACATGGTATAAACATAGGAATCAATTCTATGTGATCATAATTTTAACACGTTCGCGAACAGAAACAGTTTCAGGTAAAAAAAAGTAGTAATTTTATTTTTAAATTGGTTGTGATAACCGATATTAAATTAAACGCCGTTCATAAGGGTAGTCAGATTATTTTAATCGTTCTATACGATGAATGCCATAGCATCCACGTCTAGTACCTATTACGCTTCTATTTAACGAAATATGCTTGTCGAAGCTAATTAGTGACTACATTAAAAAATAAGATAATACGGATAACACAAAAATGTAAAGTTGTATAAAATTAAATTCAAAGTAATTGACCTTAAAATTTGAATGCTATCATATTTCTCTGCATCGCAATGAAAATGAATGCTATAGCATTCACGCCCGCGAACGTGTTAGCATACTAATGAAGTAATTTAATTTTCGAAAAATTAATAAACACAAACATGTCAATAATTACCTACTATTGAAATAATTTATAGTAGAAATAATCGATGATTGGGCAAGTTTTATTTGTGCTTAAATTTTTTAATTATGAATGCATTAAATTTAGTATTTTTATAATATGAATTAAACAGAATCAAGAAAGTGATTCCTAAGCATCCATTTATAATTACAGGGGAGAACTCGGCCACGTCGGCATGACGACCTCAAAGTACGTGCTTGTGACCGACACCTCCGTGTAAAAGGATCTTCTTCCCTAACGTTGTTTAGTCGTAATGTGAGAATATTCCAGAGGATAGAAACCTGTGGTCCAAGTGATAAAACCTAGTCCCTATGTTCTGTACGAAGTGCGAAATCGCCTCGTTTACTGGCCTAATGAGTCACTTATGCGAGACTCGGACCATGTAAACTGCAAGTAAATAGACAACGAAGCTCGGAATACTCTTGAATTAACCCACAAGAATGAAACTGCCCACTTGGCTATCCTTCCTTGAGAAGAAAACGACCTTATCTAATATTATTAATCACAATAAATTTATGCAGTCACATAGGATTTTTGACCATTTTATCGCCAAGGATTTAATAATAATAATTAAGTAAAGACTCATTTCAATTTGTTTGATTTTATTGAATGCTTATATTTGTATGAATATTTTGCATTTAACAGATGAAAGTTTAATTATTTGAATTAATATAAAAATGATCTGTCCCTGATGACATTTGTCAAAAAATTAAACAAGTTGTAACTGTGTAACACAAATAATTGTAAGAATTCTAAAATTTATTTGCAGACAATTTTAAATACTAGATTTTTACCATTGATTACGATTTTTTTTACTTTAATCGAGCCACAAATTAAAAAAATTTTTTTTTGGTTAAATTTAAAACAGAACCAAACATGAACTTTTATGAGTTATATATAAAACACATTGCATACATACGTGTAAAATACATAGAAACTTATAAAAGTTATATTAATTTATCAGTTCAATTTTGAATCTGTTTTAAGATATCAAGATATATTTATTTGAAATTTATCGCACGATTAAAGAAAATTAGAGAAAAAATAAATGCACAAGCTTTATTCAGTACTAATCTCAATATGGAAACATTTCTTATATATAGCGTACTTTTTTAAACAGCATTGACTTAAGAAATGTCATGTAATACCGTCTATTGTGCGCTTTTAAAAATTTCTCTACATTTAATGATCTTGTAAGTTGACTTATTTTATTATTACATATTCCAAAAAATCATACACTTACAGGTTATATACATTAAAATAATGTAAACAATGAAGCTAAAATTAAATTTAAAAAAAATGTTATGAATATGTTAAAAAATCTTTGTATTTGTTACATAATTTGTTGTTGTCGATCGAATGTGTGCAAACTTTTTTTTAGCATTAAACAGATTAAAATTTCATCTCATATAACAAATATGAAGAAGTCTACACCGACAAATTTATTACATGCTACACTAAAATTTATTAATTTCTTTGTAAGCTCATCCACCTAGCTAATATGTGGATTCCATGACATATTGTGTCATTACAAATTGTAGTCAAATTGAATCTATATTTATCCTCGTTGTTCTAAAATTAACGCATTTCGAGATGGCGTCTTGAATCCACCGAAATAGTGTACGTCGTCGTACTTATATGCACCCATGATAGATATGTTTCATATGAAAGTCTATGAAACTGAGCTAAGGCTGAAGGGACATCTGTTTGTGACTTGTGCTTGACGCTCCAATGAACACAAACACAGGCAACACTCTGTAACAAAATCCGACTATTTTCTTTTTACTCGAGAGATCGTTTTCGAAATTGCTGCAGAGGGTTGAAAAACTTTCTCCAAAACTCACGGCTAGAATCCGTCAGAGCCAGTTGTTGCAAGAGGTATAAGATGTAACAGTTTCTGTATTTCGAGAAAGAATGGGAGCTTACAGACAAATTATAAGATTTATTTTGAATTGATATAGTTGATTCAAAAAATTCACCAGATAAATTTTAAATTTTATTCGATTTTATCGAGTTGAGAAAGATTATTTATTATTACTATTACAGATTATGTATTGATCACTAAGTGATTTAACCTTAAAATGCAATAATTTAATAACTCAACTAATTGTTCCATGTAATTATATAAAATCATTAAGCCATCAGTAAAGAAAATGAGTAAATATTTCACGAATGCATATATTGATTTATTTATTAGAACATTGCACATGTGTTTCAGATTATGTTATTAGATTGCTGAGATGAAATTGCATGCTCTATTTATAAATTTACAGAAAATTCACTAAACTTATTTATTGAAAGGTATCTGATGAGATGAGCTTAGTCGCTACGTTGATTTACTATCTTTGTTTACTTGCAGTAAATTTATTATTAGTACATGTTACAATTGCAATTCTAATCGATTTTCCTGTATTACAATTTTTGCATTACATTTTGATTTACAATTTTTTGCACTGCATTTGAATTGCACGATTGCATCATTTTGGGAAACCTTTACTCGCATGTAGATAATAAATATATTTCGAAATATTTTACTGGATTTTTTAGCATGATTGTGTACTTGTCTTATTAAATTGTGCATGATATATTTCTAGTTATAAAATTAATTTATCTTACAATTAGCAAACTATATCATGCTAAAAAAAGCGCGCCATACTGTCAATTTCGCAAGTTTTTTAACATAGACCCAGTGTGATCACTTATTCACACATTCGAAAAATAAGAAAGCAGCAAATACAAAGTTTTTATTTTATCGAAAACTATTCGTATGATTGAATATATATGCTTTGAGTGAAATGTTGATCAGAGTCCCGACTATTATATATTTTATTACCGGATGACCCAATTATTAAGAAATATCGGTTTCATCTTGACACGGAAATAGGGATACGAGTGACATTTATTTCATAAATAGATTTAAAAGTAAGAACATTATATAAAGTTATTATGTTTTCAAAAAATTATCAAATTATCTTCAAATACTAATACAATTGGTGATAAACATTTCATAGGTAAACGAGAAAACGAAAGAATTTAAAATTTGTATATTCTAAACATTAATAATTATTATGCTTAAAATAATTTCAAATTTAATAAAAATTATTGTAAAAGCTGGGTGATCATAAATAAATTCGAATGAGAGATTATGTTTTGATCACTGATTCAACTTGTAAATGGCCTAACTAAACTCCTAAATAATTGTCGCAATAATTGTTGTAATTAAAAGTTTTCATTGAGTCAAAAGTAAAAAATATTTTATGGGCATTTACGTATTTGTTCCGTGTTCAAATAATATGATCTACTTTTTAATTTCAATAAATGTTCGTATTAATCCAGTATTATAATACAATTAGTAGTATTAACAGTTACGCCATCGATATTAGATTTACATATATATATAGTAAACACAAAAACAAGAATGGTAGACCACTGGGTTGCCCACTTGAGAAAAATATATCTAAGTTAAGATATACGTCAAAATGACAGCTTATGGAACTTATAATTCTAATCGCTTTTCAAATAGGAAAAAAAGTATCAATGATAATATAAAAGGGGAATACTATGTTTAGGACAATTTTTAAAATTATACGGGTAAGTGATATTGAAGAAAAGTGACAGACTAAAAGTACCTACTATAGACATTTTTTTTATAATATAAGTACGTGCTCAAGTGTGAAAAATATGATCATAACATTTTACTATCATAAATCACTCTAGGTGAAAAGCTTTGCTTTATTGTACCACCTACCTTATATGTAAAAACATAAAAATTTTATTAAAAAGCAAAATTTATTTATGATTTTTTTTACATGTATTAATAGATTGAACACTTTAAAAAAGCAATAAAACTGATAATTGTCTACTGATTGTAGGTTCCGGAAAACAACTTTGTTCATCTGTGGCAAACCGAAAAAGAAAATCTAAAAAGTAAGGTAAATGTATTTAAGCAACATACATTTAAAATGTATTATGTTTATCAATTTTTTGAATATGTGTATTTAAGTATCGCTATGTCAATTTTATTTTGACACATAGAACTTGTCACATTTTAAACTTTTCTGCTTGGCCAAATTAATTACATATGCTAATTTTATTAAACATTTTTGGGAAAACATTTTTTACAGCCGGTTAGGATATTAAAAAATATGTAAAGCAACCATCCATCAAAGTTTTTACTCAGCTTAAAATTTGTCTAAAATAAAACTAAATTGTCCAAAATATCGTTTAAGTAATAATAAACATAGATTAATTCCAAACCAATTTTTCCTCCTTCATGCGCACCCGATGTGTAACGCGTTGTATAAATACAGGTATGTAAATTGCACAAATATGAATAATTTTCCGACAATATTCAAATATATTGACATGTTAAATAGAATTTATTACATAATGGTATTATAATATGGCCTTCGATATTCGAATAAATGCAGATTAATTTTTGACTCATTAATTTACAAAATGGATCAATATACTTTCAGCAGGAGTAATGTGTAATGGACACGCTGACAATTACACAAATCATCGGTAAAAGCATAATCGATGTCCGTACAGCGTTAATTACATGGTGTAAAGTATCGACGAATTATTAGAGAAGGATAATTTTGTATTATTTATGTACGTTTATATATCTGAATATACAGTTAAATTACACTGCACTAATTGTACTGGTATATTTAACTGAAGTTTCAAATCTATTTTGATACGTTCTCAGAAAAGCTCAAAATACTGCAAAACCAGGGAGTTTAATATTAAATATTATTAATAATTAATAATAATTATTAACCTTGTTTATCAAGTAATATAATATAAGTTTTCAGTAAGAATATTTGCTTTAATTACATCAATACCAGTCATTCCTTTTTTACATTGAAATAATAATTTATTTAGTAGGTATAAAATTCAATATAGGGTATGACGGGGCACAAAGCTCCAATTCGAATTTCAGTATTTCAGTTTTGCTATCGAACTATGTACAGTCATATTTCCAGTTAATTTTTATTCATAGAAATATGTTTTTTCACTATTTTTCTACAATTTGTCATTTGTCCCTTTTTACCCCATAATCGAAGTAAAAAGATACAGCCATGGAGCAAATATGCGAAATACAAATTTCATGAACATTTTTTACCAAGATCACAATATACATAACCTAGATCTGGTATTTAGTCAGAAATTTTCATTAGCAGAGTTGGAACAGCTATTAATTTACTCTTGTAAAATTGCTTTTCTTTTTAATTTACTACTTTCTCATTGTTTACAATTTTGCCTGGGTAAAAGTTCAGTTCGTCCTTTTTACCCCATCTATGTGCTTTTATAGAAATTATATGAAAATACTGTTGAATCTAACTTAAAATTGACAAAATATTTTATAGAACAATTAAATAACGTACACTACTAATACTAATTATATTTAGAGATCATAAAATAAATAAAAGAGCTTAAATAAAATAACTACAAATGAAGAAAAAACTTTTGTTTGGAGGTAATGATTGGTGACAAATGTTTTGCCTTCTACTTTAGTATTGTTAGAAAATTTTATGCTTGTTTTGAGATAACGGCGGTGAACTTTTTCATCTACGGAGCTTTAAGACCCGCTCTACCAAATAATGTATTACATATTATCAATACATGTTCATACTAAAATCCGATGAAAATTACTGGCGAAATGAAAAAAGGAAATAGCAAATATAGAACAAATAGCCTATCTATTTGTTATCGTATCAATTTAATTTTTATTGAAACTTTGTCATGATGGTATTAAAAAATGAAACAATATGTGCAAAAGAGTAATATAAGTTATTGAAATATGGCAATATAATGTTTGTTCATGAAACTATAAATCCACATCTATAAATCCGTAAATTTGTCAAATGTTTTTTTTTTACACCGCGTATATTTTTTTACGAAATTTTAAAAATACGTTGTTTTCAGACTTAAAACATATGTAGTAGCATCGTCGGGGTTGATGCAACTTTCCCTAAAAACTAGTCAGAAGCACAATAAATAATTCTTTTGTTCAGCTATTTTACTTTCTCAAAAAGATATAGGTGTGTCCATATGCTTGTAAAGAATGTAGTAGAAAGTAATATATCTAAAATATGGCATGTTTTGAAAATACAACACAATTACTTGGAGTATTGTCATAAACGCGTGTTTCGCGTGAAGACGCAATGTTATGTTGTGGGCGGTTTCGTACAATGAAAGAAGAATAGTAATATTAGAGAAGAAATTGAAAGCACGTATTGTTAGAGATTATAAAAAAAAATAAGAAGTTATTTTTTTAGATCATTAGTTGTAGTCGAAACCTGTCTAAAAATGATAAGAATTTTTTACGAGACAACTTCAAATCTTGTTAATTAGATTAGGTATTTTCGTGGTCATATATGCATATAAAAATATATAGGCCAAAACTATTACATATGCATAATTAACACAGAAATAAGAGTGGTTGACCACTGGGTTGCCCTCTTGAAAAAAAGAATAACAGCTTACAAAAATATAATAACACACAGAAATAATAAAATAGATTAGTTATAATATAAATATATAATCCTTAAAATTTATGAAATAAACAAGAAGGAATTATTAAAAATGAATGGATTGATAAAATATTGATTCAGCAAAAACATTTGTTTTTTTTAACGTATATCGGATTGATGGAATTTTTTTATAATTTGTGAGTTCATTTAAAAATATCCATTATTCAAATGTTTATTAAAATTATTATGCCATTATTTTTTAAGACCATATATACCATAGCTATATACGACATTGGTTTAGTAGTGTCAAAGCTCTCTTTCAGCTCGTTAGTCTTCCCAAAAAATAAATTTTGCTGGAAAACTCTTCCATTCAATGAAAATATATTATTCATCCTTTTGTATTTATTGGTTTCCATATAACGCGGTGCAAATAATAATATATAATTTGAAATAATTTTAAGTTTTTTATAGCGCGGTTTTCATACAATGCGAAAGTTGGTTTTCATAGAACGCACTATGATTCCGCTTCGCACGGTTTGAACCGAGTTTCTTATAGCGCGGTTTCTATATTACACGGTTCGTACTCATCGAAAAAATGACAATCTACAATTTTAAAAGATAAAAAAAAATAAAAATTACAAATTAAATGTGTGTATATACAAACAAATTATAAATAATAAAGTGTTATTGTAAAATAAAATGATAAAGCATATTATCTACGCCTTTACATATACTATTTAACAATAAAATTTAATTAGTCCATTGATTAATATTCTGTTTCTATGTAGACATATTTAGTTTGTGATTCTATGTTTTTTTTCTATTTTTCAAAATTGTAGATGTACTTGATGATGGCATTAAATTGTATGTTGAAGGGCAAAATAATCTTTTCATCATTTTTTTACATTTTTACTTGGTATTAGGTCCATTAAGATATTTTTCATGTATTACAATTTGAAAATTAACTACTCTCAATATTATTTTAATATTAAGTATTTAATTAATATTGTTATTGCACTTATTGAAAATTATTAATATCTACCACGCAATATGCCCATATAAAAGTTTTCCTATACCCACCCATCGTACGTGCATAAACATATAGACGAGCTTGTGCCACCCTTTTTACATCCCTGCTTAAGGGTAAAATATACGACTAGTTCAAGTTGATTTTTACTGGCACTTGACGACATCATAAAAGTCATTTCGAGTGCTTTTTTCTACTCACCGTTTGCTGGCTGGCTGCAACGAACGCCGTGTTGCGACAAAACATCTCAGAGGTTCTAAACGAAAAGTGGTCCTGAAAAGTAAAAATGTAGACTTTTTGTAAAATAAAGTTTAACAAAACTCTGCATTTAATTCATATTTGGTATTATAATTTAGACGTAGATTTTTCTATAAATCTGCTCCGTTTTCTAGTGTTTTATTACATGGGTACTAAAATTCAATCTATTATATACTAATTTGTACAATCTGTTTCCACGCGGCAAGTAAATGAAATACAATATAGAATAGACTTGATATGAAGTATATAACTAAAATTAATTTCTAAAATATTAACCAGTTGACTGTGGCGCTCTCATCGAACTGTGCACACTGTGTAGTCGTCAAAAAATTGTTTTAAGGTATGCATTTCACAACTATTTATATTATTCATAGTCTCAAAATATTCATGGTCAAAGATTTTGACGCATGACGAGTATACTCGGCAATACACAAATTTTTGCCACCATTCCATGACGAGTATGTCGTATGTCCGTCAATCACAGTTGATGAGTTGAAGAATTTTTCTGGGTAAAAGAACGAAATCATTTCTTAACCACGTAAGTACAAAATTTTAAATATTTTTGTAATGAGAAAACTAAAGTTTTTGATTTCCTTAATAAAATTTCCTTTTAGAATAAAATATTTTATTCTTTACTATATATTTCAATAATTTAATAGTTATACATTAGCAAATCAATAAAAGCGCATCTATGCCAAGGTATAAAAGTTCTATTCCATTCATTTTTTGTTATGGCTTTTGCAAAATATCAAAAGTTTTTATACATAAAAGAAATTATTTTTAAAATACTATGCATTTTCTTGGGAAACGTAAAAAGACAAAAAACATAAAAAAACGTATTACCAAATCGCTAGATATTTGCTATAAAAATATTATATATAAAAAAAATTTTAATAATATTATTTTTTTGCCATAAGAAATAGCCTCATATAATCAATTGATAGTACCAAATTAACAAAAGTGTGCCGCTTATCGCAAAGAAGTATTTTTTATTATTTTAATTTGTTACTAATCTAATGCGAAACTAAGACACATTTAAAGCAAAAAAAAACTAAAATCCCAGACATTTTAAAAGCATATTGCAAAATTTATTAGTACTCATATTAGTATTCAAAACTAGACATTTATTATAAAACAGGCTATTTTTTGTCGGAATTATTATGAGCAAAATATATCTGTTATTGCTCACTATATAAATCCACATAAAATAGTGCTATTTTCAAATTTTTCTTAGGTAAATGTGAAAAAGTGATATACAAAACTTGCGGGTTATATTACAAAATTTACAAAATTGTATAAAAAAAATATGTTGTATCACTCGAAATAGTGCCTGAAAATTACCACCTTTAACCACCTTTAGATAAATTTTGTAATTTCAAAAATAAGATTTTATTTGTTTTCATTTAAAGGTAAATAAACATAAAGATGATCACAATATATTTTTATAATTCAGTAATTCAACGCGTAAAACTTCCTTTGCTTCAACAGAAGTATGTCGCACCGCAGGGCGGGAGAATAGGTTGCAAACCCCTGCACACTCTATATATAATATAAACTCAGCTAGGTGGTAGTAGTCCGTGATTTTATGCGTACTAAAACAACAATTTCACTATCTATTTCACCGTACAAAACGTTCCCGACCAATTCTAGCGCCGATGTCGTATTAACAAGCAAAAGAGAATTTAATGGCTCATATTATATAGTTATGTATCTTCACGCGCGTTTATTGCTTAATAATTGATTGTTTCTGGTTTTTCGTTTAAGGGCGCTGTTAAAATTTTATAGTCAGGTTTATAGATTTACAAGGACTTTTACGATCTGTTTTATGAACTGTTTATTCTTCAAAGAGGTATATGGGCTTGGAAGTGTACTGATGTCTAATCTAATTGGATACTTAGAAGGAAGATTTATTGGAATTTAAAAACCAGAGATAATTTGTAATACTTAAATGATTTATCTGATTTGACTTATTGCAACAAGTCCAGAAATTGTATAAAATGAAAATAAATGTTATTATGCAAGGCAATTTTTTGGACAATTACTAGTTACATATTATGTAGAAAAAAGGGCATTATATTACACCTATTTTGGTATTAATTTATTTTTATTTAT
The DNA here is from genome assembly GCF_003426905.1 of Ctenocephalides felis. Lineage (NCBI taxonomy): Eukaryota > Metazoa > Arthropoda > Insecta > Siphonaptera > Pulicidae > Ctenocephalides > Ctenocephalides felis. The sequence goes on from NW_020538040.1 coordinate 155,059,849, forward strand.
TAGAAATATTTTTTGAAAGATTGGCAAAGGGAGACTTATATTATGAAGTGTTCAATATTTAGCCGGCAAAATGATATGCTAAGTTAAATCAAGTCCATTGAAATCTGTTACACCCCATTATATGAGTATATTAAATAAAATACAATACCACAAACTCAATATATTAATTCATATAATAAACAAAAGTTTAACAAATTAAATAATAACAAATAAATCTGTCATACGTATTCATTTATCCGTGACCACAATGAACACAAATATTCGTAATATGTACTCATACTAAATATCTGTAAGAAAGTAATAAACATTTAATCAAAATTAGTAAGAACAATTTTTATACTTGTGTCAAAATCTTTATTATAGTTTTTCATACATTTTTGCACATTTTTATATATACATACAATGATTAATCAATAAAGGCTGAATGAGTCCATATGGTATATTATGGTTTATACATTTATCTCAAAGATTATTTTAGTTAAGTGAATGTAAATAAGAAAAGCATTACTGATTAACACAATCAATATGGCTAATTTCTTAGAATTATTCATAGAAAGAAGTACTTAGATACATATCCGACTAACAGCACGCGCATGTATACACAGGCATTTACATATTATGTATAAATTTTATTTATAAAAATTAATAAATTTTACCCAAAGTTGAAAGAAATTAATAAGTAATTTTTGGACAACTTTGTTCAATGAACTCTTCATTATCGTAAGTCTAAGATATAATATCTTGGATTAAAATGTAAGTACTTTTGTGATATAGTTTTAGTATTTTATTTATGTATGTTAGGATCTGCCACGTCTCGACAAGAACAACTGAACCGATTTAGATAATTCAAGAATATTGGATACGTATTGACAATCCACAAAGTTGGTCGACTTTTAAAGAAAGTATGTCCGGTCACTTTGAAATTACGGCGGAAGTGTCAAGCAAAGCAATTTTTAGTAATCCGTTTTAGTATCAGATTTGTATAGAGATTTTATTATTAGATATTTATTTATGTTTTTAAATTTTATGTTCAAAATACTCAGAATACACTACAACAATTGCCATTAAAGGCGCTTTAAGCTAATATTTCTAAAAACTTTCGAATGTATAATGTTTTTTTTTATTTTTGTCTAGAACACAGAATTAGTCTTATTCTGATATTTACAAACTTCAAATTTGTTAAACCTTTTTCAGACTTTGTACTGTAAATTTGTATAATAGTTTAGAAATTTCAGTATTTTACATGAACTGTTTTTGTGTGACTAATTAAAATTTCCTGTCATCAATAACATAACATTTAATTTGTTTATTAATTTAATATATTGTTTTACGAAATCTGCAAGTTTCAAAAAATAGTCGAATCATGAAAATACTAGTTAATAAAAATGTAAAACTAACCGAGGTCTGCATTTTTAATTAAAGTTTGTCAAGGCTCAGTTGTAAGAGGTTGGGCATTGCTACTATAGGGTTGAAGATTTAATAGTCACTTCAACCAGTCTGATATCAAGCAGTAGTGATATAGAATTTAAGTTTAAAATATATAAGATCTAAATATACAAATCAAGATATTGCAAATAACACTTTCTCTCATTTATATATCAAAATAAAAATATAACTATCTAGTATTAAATAAATTGTAATAATCGAAATATATCAATATGATAAGTCAATCATTGGGTTTCCAGCAACGTTGTTAAGAAAAAAAGCCATAAACAGCTCAAGAAAAGGTTAAATTCGGATTTCTGTAGAAAAAAATAAGACAAAAACTTTTTATATAACATCGAAGGTAAATTTTAGAAGCTTAGTTTAGTAATAAGCTATGATATAAATCATGCATCAAATTCTGTCTAAAGTAAAATTTGCAAATATTTTCTTTAACAAATTTAAAAACCCTGAGCATAAGTGCATTACAGACCATCTAACGTCGATCGATTGGACTTCCAAGGGATTGTCCCATGCTTCGGCCGGTAAACGGTCTCACTGCTCCGCGCACGGAGCGAATGACGGCTAAAGAGAACTGTTTTATCGGACTTTTTACATCTCTCTCATTCCATATCGAAGGGCTATTAGAGCGAGGGAAATAGAAAGCATGAAACGCAAAAGAAAGGTCCGAGTTAACTCATATATGAGATAAAACACAACAGGAAATGATTAGTAGAATTGAATTCGGATCTGAAATACAGTTTTATATGTAAAATTTGTTTAACACAAACTTAAGTAAGTTGCAGATAGATTTGAGATTGGTGTAAAATTGCTCCTATGTAAGATTTAACTACGTAGTAAATGTCACCTTATATAGATGTCATTAAGAGTAAAGCCTTACAGAAATAAAATACATATATGAAATTGTAAAAATTATTGCATTAAACGGGGACGAATTATATGCAAAATCCAAGATAAAACGAAAATATTTGCCATTTATATTATAGAATAACAGAATTAGTATCGACAAAAAATACAGATTGTTTTAAACAGGACAAAACGAGAATTAAAGAAGAGTTGGAATGTAAAAATATTTACAACAGAAATGAAGTTGGTTGTTCTTGTAAGTATTCTCATAGGGATTACCTTAAATTTTGGATAGTAAAATTAAATTAGAAAAAAATAAAAATGAAAAAAACGTAGAAATTTTTCGCTGAAGTAACGCATCTAAAAATATTTACAGTTACTATTGATACGTTTAGAAATTGGCAATTATCATATAAATAAATATAAGATAAAACATAAATAAGTTTGCTAGATATATCATAGAACTATCAGAAAATTATCGTCGAATTAGTCTAAAACAAATCTTTACAACAAAAAGCCAAGAAAATCGTTAGAATGTAAAATTATTAGTAACAGAAATCAAGAATTAAATAAAATCTGATTTTTCTCTTAAAGGGTCAGAAATCGCGACCGTACAGTAAAATTAATTTATAACACAAAAAGTGAAACACTTTTTCCTATTTTCGAGGTACTACTTAACCCTAAAAATCTTTAGGGTTAATATTCATAGAGTTGCTATTTAAATTATTAATTATTTAGGATGAGATATGGAGTTTTTTTAACCCTTTACTCAAGTTTACATGCAGCAAGGAATTAAATATATGTAAGATATATCAAATAAAAAAAACTAAAATATATGTTGACACATGTTTCGATAGATAATTTTTTGTCAACCTCAGAAATAAGGTATAGAATTTTATGCGGAACTAAATAATTTGTAACTAACGAACAGAACAACATAGAAAAATATCAGCATAATGTATTAATCCTCACATCTAGAATACCTAAATGATTTATTAAATATTATGTGTTAATCAGGGCCGGATTTAGAAATTTGGCGCCCCGGGGCACTGACAAAAATGCCGCCCCATCCCTGAAATTTTACAACTTTCGAACTTTTTTTTAAAGCAATCGCGCTGTTTCAGCAGCGTAGAGACAAAATATAGAAGCGCGTAAGCGCCGCGTCGCAGTCTAACGGGTAAACAATGTTACAGAACTTATATAAATGTAAACAAAATTTATACTTATTATTATAATATCTTTAAAATCACTTTTGTCCGCCAAATGTTTCTTTTTCAAATTTTTTTATTGGATCATCGAAACCGCTAAACCTGCCCCCTCAAATTTAAGCAGTTATTTATTATGTTTTTTTTTTTTGAATGTTATTGGACGCTTTTTTCTCCAAAACTGAATTATAATTTTTGGAATTTTGGCCCGTGTTCTCGAAATCAACTTGAATAATTAAAAAATATTAGATTTGTATTGATGGGAAGACGTGCTGATTAGCTTTTGGTACAGGCAACTACGAAAAATGGTAATTTAGTTTCAATATTTCTTTTCTGAAACAGCTACGCAGCGCGATTGCTTTGCAAAAAGTTCATAATTTTCGATAAATTTCAAAATTCAAGAAATGTGTTTTAGAAGTCTTTTTTTTTCATTTTTCAATAAAATTTAAAGCTCTTTATAAAATGTAATTTTCAGTACGGGATGTTTCAGTAATTTGTCTTAAGGCACAATGCCATGAGTCACTAGTTTAAATTTTTTTTCAACGCTATAAGCTTGGAAGTGCACGAATACGTCAATTTAAGAGGGCTCGAGAACTGAAGAACATATTTTTCCTAAACTTTCAGCTTGTTTACGGATCTTTATATTAGCCAAATTGCCAAATTTGATAACTTATTAACCAATTTGATAATTTACGTTCGGAGAGGGAGGCAAGGCAAAATAATAAATTTTAGTTATCGTTTATTTCAACCAAAATTTTGCATTGCAATCGTATTATGTTTTGTTAATTATATTTCTTAAAATTAAAAATGTTGTTAAAAAAGTTGATTATATTGTATAGAATTTTTTTCTCACTATCCAAATTTTGCCGCCCCCCAAAATTTGTCGCCCTGGGCAGTAGCCCCGATTGCCCCTACTGTAAATCCAGCACTGGTGTTAATATTTTAAATTGGTTACAGAAGGTAAATTCCACTGAAGATAACAAAATATAAAATTATATGTCATAACATCTGGCAATAAAAATTTTCAATTTTTGTTTGATGTAACTGCCTTGAAGATTTTTTACACAGACACATATATATGTACATACATAATAAATCAAGTTACATTTACTTACAAACAAATAGTGATAGTGAATAAATGTTGAGATTCTACGATAAGCTTATCAGACTCATCGTACCAAACATCTTAAAGTTTTTTTTTTATCTATCACCAAAGTTTGTGAATTTATTAAAAAAAAATACGAACAACGTAAGCAAAAAATAATAATACGGCTCTGTGGAACAAAAAGCTTGTAAAACTCAAATTAAATGATAACTTAGCTGTTTATGCGTAATCAATGCGGGTATTTATAAAATATTCATTTATTCAACTGATAAAAAATTGTAATTGAAAACAATAACAATCACATGTTAATTTCAATACGCTTTGTTAGTTAATTAACCTTTGGAGTTTTATATTAAATTAATAAATAACGCTTAACAAGTTGATAACAAGTAATTATTTTTTATGATTTCCTATCGGCGGAATATATATATATATATATATAAATTTTATAAAAATGCAAAATTATGCTTTGAATTAGAATTTAATTAAATAGTGATAATGAATAATTCGCTAAAACTATGTATATTCATTTATAATGTATATTAAATTAGAAATATTTTTTTCATTGCACTTTAAATACTGTAACTGAAATTGACAATAAGATCATGAATTTTTAGTAAAAAAAACTTGTTCAATAATGCACCAATCTATTAATAAACTTACTAATGCAATAATTTTGACTACAATTGCAAACTGTGCCTATTGAATCAAGTGTGAGATTCTATATCCAAAGCTTTCTATAATCAGATAAAGACTTTCTCAAACGTGTGAATATAATTTTTTCATTAAATGATAATTAGCATATTCCCCGAATGTGACTTATTAAAATTTTTACTTATATGATTCAGGTAAGTGACTAAAAAGAACAATTTGTTCAGGCATTATAATATTCTTGGAAAAAAGCTTATATTTGATAATAAAACCAAGAATGCATCGTAAATATGTCATGCCTTTCTGAAGTTATGTCTGCACTCAAGGTTACGACATGATGCGCTAACGAGGTTATTCTTCATTCTATCAATTCATAAAATATACCAAGCTTGTTCCAACTGATAAAAATAAACAGATAATTCTCAGATAAATAAATTCGAAGTTCAAAGAGAAATTGAGACGAGTCGAAGTCATGGTGTAAATATTTTCGGTATAAATCTCAAAAAGAATTTTGAAGAACGAACTTGCACAGTTTTGATCGGATTGGCACTGCACTTACTAATTAACTTCTTGTAAAATGTAATATTAGGATTATTTGTCAAAACATTGAAATATTGATTTCTATTTTAACTATTTTTATTAACATATAGACATGTAATTTTTCAACTTTTTAATTGTATTTTTTAAAAATATTTCATTTTCATTTTATAATATTATAGTTCCAAATTATTAAATTCTTCTTAATTACAACTTTTCAATGCAAGTAAAGTATTGAAACAAATGGGAAGATAGACCGACTCAGTGAAACAAAAATAATTTGAAACTATGCTTTATGTACTAAGCCTTTTATATCAACAATATGATTCTGTAATTATTTTTTACTAGGGTTCAGTTATACTACTTGTTTGACAATCATTTAGACACATTTATATTGTAGAATTTGTTTAGGCAATGTCGGTTGTGTTAATTTCAAATTTCAAAAACATTGTAGCGTTTAAGTTGTATCTATGCAATAATCTTTATATTAGAAGTTTTTGCTCAAGTTTGCTCAAGAACCTAAATCATACAAAGAAATTTAACCAAATAAATAATAAATGTGATTTTTTTAGTTTAATTGCAGAAAGTATTTCTTTAGGAGGTACGAGTTAAGCGACGTTATGAAAACTTGAGATACTAAATATAAATAAAAATCAATGGTTCTAATAGCAAATTTTATCAATCAATAATAAACTTCGAATCATACGCCTCTTAATAAAAACTTCTATATTTTCGACCAAACACTCATCCAGAAATTTTTTATCGGGTTATTTGTAACATTACATAAATAATTTTAACCAATGCACAAGTAGTATATATGTATCACTATTTCGGTTTCTATAAAAAATACAATTCTTTTTCATTTATTTCATCATAAAACATTCGCCTTTCATTATTACAAGAAATCAATCAATTGTTCGATTGAGTCATTGTTTTGAAGAATGCAATTTTAATTTGTAGTTTCCGCATATTTCTCTATATCGCGCAAAACAATAAACAAAGCTTCGATCTCATTAAAATTAATAAGGAATTCAAGCGACATCCGATCATGTAATCAATTACAAGATTACTAATAATAATTATTATTATCGAAGTCTGTGAACCTAGAGACTTAGTTCTCTTTGTCAATTGCGCGTGGAATGAAAATTTATTGTTTACACAACGACCATTTACAATAATTAATTTTTGATGCTTATTCATAAATATATTTAACACGTAATCATTGTCTGAATCGTATAATTATAGACTTCGAGTTTTGTATGGAAATATGTAATTACACGTAACGAGGAAAACATGAAACGATTGCCAATTAAAAACGCTTTCAATTGCGTTAAAGAGGCTGAAAAAAGTTGTAAAATTATATGAGAAAATTTGCATTGAAAATAATAGGGACGCGTTAATAATTAGAAATTAAGAGTTCTTTCTTGGAAGAAAAACTTCACTTTTGTTTTAATTCTTGTTAGAGTGAATTGTTGAGAAATAACATGTACATTGTAGGATACACGTTATGAAATGTATAGATCGTGCAAAACATTATTTTCCAAAATAATATTTTTTAATTTTACGTATACAAACCACATGAAAATTTTCACGGACATTAAAATATTATAAGAACGTGTTTGGAAAATGGCTGAAACGATTTCGATTTCAACAAAATGTATTCAATTTGTATTGAAAATGCGAAAAAACGGCCAGTTTGAGAATAATAATGAGTATTTTACATCATAATTAAATTATCATATCAAATTATTTATTTTAGATTATTAAATATAATGTAAATTAATAATATTTAATATAATATAAATAAATACGTTGCCGTAAAATTTTGTGTTTCATAAATTAGAATTTTATAGTTCAAATTTTCTTGAAGGGTTTAATAGATTTTTTTTAATTCGTGAAAAGTGTAAATCCATATCAAGAATTTTAATAAGAAACAAAATTGAAGAACATTAAAAAATATAAAATTTAAATTAAATCAATAATGATAAGTAAATTGTTTAGGAAGAATATTATTTATAATCTGTCTAATAATTTTGGGATCACTAGAAAAGAATCTGAACGTTTTGAGAAAACGACTAAAACTATTTTCTATTAAAAATTGTACATGGTAACATTATTAGACAATTTAGTTAAAAATGTCTCAAGAAAACTTAATATATCAAAAAACTTCTCAGCGTCGGACAATTAGCGTGTTAAAAAATATTTGATTTGTCGTGAAATTTTTTTTGATATAAAAATGCTTTGAGATTTATCCAAAAACGGCCGATTTCAAAACAAAAATGTGTACTAATAGAACATTTTAAATAAAGCTCGCACGTTTCCATCAAACTGCAGACAGTTCTGTGTACTCTACAATTAACAAGTTCAAGAAGGACTTAAATAGTTATTTTTTAATTAAATTAAAATGATTCCTTAAAATAACATCAAATGTTATACAAAATTAAAAAGCAATTTAAAAAAACGAGGAAAATTTTTTTCTAGAAGAAGCAATATATGAATATTATGTCATAAATTGTTTCATACACGTGGATTTAAAATTATCTTTCATTTAGTAATTCAACTCATGTAAATTTTTTAAAACAGGATTTTTTTTAATATGCTTTATTAAGGCGCATTTTTATACTATAGTCTAATTATATTGATTATCTGGTAAATATTATTGCATAAAAACCGATCGTTTTACACTTGAGCAAAAGTTTCCGTTATTGAACTTTCCGCTCCGGTCTGTTCGCTGTGAGAACCAGACATATAGTCGGATAGCAAAAATAAAAATAATAATGATGATAAAAATAAAATCGATTTTCTCACTGTGAACGATCTGCGAAGTGTTTGCAAATATTCGGCATTTTGTACGTGGGCTGTCTCACTGTGAAATCCTACGCCTTTTTTACAAGTTTTTTTATTTTTGTTTTTCTGTCTATGTGCTTTTACTACGATATGAGATACTGCCAGTTCGGGGTTAAACGAGTTTATGGTAAAAATAACTCGACGAGATAAAGGATAACAAAATTATATTCACTTCGTAGACAATATTCCTAGTAGATACACAGCTGGGTGTATCTTCTAATTTATAATCAAAATTATATTTTTTACGCATTTTGTTAACAAGTGCTCATTACTTTTGTATTAATTGATTGCAGAATTAAGTTAAATAAAAAATACTTTGTGCTTTTCGTTATTTTTCAGAAGAGTGTTTTAATGACACTTTATAATAAATTTAGAACTTCAAGTACATCAATCGATTTTATTACGATTTATGAAAAGCATAAAATTTATAATATATTGGCAAAGGATATGAGCTAAAAATATAAATAATGAAATGTTATACACTCATATATATTATTTTAATTTTTGAACAAGTGAAATTTTAATATTTTGAATAGTTTAATACTGGTAATGTAAAAAGTAAATAATCAATTTCTAAATTTAACCGGAAAATATTCTCAAATAGGTTAATATAAGAATCGAATTGTTGAAAAAGAAACAAAATAGTGCCATAAAATATTGTATTGAGTTAAAATACGTGGCTCACTCACAGGAGTGATTCTGAAATTATTGATATAATTATTATCATTATTTATAGTTATTTTAATTTCTTCGCATGTATATTTTGTTGTTAATCATGAAGAAGAATAGTTAATAGAATTATATGTAATTTTGTTTGCTGTTTATTAATAAAAAAAAATCAAATATTGTATGCACAAACCACTTGAAATAGCTTTGCTGCAATATTATTGATATTAACAGTATTTTAATATCACATATTATAATATCGGTAATATAACTTTTTATTATGAACCAAAACAGACATGTCTGTTTGATTTATTGTTTAGTTTTTGATACTATTTTCGTCACAAATTAGGGTAGGAAATATTTTGTTAGATTCCAAGAATAAAAATATTTTTTTTGCAATTTTATGTTTTTTATAATAATCTTTTACAATACTAAATATTGTAGTAATTATCTCATTCAAGATAATGTTTAGGTAAATTACCTTCTATAAAGAGGCAAAAGTAATATGGAATAAAACAGCTGTAAACTCTAGTAAGAATAACTTTTTAACATATAACATTATTTAAATATAACAATTTAATAAAGAAATTGAATAACCTTTTATAATCACTTATCGTGAAGTTTGGCTAGTTTATTATGAATAAATTAATTAAAATTTCATTTTTAATAAAATATCTTATAAATTAAAGGTATGTGAAAAAAAAGAAGTGTGGAATGCGTTCATAAATTATAAAAAAACAATGAAATATATTAAAGATAAAATTTATTTATTTTCTATTATTAACTCATTGTATCACATCGTAAATTGTAATTATCTTTGATCTACGATTTCCAATTATCCCTTCTAAAAATGCTCAAGTTTAGGAAAAGTTCTACGCAAAGACCAATTTAATTAGAAGCAGAAACGTACCCACTAATGGCAAAACGAGTTACCAAAAGTGGGTCATCGGAATCGCTTTGATATTTGAGCCTACATGAATTTAAATATGAACTGACTTTGTGAACACAACTCCAAACGGCATACAATTAAGCTTATAATTTACGGATTCCGTTTAAAAAGTTGAATCCTATTTAAAAAAATGGTTTATTTTTTTGGTTGTAGCGATGGGTAATTATAATTTTTTTTAACACAATCAAGAAGCGTTTTTGGAAAGCACATTAATAGATTATGAAATAACATTATAATCATATGTTTGGTGAATTTTTGTTGAAATTATTCCGAGTTAAATTCTATTTAACGCATTTTTGAAATAAATCATCTTATTAAACTATTCAAGAACGTATAATTTAAATTTATTTATATTTTAGTTACATAATTGTATTGCATTAGGTGTGCATATAAAGAATATGTTCATGTGAATGCTCATATGTATTATCTATATTATACCGCAATACAATAAGTTTTAAGTTACTGTAATAAATTAAATTTGATATAGTATATTGTTGTTAGCTATATAATAAAAATAAACGTGAATTGCTTATTTAATCGATTCTTTTACTTATTACCCAAACAAAAAAACAACATCAGTAATTGGAGTTTTAAAATAGATTTCAAAATTATATGTAATAGAGAAAAATATATGTGATAACTCAAACGTTTAATTTACATAGTTTATACTGATTTTATTAATTTTAAATAATTATATTTTTACCAATACGATTGTACATCAAAAGCAACAATATCAACAAAATAGCTGAAAAGTATCACTACAAGATGATATTGTATATAACAATTTGGTGTCAAACTTTATGGCCTAAAAACGTTACATTCTCGAAAAACATTTTGCTATTCTATCGCAACAGTTGTAGTTTTGCAAAAAAATGTTTTTAAATTTTGGATTTTTAACGGAAGCACTCAAAAATATGAGATATTTTCGAATTCACTAAAACTCCATCTAATACATTTTCCACGTGTGATTTAATAAAAGTATTTTTTCCGAAATATGATATTCGACGGGCAGGAACAAAAATAAGTACTTGAATACAAAAAAAATAATAAAGAAAAAAAAATCTTTTGATTATTACTTGGTGTGGTATGCATGCCAGCCAAGATGGTCTTATTAAAATAACCTCACGCGCTGTTGCATAATATGCAATAAACAATTAAGCCGGCGGCCATCGGGCCCGTTCTTTTACCCCTTTGCGGTTCCTCGATTCAAATTGTGATTTTTTTGTTCTTTGTTAAATTGTAAATTGTTTTATTCTGAGAAGTAATGTTTATTAACGCGGAATCATAATAGTTTATATTTGTTTATCTATGCATGAAACCATAATATTAATTCGGATGTTATGAACGTAAGGTAGTTAGATGAATTATAAGAAAATATAAAGTACTTGTTGAAAATGTTAAAATGAAAATCAATCTTTTCAAAAACGAAATAATTAATTCGGATTCAGAAAAATAAAATAATAATACTCTATATATTATTTTTTTATATTTTTAACTGTATATCTATATTAAATATCTAGTTATATGTAATACAAAGAAAATTTTTGCAAGTGTTTGACTAATTGATTATTAATCATTGTCGAATTATGATAAATATTTATAAATAATTTGAAAAAAAAAATAATTTAAAAATCAGCATATTTAGTAATTTTGGTAATTATATCATACTGTACCAAGTTAAAAAATGCTAATTAGTTTTGGGCAAAAGCGGGGCAAAAAGCGCAAAAATGGAAATTCATTTTGAGAGAACGGAGCGTTTTATTTGAATGATTCAAAAATATTTTATTTTATTGGTAAACTTAAATTTTTGGAAAAGCAGATGCATCGGTTATAGAGATCAAATGAAAAAAGTAAAAAAAAACATTTTGCGATCAAAAAATGATCATAAAACATATGCACGTCAAATTATTAGATATTTTATAAACATTTTAATGATAAGTACTAATTTTGTTTACATTTCTATGAGTTTCGGACCAATTATATCTATTAGACTGAGATGCGGCGCTTACGCGCGTTGATGTTTTGTCTTTCTGTTCGTTGTTCAAAATTTTCAAAAAAAAAAACAAAAAGATTCAAAGATTTCAAAAAAGTCATTTTTTTTTTCGAAATTCTCAAGAATCTATTTTTTTCAGAGTTTTCAAAAAAATTTAAAGCTTAAGGCACTAGTTTATTTATAGATCTTATCAGATTTTTCAAAATTAATTTGTTATCTACTCCAACCAAATCTGAGAATACAAATAATAATATTTGTATATATACAGTTTTTATAGTAAATAAGCTACGGATTAAGTTGAAATATACATGATTATAATATTGTTGAATTAAATGACTGCTATAGAAATAAAAAGACGTCGGGGCAAAACTAATATGTAATTAATGTTGCTATTTTGCATGTTACCAAATTGGGTCAATAACACTTTAAATAAATCCGTTATTAATTAAATGTTAATAAAATTTCCCAAACCCGATGAGCATTATTTTTACATTTTCGAAATTCCTTCCACAGTACTCAGCTGGAACTGTGGCATCGCGATTTTTTATTTCGGCGTAAAAAAAAATCGCACGAAAATGAGGATTTTAATAAGTGATAATAATAAGACACGCATGTGCCCGCAAGAGAATAAAACGTATAATTTTACTCATATATAGTTGTTTGTTATAGAAAATCCCGGTTGAGTAAAGTTTACGCTCCAACGCAAAGTGAAATAATAAAATCCAATTCCGTTCTTGAATGTTGGATGTGTGTTTGATTGAAAATTTGTCCATAAAAGTTGATTATCTCCTTATTTATATTATAATTTAACCTATGAAAAATTTTAAATTAATACCATTCGTAGCGATTTAGTTTTTTTTATTTTAAAATTTTTGCAACTATATATTATTGTTTTTCTGGATTTTTTTATAAATTAATTTGCAATCGAGCGATGTTAATTTAATATTAATAAGCGATTTAGAACAGGAATCTCAAATACTTATTTTTGATCATTGCCGATTTATCTTGTAAATTTTTGGTTCAAAATCAGTAAAACTTGATGGTAAATAGGTAACGTTAATAATATTCGATAAATTTTAATTATTATTTATTCGATTTAATTTCAAAATCCAATTATAATTATGCACCGTTCCGTACCCAAAAAATTACAAAAAAAAAAAATTATGAGCTATTTTTTCGGAAAAAAATCGATAGAATAATATTTTTTCTTTTAGAACATAAATATTTATTGAATTGCCGGATATACATAGTTTTATACGCCGCAAAATTTATCTACAGGTACAAATATATTATTTTACAAAAATATTGGTATTCAGCACTCTGATACTACGACTGAGTTGTTTTGCTGCATCATAAAATACGTTGAATCAGAATATCCATATTAGATAAACGAAGCTTCGGATTATTAAAATAATCAATTTTCAATATTTTTAAAAAATTTCGAAGCAAGAAAATGACTATTACTATAAGAGATAAATGATCAATAAATAAAAGAAACGATGAACTACTTAATGCATTCGCAAGAATACTACCATTCACTCCTAATAAAAATATACACAATAAATCACATTTGAACCAATTTTTATGATACCTATAATTGTTTTATATTATTATATGATAAAGTGATAATAAGACAATTTTAAATTAAGTTTAATTCAGTTTTGTATTAATTTTAATCAATAGAATTATGATTAAAATTAAATAGCTTAGTATATATTAAAGATTTAGCAAACGTTAACTAAATTTTGCGCTATATATACATTTTGAATAGAATATATAAATTTTCACCTAAACTATTCGCATCATATTAAAGATATCAAAATTAATATTAATTTTAAGAAGCAAAAACCATAATATACCATCGGAATACTTTCGATCAGAACTGCAACTCATCAAAAGACTAATTTTGAGTTAAAATGCAATTTTTAGAACAGTAAGGTTCAAAATAATTGTTAATTGGCTATTTTCACATTATACCCTGACGCGAAAAGGTCCGCGTTTGTCTTGCATCTCTGTCTAGTGGTAATAAATCAGCGTCGACAATCTTGGTATCTCTGTCGCACTAGTGGTACCTTTGCGACCTTAGCATTACTGCCAAGATGGCCGCCATAGAAAAGGCGGGGCGACAGGGTTGTAGCCAAACTTTGGAATTTTTTCGAAACGGCATCTAAATCGAAATATAAGGGAAAAAGATTTGATAGATATTTTGTTATATTTAAATACTTAATATTTGATTGCACTTAAATACACAATACATGAGTATATCGACAAATGGTAACTAATAAGCTGATATCGATATGGATTTTAACAAACAATATTGTAACATTTTTCTTACTCGGTATCTACACTACATATAATGTACCAACTGAAATTTGCACAAAAAATTTAATAATTTTTAACAACATTTACCTTAAATTTTCTGCATCTTTTTTTACAAAATACACTATTTCTAAACACACATTTTAGGATTAAACAAGAGTATTGTGCAGCGCACGAAAATCACTGACTATTTGTTGTAAAAGCCGACAGCAAGTCAACGCGGCATCCCACGGATTTCCCACTACTAGGGACAGCTGTCCTTTCGACGTCGAAGCCAGAACGAGGTCTGTCTCTTTCGCACGTTAGGCGTAGAATACGACAGGATGTGCGAGAGTATGAAAGAGAGCCATAATACAGCTTTACACCGAAAGCTCAAAGGTTGGGTAAAGCGAATACAGATTGTTTTCTAAATTAGGAATAGTAATAATTTTGAAAGAAAGTATTTCCATATGTTTTAGGTAATATATGTATAGGATATGCTTATTTTTTTCTCACATTTAATTATACGAAGTTGACAAGTCTTAATTATATAAAAAATGTAAGTAGTGAGTCATATATATCTAGCAATATATTTTGATTAAATGAAATTAATTTTATAAGTTGTCTCTTTCCACATTTCTTGTTAAAATAATATTTAAAGAAAGATTTTGCTTTGTTGCTCATTTGATTTTATACTATTTATACATACATAATTGAACAGTTAAATGTGAGCGCTCAAAGAATCGTGGTAAAATCTGGATAAAAAGTTGTTTTGAGGTACAATGTCACTTACAATTTCCTTTATCTTAAACATAATATTTAATTATTCAAATATTCGGATTCAAATATTTTGGTATTTGTAAGATCTAAATAAAAATAAATTATTAAAAACTATAAAATTGAGTTATGTTATGTTCATTTTCATAATCAAAACAGTCCCACAAAATAAGTTGTGAAATATAACTTGTAAAACATCAGTAAACTGTAGAGCATATTTGGATATGGATTAAATATATATATATATATATATATATATATATATATATGTGCGTGCAAGCATGTGTGAATATATATTTCTAAATTTAGAACATTATACATACGACTGCGTGTCCTACTCAAAGCAAAATAAATATAAATAGCGATACACCTATGCCAATTCCGCATATTAGAGACTAATTAATACTAAACTACGGTTGTTTATTAATTACAAGTGCAACCTTTGGTTAATAGTTATTTATACAGCGTACATTTGATCGCTTTCGAAATGATATTATTTATTAGCGAAGAAGGATGTAAATAATTTCAGTCATATAAATATGTTTATTCGCGAATAAAATGTAGGAAATGTACATTATATACCGCATACGTAATATTTATCACATAAGCCTTTGGAATCATTGACAATGCACCGTAATTGAATGGATACGTTGTATTTCATATGAATATGCTGCAAAGCGAGGAATTGTGAAAGTTCTTTAAAATTTCAATAGAACAGTTTTGCTATGAAAATATACATTTATAAATTCTTTACATGATCTATGGAAACGGTTCACATATAATACAGATTTGAAATAAATTATATATTTATTATTTTAACCATTAATTTTATTATATTAATGGTTATATTAATTTTAACCAGTTAACTTTTAGGCAATTTCACAAACTAAACAACAGCGCTCAAACAATGAAATAAAATACTTTTTATATAGATTTTCAAACATTGCCGTTTATCTGCTGACAGCAACATTGTAAGAATGAAGGTGATGGCCGGTTGTATATTTTTTGCCCACTACTTTCAATTATTGTTGTTCTACCCTATCCCAAAATGTCAAGTTGCTCACAATATTTTGAGTCTATGACTGTATATCTAGTTGTAAATGACATTTTTCTTAAAGCAAGTTGCATCAACCTCCAGAAATGTAAAAATAATTTATTATTATTTTATAAGAATTACTTGTATCAATACGCTCCAATATTTTGCCAATTTTCCATATTATAGTAATAAATTATTGGCGTTAGTCAAACCTCAATGTTTCGTATGTCTATAACCATTTTAAGATATTGCTTCTTTTCAATAAGTTCCCAAAGACAACTGCACAAGTATTATTAATTTCATAAGAGTCTCAAGGGCGTGCGACGCATCAATCGCAAGCAATCATCCTCCACACAGAAGCAAGTCGGCCCTAATAAATTATATGAACAAGTAGTCAATGTGAATAATAATTCTTTGGCAATTCGAAAACTCTCAAACTCATTCGACTGTACATCTCGCTGGGTCAAGGTTCAATTCGTGAAATTGTCCGAGACGGGCAACCGTGAAAAAATTATATTAAATTTATTTGTTCATTGAGCTTATGTAAGTGTATCCACATATTGGAATATTGTTCCCTTGTGCATATAGCAATACTTTGCATCTATTATTTTACGAAAATGTTACTTCTTATTATAGACAAGAATTAAAACATTAATTTGCCTCTGAATATCACAAAATTAAATTTATTGCAAATTTCTTTTTTTATTTACTGATAAGGTCAACAATCAAGAAAATGTATGAATAGAAGTTGAAAGTAAAAATAAATCATTCCGTTGTACGTCAATGAATGCATAAACCCTTCTGAAAGTAGAAGTTTTCATTATCTTCATTTGCATATAAATGAGTTTTATAGATTCAATTGGTGTGGTAGTAGAGATTTAGTTGAATGTATTTGACTCGATTTACACAATAAAGATTTTCAACAAGTTTTTCATGAAAATATGATACTAATACTACTAAAAGTTTTATATAATTTCTGACCTTTATTAGAACGCATTGAAGAAATTCTGTATGACATGTAAACTAACCGATCAAATTGACATTAAAATATTTTAGGCATGTGAATAAAATTTACTTTAGAGAATTATGAAAATAATCTAAAGTAAAGCACTTAATGAATTGTGCTAATTTTGATTAACCTAATAATGTCAATCGTAAAATTATTGGTAGAATATAGAGGAGGTGTAAAACTTTAACTTTTAAAATGCACCTATTGCATTTGTGCCAAGTAATTTAAATTTAATTTCATAACCTAGTACAGTTGCCATAAAGAAGTAAAAATTGTTTAATAGATAGATATAAGATAGAATCGATAATGCATGATAAATAGTTATTGTTGAAAATCGGTAGGTATTTTATTTACTATGGAAAAGCATAATTTCTTATTATTCTTGAACAGCGATCAGAAATTATAAACAATATTTTTTTTAACTACGTGGCAACCCAAAGTTTATACCATCTCTATTCGATGTATTTAATAATAAAAATTTTTGTAACAGCGAGAATTTTCAATTTGATTTTGCAATGCCGGGAGAAAGAAAAAGCTTGAATAGTATTTTAATTATTCTGTCATAGTATTCATTATTCTCTTATAATATTATATCTGTCATTATGTTAGACAGTTTTATATGAACAGAAAAAAAACATAATTTAGAGGAGAAATTTCAAACCATCAATTAGACAGCAGAACTAATGTGTAAAAGTTCATCCCGATATCATTGAAAGAAGAACGGACTGTGATTTATCCACTGAAGAAGAACGAAAAGAATAACATCGATAATAAATAAAGTTTTGTACAAGTAAAGGTCACGGGAAATATATGCACCCAATACACGTAAATAAATAAACTGGCTTATCGAAAGTCCAGACTAGGATATATATATATATATATATATATATATACATATACACACACACACATATATATATATATATATATATATGTGTGTGTGTGTGTGTGTATTTATTTATTTATATGTTATGTGCATACGCCAAGCCCATTTTACATTAATCTTCCGCCGTCTTCGGTATCTTTGAAAAGGCAGTACGTAGATATTTGAACGATTCGCGGAAATGAGTAGATTTAACTTCGAAATTACCACAAATAATCTTGATGCATTGTGAGCTTATACGTATACCTCATTTTATAAGGTATTTATGGATTTGTTCATTGAATATTATAATAAATTAAATGCAGAGCGGTTTCTGACATTTATTTTATATATTGGTGAACTCGTATTTTCAAATGATATGCTTTTGTGGAATTTTTTAGAATAACTAGATATTGCACATAAAATGTATGATTTAATTTGTTCAAAAATCGGAAATTCAATTTTTATATATCCTTACATTTCAAAGGTATCTAAACTTTTTGGCATACCTTAGAAAAAAATGGATGAGTGTATGTGTCTGTATGTGTGTGTTCAGTGTGGATACAATTTTTCGTCCACGATTCCAGGCGCACGGATCAACCGATTTGAATTATTCAAAAAACATTCGATTATTTTGATGAGGAGACGTGCTAGTTTTTGGCAAAGTAGTTCAGTTTTAAAGAGAACAGAGTATTCGATTCGAATGATTCAAAAAATCAATTTGTAATAAGATGGAGACATGATGATTAATTTTTTGCAGATATAGAGTCGAGCGGTTTCGAAGATACGGAGCTAAAAGTGCAAAAATGGCAGGTTTTGAGAGAACAAAGTATACGATTTGGATGATTCAAACAACATTTAGCTTGTGTTAACAGTGTGAAACCATTAGTTTCACATTTTTTATTTCAAAATTAATTTTTCCAAAAAAAATATTGTTTTGAAATACCAAAAATATTTCGGAGTTCAATTTTAATTCTAGCTAAAACTCTAAAACTCACATATATTCTTGAAATAAATAATTTAAACTTTGCTATTCAGTTAAAATAATCACAATGAGATAAGGTTTTTCATATTGGCATCGCTTGATTAAGTTTTGTGTATTTACTTTTTATGTAAACATATATAAACGTCGTTGTCCAATTTATAAGCTTTTATATTTTGTCTACAAAATACGTCCGAAGGCTGCAGTATTTATAATAAGCTATTTGAAAACATTTGTAAAAAAAAGTTGTTCAAAAATTAGGAAACAAACATAAGTTTAATATAGTACCCCTTAAAACAATCGTTATTGTTTCACTTTACAATTTTTCTTCATTAATTCTGTTATACTATACCTACTGTCGGATTATGTATCACCATCACGTTGTTCGTATCTTTTTAACATTCTTTAAACGAGACGATATAAACATATCAACATCATAATCAAACATTATGGCGTTTGCAAACGACGACACTTGCACTTTTCATCTTGGTCATCTCTTGTTGAGAGGATTTACGAGTTTTATATTTGTGCATGCGAAATGAAAACAAGTCAAATATTATTCAGACGTCGTACGGTGCGAGGTCGCCAATCGTAACTATTAACGAGGCGACGCGTAGAGTTGCAAGTTCATCGAATTAATCATTTCATGGTTTTATTCGCCAAGTTTATAATAGATTCATGAATTGAGGGCTTTACAATATTTCAGTTAATAAATGTTACTAAAAAGTAAAATAGTTTTCTTTACCCTATAGGACGAATACTAGGGTCAATTATGCATTTCACAAGTTTGTTCATAATTTATTTATATTTGAACAGGTCAGAACTTTTATATGGACGTGGGTATATAGATAGCAACCCAAACAGTTGTCTCATATATATGTGATAAATTTTCTTATTATAATTTCTTTAATAATGATGCAGAGCAGGACGGAGCACAATGGTTCAGTTTAATTTTAAGTAATAATACTGTCTAAACCACATGAACTGCATCACAACACATAACACGTATAAAAATAACAACTATCAAACTATGCTCAGTAAAATTCCCAGATAATTCCAAATTATAGAAATGTGTTTTTTTAGTATTTTTCTAAAATTTATCATCTGTCTCTGTTTACCCTGTGAGCGAAGTAAAATAAGACAGTCAGGGAGTAAACACATCAAATGTCTTATTTTTAATTTTAAAATAAGATCTAATATTCAACCATTCGAAATTTAAATTTCATAGGCACATGTTTTACAAAGTAACACTGTATATGACCTTGATCTGGCAATTCGTAAGAAATATTCATCAACAGAGTTGGAATAATATTAATATTATAATAATATATTGAATATTAATTCAATTTATTTCTTGTAAAATTGCTTTGTTCAACTGAATTTACATTTTCACATACTATTTTGTTTTGTTTATGCCTTTGCCAGGGTAAAAGTTTAGTTGATTCTTTCTACCCCACTCACATGTAAGCTTTTATAAAGATTATTAAAAACATTTGTTAAATATAACTTAAAATTAACGATACATCATCATAAAACAATTAAATAGAGTATACTCAAAAATCACATTAAAAGTCTTGTAAACAAGGAAAGAAAATACTCTTGTTATAAATTTTCAAACATTGCCGATTATCTCTTGATAGCATCGTTCCTTAATTTGAGGCGGTGACTAATTACCCTTTTTTCTACTTTAAAGTAATGTTTTTGAAAAACTCTTAACTTAACTTTGAGCCTAATGGTGGTAGACATATATACACATATAAAAAGAAAACTAATAAATAATCGGAAAACAATACTCTCATTTTTAATCTAGATATAAATATAATATTTTGCAATTATAGTATTTAGAATTAAAATAGTACAACTTTTTCAAAATTGAAGAGAATATATTAGAGAGTAATAACAGCTCTCAAAAAATCGTAACTAATGAAATAATCATCTGAACCTTCATAAGACATTAAGACACGACGCGTAGCTAGTTATATACCAAATCCCAAATTTCATGTTTTGCACAATAATTCCGGGAAATATACTCGAATTTCTTTTACAAATTCATTGTTTGCTCGAAGAAAATACACTTTTGTACGCAGACGGCGGAAAGAAGTATTCGGCGGCCGACTGTGAATGGTTTTGAATAATTCAAAATGAAATGGTACGGAATAATAAATTACGAGGCCGATCTGAATACGATGGTGTGATAGTCATGGCGTCACGCTTACACAAAGAAAACCATTTTAAAAAAATATAATACACCGAGAATCGTTTATCAATATTTACTCTTGGCTTGGGAGGAAAAAATAAAATTAAATAAAAAAGTGGAAGAAAACGAAACCGTTCTAGAGATAGTGGAACGATCATGAACTGAATTAAATGTACATATTTTACAATCTATGTATATTATTTATTTACTTATATATACCGGATGAATAGTTATGTATGCATGATTAGGTCGTATATAGAAATGATATGTATAATCTTAATGTCAGTAATATGGGTGGTCACAAAAAAGCAAGTACGAGCTAGTTTGTATGATTTAAAAGAGTATTTTTATATTTACTATCAGATTATTACGAATTTCGTAAAAAAACTTAATTTCCATAATTCTGTTCCATAATTATACAAATACAACATTTCAAAGCAGCTTTTTCTTTAACACTCATTTAGAAAATATTCTCAAATTGTGAATAATTTACAAAAAAAAATCTAATGAAAAATTTTCGAAATGTGCTAAATCTTATTCATATACAAATCAACTTTAAGATTTATAACAATACATAAAATATTGTGTTTTATATTTGATGTTGGCTAAAATAATTGAAAAAAACTTACAAGTCAATGTTGGAACTTGGAAGACATATTTTTCCTTAGCACAATCATTTAATAAATAATGGTCAAAAAATAGATGTCAATTTGAATTATTTACAATAAATGTTCTTATGTGAAATATGCAAAATGGTCTACACATGATCTATATTAAAAAGATCTTTAAAACTTTTAACGTTATATAAAATAATTTTCTAAAATAGTATTTTGTATTTGACGAAGGCTAAATATTATATTTAAACTGAAAATAGTTGATGTTCATTTGATTTATTGACAAAAATGGTCCAGCGTGAAATAGCCAAAATGATCTATACATTATATTTTAAACAATTATAATAAAATATAAAATATTCTTCCAAAATTAAAATATAATATATTCGACGGTGTGAATAAATAGGCTAAAATTAAATTGAAGAAGTAGATTTATTCACAAAAAATGTTCTGGCTGTTCTCTTTCCAAGATGCTCTATATACAGAACAACCATTTTAAACAATTATAAAAATATATAAAATATTGTCATAAAATGGTATAATCGTTGGTTAAATTTTACATCTATATAATGTCTACATTCTTTTGGTTTTGTTTTAAGATTTCTCGACTAATCTTTTGATTAAATTAGAGTTTGTAGTTTGTATGTGATAAAGCCAACTAATTAGCCTAATATTTAATGTCATTTCAATCCGTTAAAATAAAACATTTTTATTTCAAAATGAATCATTTGACTGTATATAGCAATGTAATTTAATTTTAATACAAAATGCAGTTGATTTGTATGTTTCTATTTAATGATGTAGCTACACATTTATTTTTAATGATATATGGTTGTTGTATAGTATGTTGATCCATGTTACATATTTTTATTTAAAAATACACGTATCTAAAATTGTTTATAGAACAATAAATAATAATATACAAATGCTAATGTACAATTGTTGCCATTTGGAAAAATATTTACATTCAACTGAAATATTATGAAGCCTTAAAGGCATTCCTATAATTCTTCCAAAGACAAATTTTATAATTATAAGCATATTAATTCCATATATTCATTAGTTTAGGAAATACTATATTATTTTTATTTAATCGCATTAAATTTAAATAAACACTAAACAATAACTAACAAACTAATAATAAATATTATCGAATGCAAATCCATCTACAATTCACACGATATGTATAACTGTACATCAACTAGAGAGTCTATAAATTTAATACGTATCTATCTATCCATAAAAATTTAAATACGCCATTAAACTCGGAGTCTTAATAAAGTAATCTCGTGCTTTTGAAGAACGCGCGTCTTCGCTCGGGTTTAACTATTTCAGCGATTCTCAAACTGGGAGAAAAGACAAGATATATGGAAATATGTGTGCAATCTTTGCAATCAAACAAACAAATTTATCAAACATTTTTATTGCTAAATATTGAGACATCATCTTTAAATTGTGTTCTTTGTTTTGTATGAACAGATTGTTGAATAAGCAAATCAAAAAACATGTCAAGACTATTGTTTGTTAATTATATTCTTAAAATTCGTACGTCTCGAATATAGTGTTATGATTTTAAAATTCATACATAACGAACTAACAAGTTATAAGTTCATTTATCGTTATACGAAAGTCCTATTTCTTTTTCCAAATTTTAAAATCTGATAGTGTTGACTTGATTGCCCTGAAAAAAGTTTGAAAGTTACAAGCTTTTAAGTGCAACCTAGAGCTTTCAACTATACATTCAGGGGATCCTGTATATGCCGTCTATTTTCAATCCTATTTGCGTGATAATTTCTTAAAAAAATATATTACTATTCATATATATATATATATATATATATATATATATATATATATCGAAAAAACAGATTCTTTATATTAAATTAAATTAAAAGAAAATTGATGAACAGTAGTTCAAATATCGTATTCATTTTTTTATTAATATATTTGAACAAAATGTTTTAAACCATGTTAACTACATAATAATGTTAAAAACATTAATGATTTATATTTCATAAAGATCTATCAAAATGTTTCTCATGTGCCTCTATGAGCTTTTGTTATGTAATTTTTTATTAATTAGCATTATTAGAAAGCAACCCAGCGGTAGTCCATTATCTGTGATGACATTGTGGTATGATTAAGATAAATTGATCCCCGTTATACTTGAAATCTTATTTAGATCATTATTTTCAAGTAAAAACTGAGATTGTTTATGCTCGATATCAAGCTGCCTGACGCGGGACTAGAATCTGGAAACTTGTTGCAAGACAAAATGCTCTTGCTAGTGAGTCATGGCGAGTTCATCGAAAGAAACTAACAATCGTTTGTTTGACGTTATTTACAAAATACGTTCCAAAAATTTTAATATTATATTCAATAAATTACCTATTTATTTCATTTTTTGAGTTTTGATCTAACATATAAGTTATAAAAAAGCGTAAACAATGTAGCATCATAAACACACGCTTATATTTCTATTTTTAAAACTAATTTATAAACATAAATATTTATTAAATACAAGGATAATAAAATAATAAATATGCTAGAATTTTTCATCTGGTTAATAAGTAAATACAATACCACAAGAATAAAGATGGTAAAAATAAGGTTGTACTTTGCATTTTATCTTAATTGATTTACACTTAAGCTATGTACTTGTTAATGAAATATAAGAATTTCCAAACCCTGTTCGTTTACAAAAAATGTAAAAATTGCAGTCTAAAAGAAATGTTGAGCATAACTGTTCCATTTCATATGCTTGTATAATATTTCACCCGTACAATTAACTGTATACATGGTTCGTTCTATTAAACAACGTTTACGACTCAATAAATTTTATTATAATTTGAAATATTTTATTGCCAAGAAATAAAAATATATGATTTCGTTATTGATTGTTATTGTTAAACATGTGATAATGATCCATAAACCGTTGATCTGTGAGTAACGAGCACTTTATATCCTATAAAATTATTCACGTTTGACCGACAGAATGTCAATTGCGGAATTAAAAAGCAAAACAAGTATTGACATATGTTTACATCTTAGTATTATTATATTTGGAACAGCTGATAATAAATGTATGTAATACATGTTAATTAATTTTACTTAATTGCTAAGCAGTTAATTAAAATATATTTTTAAATGTGTAAGAAAATATTAATCGATTAACAGGTTTAAATAAAATAAACAAATAATTTTTAATTCTTATATTTAAATTAATTGAATATAATTAATATTAATTAATACTTATATTTTTTTTATGAAACATTAATGATAATGTTTTTTCACGTACTTTTTGTTGGCAATAAAATATTTATTTCATTATCAAATTCATTAGGCATAATAATCACATAAAATATTGTATATAGGTAAAACAAATTTAGATACTTGATTTAAAAATCAAATCGATTAAAAAGTTCAACCAAAACGTATTAAACGAATAACACAAGAAAAAATACAATTCGTTAATTTTGTGATTGACACCGAAGACGTATAAGGAAGTGAAATTCACAAAAATTTTAGTTTAGCCTAAAAATTAATTATTTTTTTATTTAATCTATCAGTAATAATGTAGTTAGTTCTTTTTAATACAATTACGTATCTATCCATTTTTTTTTAATTATTCTCGATGTGCGTTCAGAGACCACAAGGTTTGGACGTACAACCTGATATCAAGCAGTAATGATATTCAATCTCACTTTAAAAAAAAATGGTTCAAAATATGGTTCCAAGAGAAAATGGCCTTTGATATGTCACAATATATCACATCTCAATTAGATGCAAAAACTATCACAAAGGGAAAAACAACCATTGGATAGTCCTTTATTGGATCTAGATAGTAGAAAATACATTAGAAAAGGAGATAAAAAGTTCAAAATATTAATAAATAATTATTTTTATTTATTTCTGAATACTACTAACCAATTTGTCAACTTATTATATAACTTCTAATAAAACTAATTAATGAAACATATCCACTACTCATGGACTTATTCTTGAAGTTTTCTAGATAATCAGTTTTCTTATTCTTTGAAACAATGTTTTTCTTTTTAACCAGCTTCGGTTTAGATCTAGATGTACGATATAGAATATTTAAAACTAACCTTGCTAGTCAGGAATAACGTGTATTTGTGACATTATCTCTAAAGCATATCTCTATCAATAGCATTTGAATAAAATATTTTTTCTAGGAATAAAAAACCAAGTACGAAGCTTAGTCACACACTGTAATGAGACCGAGATAATCTACCGGAAGGTTCTAATTTTGGAGTCAACAATTTACGGCATTTGTAGAAGAAAAGGGAACTATAATATATTCTATGTATCCCTATATATACTATATATATCCTATCATCCAATAGATTTATTTAACTTTGAAATGTGATTAACTTTACCGTGAAAAAATACTGATTGTTGCTATTACAATGGTTGCATATGGGAAAATGCATAAATAGTAATATAATAATTAATTTCTAATATTGCTATATTAATATAGTAATAGTAATATTTTGTATTAAATTATTATTCAATATCAATGCGTTTAATATTAAAATAAATGTTCGAAGAACTGAAATTTGATACTAAAATACTCATTTTGTAAATATTTATTTAATATTTATTATCATTATTATATTTAGCTTGTGTAACACTGAATTAGAATAAAGAGTATAATAGCACGACTGTTCTTTGGAACAAGAAGATATAAATTAATTTTCACTTATTTTTATTGCATGAAATAAAACAAGATTTTGTATGCTACAAGAAAATTGGTAAGTTTAAAAATGATAAAATAAATTCTTGAGCCCGAAATAGTTATTGTTCGAAACTTGCTTATGCATAAATGCATATAAAACAAATGAATATTTTAATTTTTTAGAGCGTTGATAATCTACTACTATATTTTAATTTTTTAGAGCACTGACTACTAGAATCATTTTCATGCTGATTGCTACTTGAACAGTGTGTATAAAAAGTGGTTGCACTTTAGTATGTTTTCATCGATATCTCGACTAAATTAAAAAATGAAAAGTTGAAAACTAAAATATTTGGTTTTATCAAAATGACGTCTAAATCACTAATTTTTATCATCTTTTTTATTTTGTTTATTTTCAAATAGTACTTATACGAAAGCAACAAAACTGGAATACTTTAACCAACTCAATAAAAATCTACACGATCGATGGGCACAAAACTGAAGCCAACTTATATTTGAAGTTTATTAGTTGTTTTCATTTTTATATTGCTTCGTAAACGCGCCGGTAGCAGTTTGCAATCCGAGCAATTTTTCATCGGTCATGATAATAAGGAAATAATGAACTCAGTTTGAAAAATATCATAGTAAAACGTTTGAGCTCGTTAGAAAATATCATAGAGCAGAATCAGAGCTGTACTAACCGTAAATAGAGAAAACAAATAGCAGAATAAAACAGTATGTAATAATGAAATATATATTCCTATACTTTATGCCCTAAACACGACCATTTGCTTTAATTGTAATAATATCTAATTTTTTACTTAATGATAATGATTTAGTTAAAAAAATAATTAAAATAATCGCTGTCCACTTCAAAAACACCATTACAATATTATTTTTAATAAATAGTATCAAAAGTGACATTAGTAGTATTAACGCTTCAGTACTATCAAGTACTAAATTTGTAATATTGTAAACTGAAATAAAATCTTCATACGGTGAAAAACAAGTGGAGACTTTATTTGACTATACTACAAAGTCTGGTACAAAATTATAAGTGAGTTTGAAATTATCATATACCTACTAGCTTGAAATCAACATCGGTATAATTTATGTTCTCCAGGGAAGAATATTATGGAAATTTATTTAAGATACCTAAACACTGCAAAGATTTTTAATCTATAAATTTTACTATCTCGATTTTTCATATTTTATTTATGAGAATACTAATTGCGATAGACAAATCTAAAAACATATTTTAGAAAAAATCATGCTGATAACGAATTTGATAAAATTTATATACTTGAAGACAAAATATTATTTCTAGGATTCGTTCAATATTTAGAATTGTTTTCCGAATCATGGATTTGGCCACAAAAATGCCTATGGATACTAGATTACTCCATTAATTAATCCGGTCCTGGCTAGCCTGCTCGAAATTTAAATGCGCGTATGTTGACTATAAAATATGAACAGCGCCATATACAGTGTTATAAGAGGATTACGGTGTACGATATCTATACAATAAAGTACACAACAATCGTTTCACTGATTGCAGTCTTGTAGCTCTGGGTGACAACGTCCTCCTACCAATTCTTCCTATCGGACAATGCCGGTACTCTATCTGGACCATAAAATATTAAAACTCTCTCTTACGAATACGAATATATCCTACGAAACGTTTTAAATCACAACTACACGCCCGAATACCTTAGAGGTAGAGCTGGAAAGTGCAGACTTAGCACATCGCTATTGATTTTGAAATGGATAAGTTATTTGAATTTTAAATTTAATTATAATCTGCTAACATACGAGGTTTGTTCAAAAAGTAAGGTAAGTATTTTGTGGACAACGTACATTCTTCTATCGATTTTTATAGCTGTCTCAGTACACATGTACTCATAGTTCAAGTACATAATTCACAAGGGAAACCTCAGGTTTACTTTTCATGGATTGTGGTGAAATTTCGAATGTTGATATAGGTAATGGTTAAAACAAACCCCTTAAAATGTTATAAACCTAGGAGAAGTGGTTTTATTATAAAAATATTATAAAAAATGATATAAGGAAAAGTCAGCGTTCAATCGGATTCAACAGATATTTCGATATTTTTATATTTTCAACCCTACTTGGCAGTATAAAACTATTATTCTACAGAGAAAGGCTGAAAGCTAGATCCTAAGTAAAGTTAATGGGTTTATTCTGTGCTCTACCCTTTTTATTCATCATTTCGGTATTATCTCTAAGTTTACGCTTCGAATGCACAATAAAATGAGACGTAGTAAAATAAATTGATAAACGGTACTTTAATAAAACAACGAATTCGATTCTAACTGTACCAAATAATTGTTGACTGCGATAATTATAGCAAAAACATTAAATAAATTCTTAGTAGAATAATATAGAAAAATGTGTTTAAAAAAAGGAGAGTGTAGTTAATCAGGATAGTATATTTGATTTTTTTTGTTCTTGTAATGATATAGGTGCCTTAAATATATTTTAATAATTTCAAGTATACAGCATAATTACAACCATAAAGAATAGCTGTACATTGAAATTGAAAGTTGGAAACGCTGTTTTTTAAGTATACACCCCGGACTATTAATTACTTAATACCATGAAGTTTATTGAATTTTTACTTAAATAATAAAACGAATGTGAAAAATAGTATGTCTATCAGAGATAGAAAAACATTTCATCATAGTACGCCTTCAAATTACGAGACCTGATTTGACACAATAATATCACGTTCTTGAATGTCATTATTTCCTCACGTATACTGGTTCGAATGAGATAAATGTCAAATGGTAACTTTGAGTAATATCAAGCATCTACGAGATATAGATATACACATCCTTAATGAACTAAAATAAATCATTACATTACTCCGCTTTTTTAATTTTAATAATTTAGAGCACAAACGTATCAGAAACTTAATATAAATAGTAATATGAATATAAATACTAATAATGATGCAAATATAAATATAGATAGAAATAACTGATAGAAATCAAATGTACGAGTACCCGTATGATAATACCGAGTAGAGTACTCGTATGTTATAAAAATTTGAAATTTTTTTATTTGATTGATTTATTAATTTTATAAATAAATATATAACAAATTAATTTATTAGCTCATGATCCCCATAATTCTAATAAAGATCTGTGAAGAAATGATTTTTTAAACAATATAGCATGGTTTTGAGTGCAATGTTTTTTAATTTTTAAAATTTTCTGTTTTATTATCATAATAACTATATTTAAAACCAATATAACCACATTTTGAAAAAATCCGATACAAAAAAAAAATCCGAGTTGAGAGATAAGTCTAGCACAATAATATTCCGAGCGCAGGGTACCGACTGGCAGTCCGACTCCCGAGTCGAAAGTGTTAGATATGATTGCTTTCTGGTTGTTCCATTTTACCCAGCCTAAGGGTTAAAAGGGACAGATGACAATTTAAAAAAAAACAGCAAAAAAAAACATTGCTATAATTGACTGGGAACTTTACTGAACATAGTACGATAGTTGTTAGTTTGATATTCGTTATGTGTTGTAATGTAGTACATTTGAATTAGACAGTATAATTACTTGAAGTCATACAAAACTTTGATTGATTTGCGCTCTATCTAAAAGACAAAATTAAGTAACAAAACTTTCAAAGAATGTTTTTTTATCAATTTAGAACCATTTGAGCCCTTGGGAGCGAGGAAATTCGAAAATGGCCATATTAAGGACCACCCTAATATATATGTGTATATATATATATATATATATATATATAATATATATATATATATATATATATACAAATATATACATACATGTATTTAGTATATAAAAAGTTAGAATTTAACAATAAAACAAGAACAAGAAAACAGTCGAGTAAAAATTATTTATAAAAAGTTTGAAAATAGTAAGTCTTTAATCAAAAAATTTGATTTATTATTCAATTATCCCACAATACATACGCCTATTATACAAAGAGAAGCGTCGCACGCCCGCTCTTTGGGTACCCGAGCGAAGGTGTTCTCCGCCGCGGTGATTCTCCGTACGTTTTCCTGGTCACAATCATTCCAGATCATTTTATTGATCGTAAAAATCAAAATGATAGCGTGTTTACGTTACGGCTTAAGTTATGAGTGCGTTTTATTCTGCCGCACTTATATTACAGCTTACTGCGGATGTCTAGGAAAAGGAGCGTTTATTGACCGGTTTTCTTTCAGATATTTCGATATTTTCACTTTTTATGCTTATTTAAATATTTTTATTTGCATATTAACATTTATAAACATTTTATGAAAGATCGTTTGCGGAATTAGATAATTATTTGTAGTGCAAATTATTTTCTTTTACTAAAGATTCGTTAGTTTCAGTTTGAAACCTTTTTTGCATTATGTGGGATATGATACAATATTTTCAAATTACAAGATATTTAGGACATATAGAGAATATGCCAGTATAATAAATATAGCTGTAAGTGGATATTTACCTAAAAAGACAACATTTTACATCGATTCTGACAACAAAAACTGTGCACACAGTTCAATGAGAGCGCCACAGTTAACAATTTAAATCAAATTTTAAAAGTGGTATGTAAATTTTTCCAGAATTTATGAAATCTTAGTCGATTCGCTGAGCACGCCAAAATATAATTCGTACAAGTTTTTCGTAATTTAAAAAATATGACTTAATGAGAAGAACGATAATTAATTTCTAAATGTGCTAATTCAATTTAAATAAACCATGGGTAACCCATTTTTGCCGAGTTAACTAGTATATGTCTATATTTCTGTGTATATTCAGTTTTATTATTATTTAAATAATGAATTTATGTTATAGTTAAAAATAGAGAAATAAATCATTAAACGATTAAAATGGCATAAAAATATTTAAATCTATGTAAGTAAAACACCAAAATTACAAAAATATTCCAACAATGCAGCATAGGTATATCTATTTATATTATGTTTTTCAAATCGTTAATACATGCATCCGTAATGTATATTTCACGAACGCCTCCGCGTTTCCATATATCAATTCTAATAATACACTATTCAAATCAGCAGGTTAGTCTGCAATAAATTACATATATTATTCTATACTGGAATTTCTTTGACATTCGATTCAATTGAGTGATTGATGGAGTTGATGGCATTCCGAGGAAATATGGCGAAATTAACAATTCTAAAAATTATAATATTGATGCGTATTGTGATTTTACCTATAACATTTATTGCTAATGCCCTTGAGAACTTGTAATGCACGGAAAAATATTCTGTAATTACAGTATTGTGTTTAAAATCATTTGGCAACTTTTGCTATGAAAATTTTGCTTCATTAAAAATCAAAAAATATAATTTAATTAAAAGAAAAAAAAAAGATCCGAATAAACTGCAATTGAATTCTCAACAGCTACAGTTTTTGAATTCCAAACATAATTTGGTTAGTAATTATAATAGAATTAAATTAAAAACACATTGGTAAAAAACAAGCTGATGTAATTTTTCCACAGATTTGTATTTATTGAATGTTTAAAAAGGTTATTTGCAAACGTAATAGTTTTGTTGTTTAACAAAAGTACCTATTGCGTATAAAGTAAATAACGATGAAGCATGTTATAGATAATGATTCAATTTTTAATATTCATATATTTTATTTGAATAATATTTTTACCAAGAAGCTCTGTAGGCCTACACAAACATTATCCGTGAACAGGTATAAAAAACAGGATGAGACAGTACAGGTATAAAAAACAGGAACATCCAAATATCATAGCAAAAAAAATTGCCAGATCAAATTTGTAACAGAATAATTAAAAAAAATAATAAAAAAAGTCGATCTATTTTAAGAGTAGTAAAGAGTAAAATATTTATCTGTTTGTTTTCCAGTTTTGTATTATAATTGCTATAAAGAGCTGCAGACCTGTAGTTTTTTTTATATACATACATTATCAAGTAAATAAAAATAATAATAAAATTTATATTTTAGCTCGATATCTTAACAACGCGTTTCTTGTGTTGTCTATTATGTGATATAATTCATAAATTGATAATATTGTAAAATAAAAATATTTTTAGATTTATATATATATATATATATATATATATATATATGACTGTAGTTGCTGATATTTAAGAAAAAATACTATGAAAAAATGTTTAAACTAAACAAAGTTGTTCATTTAGATATTTAATTTTTATAATTTAAAATTCTGAAATAAAATACTGATTAATATTTGAACTAAATATGCTCCAGATTTTTGGCGTCTTTCAAAATACTTGTCCACGATCTTACAAAATTGTATCAATTGCTCTTTCCCGATTCGAAATATTAAGATCACGTATTTTGCAAGGCTAATTATAAAACCATGCAAAAAACAACAGCTGATTTGCCAAATTATATACGAATATTAAAACGCAACCGTCACAACTCTAAAACCGGATCGGACCCCGCAACAATGTCTCTAATATGTCTCGTGCACATTTGATAAACTTTATTACATATGTTAATTCATTCTTATAATAATCATATGCAATTAGATAATATTTATGGGTTTACCATTTACAAAATCGAGCAGCAAATTTTGCCAACATCAGATAAGTTAATGTGCACATGAATGTTTACTCTTTAATTCAAGAAGCAGCATATGCTGGGCATATAAATATAAATACACATGACATACTAACTATATGCACTTGTAAATATAATTAGCAATTATAGTTATAATTATACATACATACATACATACACACACACACACATATATATATATATATATATATATATATATATATTATATATATACATATTATATTAATAAATAAATATATAATTAATTATTTATATTCTATCTCGTTGAAATTATT
Organism: Ctenocephalides felis; assembly: GCF_003426905.1. Classification (NCBI taxonomy): domain Eukaryota; kingdom Metazoa; phylum Arthropoda; class Insecta; order Siphonaptera; family Pulicidae; genus Ctenocephalides; species Ctenocephalides felis. Next base: position 155,093,436 of record NW_020538040.1, read on the forward strand.
TAACGACATATAAATTTGATTCGTATTTTACTTCATATCGTTATTTTAACGCACTCAATTATCGAACTTATTTTTTTTATTTCTATATGATTACAATCTGTCTGGTAATTATGGTGAAAAATGTAGAAACAAATTATTTTAAAAATGCAAACTAGTGGTAGTGAAAAATCAGTAATTATGGTGAAAAATGTAGAAACAAATTATTTTAAAAATGCAAACTAGTGGTAGTGAAAAATCAATAATTATTAAACTCATAATCAAATGATATTTGAAGTATATTGATTTTTTGCATTATTAATGATAATCGAAAATTGCTCTAAAACACTTTTAGAATTTTAAATATTTTTTTAATTGATATTTAATAATTGGTTTTGCATTTGCAAATATTTTGTTAGAATACACATTTCATAAAAAAATGAATTATATTTATAAAAATTATAAAATGTATGCATATTTCAAATTTAGAATTAAATAAATAAAATCAAAAATTAAATTATTGTATTAAAGAAATTTAATCTCTTGAAGTTCAGAGTTCCCCATTTGATCCTTTTTAAATAAAATAAACAATTAAAAAAGAAAAAAAGAATTAGAGTCACGAATTACTAACGGGTCTAAGAAATTAATTAGATAATTTACATACATTCTCAAAATTACCGTTTTTTTTTTTTTTTTGAAAGGATTGTAAATAAACAAAATAAAAAATATATGTGGAAGAAGAGAAATATATATATGTTATAGAAAGTTGAAGATATAGAGATAGAAGGTTAAAACAACGAAAATTAGCAATGAAATATAAAAATAGTACTAATAAAAAAGAGCAAATGAATAAAAATAAATAATAAAACTTGAAATATTTATAAGAACTTCAAATCAATTATTCCAAAGAAAACTCAGACTTGCTCATGTTACAGCTAAAAATTCACAATAATTATAACATTTATTTATCAAAATATTTAGGAAAAACATATAAAATAAGTAAAAGAATAATTAATAATTTCAATTTAATTTTTTTGTTGATACAAAAATAATGCTATATTACTAGATATTTTAGAAAATCGTTGTAAGATTCGACAATAGCAGAAGTTAAGCGGCCATTTGCCGTCGGCAACTTGCGATGTTAGTTCGACTCCGCCTAAAGGCGACGGGTTCTAACAAAACATGGCCGAATTCGGATTTAGAAATATCGGTAAAAACTTTTATGTGATTTGACATAGATAAAAAATAGTTTTGTATTGTATAAACTAAAAATTACAGACAAATTTTTGATGTTATACATGAAGCGCATTGAGATAATGAGTTGTTACTGCAAAAGATACAACACCTTCAATCATTTAAAACAATAATAAAAATGGTAAGGAAGAGAAATTATGTAAATAACATTATCGCTAACTTTTTTAGGTTAAATATACGTTAATATTTATGTATATACCTACGTAGATTGAGGAAATAATAATTATTGTACTAAAATAATGCTTTAACAGATTGCGTATGCATTTTTGAAAAAATAACTTTATTAAAGTTTAAGAAGTTTTGAATAATATGCGTGAAGCTTAGATTATTTTTAAAATTATGAGCACTCAGATGTTGTGTAAACTAAGTTAAACTTGTCTAAATACAATTGGTTTCAGAGAAGTATTTTTTCAATCAGATACTTGTATGTTAAGATTTTTTTTATATTATTTAAATAAAGTATAAATTTAATTCAAAAAGCTTTAAGTATTATATTAATGTAGTTCCTTATATATATATATATATATATATATATATATATATATATATAATGATAATATTGCATATGAATTATATAATAAAATCATTTACAAAATACACGATATTATTATTACATACATATAGGTATGTTTATTTTGCGTATAAATACAGAAGCTCGGGTACATTAAACCTGACTATCGATGATTCTAATTTTCTTCTGTTTATATCGTAAATGGATTTGTTTATAATTAGAATAAGGATAATGTTCAATCATTTATTTAGAGTACATTTCAAATAAATAAACACCAAGCGTGCTAGCGATTTGTTTACTCGTAAACCGTCATGAATGAAAGTAATAATAATTAGGAGTAGTGATATATTTTACATCCGACTATCATTGTCAAAGCACATTTTTAAAACATAAAAGAAATATTAGTATAAGCAAGACAAATTGGTGGAACTAAATGTAATGTAAGTTGAAAGTTTAAAAATTTTGAAAACTCAGAATTTTTGTAATATTTTTAATAATTTTGACATTTCATAATCATTATTGACCGCCAAATAGCATTGTTTAATTTTTTTTTATTAGATCTCCGAAACCGCTGGACATGAATACCTCAAAAAATTAATCACTTTTTGATTCCGTCAATGAAGTGCAATGTGTTTCGAATCAATTGAATTGCTATTTTTTGCAGTTTTTGCCATAGGCTAAAAATTGTTTCCGCTCATACATACGCGCGCACACATCCAGATTTTCTAAGGAATGCCAAAATGTTAAAATAAACGTAATTTTCATTTTCGATTTTTTTGCGATTACTTTACCATACTCTTACCGCAGCTAAAAATATATATTTTTTTATTCATATTATATAAATTGTTAAAAATGTACGAATTAATTAAACAAAATGTGTGCAACGTTAAATATTATGAGATTTAAAATGAAAATGGTAATGCATGTAGCTAAAAAATATTAAAAATTAAAAACATTTTTTTTAACAAAAAAGTGTTTATATAATCATATAACGTAAAGAAATTTCATCGTATGTATTCAATTGGACACAAAATATCGGTTCGCCTTCTCGTCCATCAACAATCACTTGTAATAATATATAATCATATAGCTTGTATATTGATACCTCGATTATAAAATTGTTATTTGATTTGCCTAGTGTATATAGAGAGATACATCTTTCCTCGCAAAAACATACAACTCTCGTTACTTTTACTTTATTACCTCATAAAAGCATAAAAAGTCTATATATTTGGTTTCGAATTACGCTTTTTTTAGGAGTCGGTGAGACGAATACAGACCGATTGAAATTAAGAGTAATAAAATGTGACGGGAGTACTGTAAATACGACAGCCAAGTACAAAATTATTTTACGATATTACATTTACAATTACCTGGCCGGATCGGAGCGTGCGTTCGGCGCGAATGAGTAAATGGAGGCGCTCGCTCTATTATCGATTCAGTAAAATACTGAGTAGGAATCATGATGAATGTTTCTATCGATATACTTATATGAAGAGATCGGTCAGAATTGCCGGTAAGTGAATTTTGTATCCGTTTGATTACTAGGTATGTGCTGCTTAATGCGCATATTAACGCTGGCAAATGCATGAGTATTGCATTCGGAGAAGATCGACTCTGATGTGCGGTTTTTGTAATAAATCTGCGTTTGTTTGCAATTGAAAATAAATATGGATTGATCAGATGAGTATAATTTTGAATGTAAGAACGATGATTGAATGAATCATAAAAATATACAACAAAAACAATTTGTGAGTTCTTTGCGGTTATGAGGAATTAGTTACTAAACTCATGCTCTTTAACGATTATCTATGACAATATTGGAATTTTAAAACGAAATGAGTACATTTTTGGAGAAATGATAATTTATATGGAACCATATAATCTAGGTTATATTAAGATAACTTATATGGGGAGGTAGAGCGGGGTAAAAAGTACACCATCGATATTTCAAAAACAAGTAAAGTTGAGATTTTTTTTTAACAACTATATTTGAAAAAATAGAGAAAAAGATGTATAACCTGCCAACGCCTTGATTCTTACAACACAAGGCAATGTTTTAAAACAAATGTACTTTCTTTCGTTGTTTGTTTTTTGGTTGTGAACACTGTTGTTTAGTTCACGAAAACCTAATGATTTTAAAGTGTATATTATGTAATTGTTTTATAATATGTATTGTTAATTTTAAGTTAGATTCAACAGATTTTATTATATAATCACAGTATATGTTGTAAAAAGCCACAACTGAATCTTTACCCGGGCAAAGGTATAAACAATAAAAATAGTAAATAAGAAAGTAAATTATGTTAGAAGAAATTTTACAAGAGATAATTTTTTTTTTATTTATTTGGCCTTCGACCGTTAGGTCATTTGGCAGCTATTACATATAAGAGATAAATTAAATGAAGTTATTTCAACTCTGCTAAGGTATATAACCTTTCTAATTTTTCTGGCGAAATATTAGAAAGATTATATACAGTGTTTTCTAAACAAAAAAAATAACCTTTATGGGTTTAATTTTAATTTTAAGGCTGAGATAGGTATATATAAAATGTCCGTAAATTTTGTTTTATTTTAATGTTAATTTTCACCAATAATATTCATACAACTTTAATTATCATTTAATTCAAATGCGTATAGTCTTAATAAAACTGTTTTGAATGCAGGCTTATTCAAATAGTTACATTGGTTTTCAAGTGCATAATATTTAGCGGCAGAGATAACAGTATAATTAGAAAAGGCTATATTAATTTGTATATGCATTCGTAAACTATAAAATTTATAATTATTATAATCATATTTTTTGCATTTGTTGATTGAAAGCATTTGAGGATTGTCCGTAAAGTTTTGTTCAAGTTTGTCATGGCGTTGATGGATTTATATGCTTTATTTGTTTTTGCATTAAATTTGATTTATTAAAAACGAGTTGAAAATTCTAGTTAGTTTTTTGTTGAAAAATTGTTTTTTTTTCATCCCAAATAAAATTTTCTGAATTCAAACAAAGTTTTCGATTTCAGCGACAATGATTTAGTTCATCCATACATAGCATTGGTAAATTTATGGCACGTTATTCAAATTAATTCAGCCGACACGCGTACTCTCATGATTAGAAACGATAAATTTGTACAAGTGTTTGCAAATGAACACAGAATACCGGAGCTCGTGAGATCTGTGTAGTAATCGTCGAACGAATTTATTCGTTGGGATTCGCGGGAGAAGTGTTTCTGAGGGGTTTTCGAGAATTTTTATAAGATCATTTAATTACAGCAATTCATTACGACGAATGAACGCGAGAATTGCGTAGACAGACAAGTGCGTAAAATAAATCATTAACAAGTAGAAAATTATAATTAAATGAAGACGAGATCTTTGTTGTGTGTTTAGCACAGATTCGGCTTTGTTTTGATTATACAGACACAGATAAAAATGAATGAGAATTTAAATAAATTGGTTAATACAGTAAGAACGTTGAATGTAAATAGCCTTGGCGTAACCGGTAGCAAATTAAACTAACACTGGTCCTAGATTCGATCCAAAGCTCAGCCAAGCTCGGTATCACGCAGTATGTTATCAAACATTCACTTTAGGTTGTAGATCTCAAATATAATTTTAAGTGAAAATCGTTTTTCGTGGGCATTGCTGCATTATAGATAAGTTAACACTACAACATATACATATAAAATTTTGAAAAAAAAGTTACTAAAATTAGCTAATATACTAAGGATTTTTCATGCCCGTAAATTCGATTCGACCGTATTTTCTGGTTAAAAATCATACTGAATAGTTGGACAACTATTAAAAAAGTGCAGGGTAGAGCAAGGCGCATAAAAAGTTCATAAACACTTTAACGATGCTATTTTGAAGTAGAAGGCAAAAGATGTATAATCAGCCATCACCTTAATTTTTACGACGTCGCTATCAAAAGATAAACGGCCATGTTTTAATAGTTATAACAAAAGTATATTTTTATTTGTTGGTAGAGTTATTGTTTTTGAGCTCTTTTATATAGTTTATGATACTTCAATAGAATTTTTAAGTATACATTATATATTTGTTTTATAAGATGTATTGTAACCTCTAACAAAGCTTACATGTGGGTGGGATAAAAAAACGCCAATTGAATCTTTACCCTGGCAAAGGTGTAAAGATTAAGAATATAGTAAAAAACAGTAAATTACGTTAAAAAAAGCAATTTTACAAGAAATAAATTAAAGTAGTTATTCCAATTCTGCTTATGAATGTTTCAGACGAAATACCAGATCAAGATCATATACAGTGTTATCTCTGTAAAAAATGTACCCATAAAATTTTGCATTGGTCGACTAATGTAGCTATCATTTCGTAAAATCCCTTCAAAATTAGACTTTTTGAAAAAATAAAATAAGACATTTGATCTGTTTGTCTCCTGGCTGTCCCTTTTTACTCTGCCTATAGGGTGAAAAGGACAGATGAAAAATTTAAGAAAAATAGTAAAAAATAATACTTTTATAATTAGAAATTAACTGGAATTTTTACTGAACCTAATTCAATAGTTGTTTAATACGTGTTATATGTTGTGATGTAGTTCCTTTGGTTTGGACAGTTAAGTACTGATAGTTAAATTGGACATACCCTATATGCTCATGTGTTATTACATTTCTTGTATATATCCATGATTATTTTCAAACAGCGGTTCATGTAAGTTACATTGTTGATTTTAATGATCAAAAATAAATGTGAAAATTGCTAAATTAAAATTTCTCATATTTTGGACATCACAACTTGCATCTGAATTGTAATTTATTACAAATAATAAATTTGATCAAATCAAACTTTTTTACTAGTAACAAATTTTATCAAGCGTGTAGCAAGATAGATCTCCTATCATTAGCGTGATTGTATAAATCGACACACGCACTAGGGCATATCACCAAAAAATCCTGGGAATGATTTTAATTTCTGTTTTAACTAGATTTTAAGATAAAACGTTTTTCGTTATCGGGTGCGGGCTCGATGTGCGTGCACGTAGCTTCCTGGGCTCTGCGAAGGGCAAAGGCGGAGGTACCGAGGATCGCGCCGCGGCGTATTTTAAAACATGGCGTCCAATTAAACGCACAAACACATGCATTATGGCCCGGCCTCGACAGATTGTGTAGAAGACGCTGCGTGTGTACATAAATCGACCCAGTACAACCGATGAATCACGTGCACACACAACAGAGAGGAGAACTCAGCACGACACGACGGACGACGCTGATGCATAGCACAACAACGGACGCGCATCGACGCGACGACCTAAACCCTTCTAGCACGAGCGCTGGGTCGCATCTTACTCCGATAACAATTGGAAATGATAATTGATACATATTGTTATTAACTAACCGAATTACTTATTTCTCAATGTGCAACTCTTCACATATAAAATTTACATATCCCAGCATAACGTATTTCACAACAATCAAACTTTATTCAATTTACTAGATTCTTATCTTATTAATTTATAGTGCAACACTGCAGGTTGATTTACTATCTAATAGGTGCTGCAAACTGAATCAACCAAACTTTTAGCCTATTTATTCTATGGTAATTCAGTGGTGTATGGCATCGTGCAAGGCAACTTGCAATACCATAATTTAATTTTATTTTTAAAATTTTCTGAAAAGAAATCTTTAGTACCTATAGTTCTTTAATTGTTTATTAAGATGTATTGTTAATTTTAAGTTAGATTCAACATATTTTATTATATAACCACATTATATATTATAAAAAAGGACAACTGAGTCTTTACCCTGGCAAAGGTGTAAACAATAAAAAAAATAGTAAATTTTCCATTTTTATCAAAGGTTTGAAAACTTTGAAATATTTGAAAAAAGTCTTTCTTGAAAATTTTGGAATTTTCTGAAATTTTTTAAAACATTTGTTTAAACTTCATAAGTGAACTTTAAACTTTATAAATCTTATCACGGAACTCAAAGAAATGCAAACAAAATTTGTACTTATTAAAATCTCTATAAAATATCTGATAATTTTATGTTGTGTATGTCTTATTATCATTTTTAACCGCCAAATGTCAGTGTTTTTTTAACTTTTTTTAATCTCCAAAACCGCTGGAACTGCCTTCCCAAAAATTTAACCATTTTTTCATCCCTACAATACAAGTGAATTTGTTTCAATCAGCGCAAACAGACGCTGCGTTCTCTCAAAAATTGTAATTTTTTTCGAGCCACATCTTCGAAACGGCTGGATATGCCTATACCGAAAAAAATCAGCAAATTTCCCAATCAACAAGAATCGAATGCTTTTGGATCATTCAAATCGGTTGATCCACTCGAAATTTTCGACAAAAATTTGTATTCGTACATACATGCTACACACACATGCATTCATTTTTCTAAGGTATGCCAAAATGTTCAGAAGACCTTAAGACGTAGAGGTAGAGTCGCAGAGATACATAATAACAAACCCACATAAGTTCTGATTGCTGTTCAATAATTAAAAATTCTCTAATTGAACTATCAATACTCCAGGTTAACCATCTAAAAACACACTGAAAGTTGCATTCATTTCCAGATATCAAAACGTCATATTAATCATAGAAAATAGATTTTTTGAATTATGTATGGCATTTTTCACAAACTTTTAATTACAATTATACGACTTGATCTATCTTTGAAATGAATCAACACAATTCCTAAATAATCTTTCAAATGAATTTAGAACGGTTTTTACTGCACTATATTTAGTTTATAAACTGGACAAATAAAAATGAAAGATATTATAGACATGTAATAATTGACAAGTGTCTGAAATGTTATTTATTATTACTTATTACGGTTTATAAATAAAAAAAATGAATGAAGGAATAATCAATATTAACTTTTCTGGGATGTGTTCATAATGTGGAGAAAATTAAAACAAAAGGATTCAAAATAAATGTAGTGTAAAAATACCAATATTGCATTATCGATGACTGAGAAAGCTATTTTCGGACTCTCCAACAAGTACTTACCCACTCACACAAACGTACATTAGATCGTTTGTCTACGACCGAAAACAATGAACTCCAAAGAATGATCGAAAACTGCACGAAACTACTTGGAACTTAACTACAACGCTAAAGAGCGATTGATGTACTATGGTACAGAATTATAAACCGTTCACACGAACAAATTGCCTGAATAAAACTTAACAGAGATAAATAACGTCTAAATACAACAGTATACACTATAATCGTTTATTAGGGTACATTTTAGCGGTTATGGGAATATTGTACCTTATAATAGGGTATTTGATATAGACACATCTCTATCAATTAATTTTAACATTTATTACTATTACATTTCACAAGCATGATTAGATATAAATGTAATTTTAAAGTAAGTACATTTAATTTAGCAAATAGTTAACTAAATGCAAGAGTCGAAAAATTAGAAATTTTATTGCATATTGAAAATAATTATCAATAATCACATTAACTAAAACAAAAATAGCTATACATTATTTTTACCATTAAGCTGAAGAGTATATATAATACACAATGTTTGAAAAAAAGTATCTGGAAAATTAAGACATTTACTCATATAATCGAGTAATAGGCGAATGAGATAAATAGATACCTATTTATAATGAATGAAATGCGGGTACCAAATATTATATATATATATATATATATATATATATATATACATATATACATATATAAATTATGGATGCCCAGTTTACAAAGTATGATAAACTCGTTTTTTAAATCCGCGGCGTCATTCGGGCGCGTGTATTATCGTTCAGGCCACCATGATTTAATTATTCACTTTTAAGGGTCAAACAAGAAATATATATATGTACTTAAATAACGCATACAAACGTATTTATTTTTATATACATATATACACATATTTTTGATAAAAAATCCTCATAGCAATTTCGTACTTTACGTTGTGCTAATACATCGTCATATAGAAAATCATTGAGTCGTTCCCACAAATTTATTAATGATAATTAATTAGTTCGAAAACACCGAGTTTTTTAAATGCATTTACAATTGAAAATATTTCAAATTAAAATATTCCAAATTTAAAATATTATTGTAAAAATATTTGTGTAGTGTAGTATATTTAAACAGAAAACTAAATTAGCTAAAAAAACTAGGTTTTAAACTTCTCAAAAAAAAAAATTGAGATTTCACTCGAAATATTTCCTTGCAGTGAATTTTTTAAGCATTTTGAGAAAAACAAAAAAATGATAAGTTTACAATATATCATACTATATTGTAGTACCAAAATATTCGATTTAAACATTTTTTTCCATGTACCTAACACAAAAACGAATAAACCTTCTTTTAACAAATGGGAATAAAATATTTTTGAACTATCAAAATCAAATATTAAAATAAAATATTTTTGAACTATCAATTAAATTGTGCTGTCATATAAAATCTAATTAAAAAACTAAATTATAGATAAAGTAAATATAATACATAGCAATCATAAAAATTTAACATTTAAATAATCATCAAGTCGAATGAGAAATATCATATATAGCTATCTAATATGAAAAAGTATGTGCACATTAATTTAATAAACGAGCAGGTATGCAAAAAATAACCGGATGAAAAGATGAGCCAAAATAAAAAATAAATAAAAGCAACCAATATATTGTCGCCTGTATTGAAAATAAAACAACAGTTTAAACCTCTTTAAGATGCATTATCGATCTTGCAAATGAGATGATAAATCTCGCCATGAAAAATACCACTTTGAATATTTACTACCTCGCACTTGCGCATGGCATGCACGTAGTTCGCATATGATGCACGACACCATCCTTTTTCGTTAGAGACGAACAAGAAGCAATATCTCGCGCGGGAACACAATACGATATCACTGTATTGGCGCGCGAAGCCATGAGAGAGAAAGGGAGAGCAGAAGCGTAGAAAGAGACCAACGCAACGTGGAGAGCGTTTTTATTGCACTGTGATGAACAAATGGCTTTTATAACTTCGCAGTAATATATCACGTGCTAAGAAATCAACTCCATCGCGCGGTAACACGGCTTTTAATTGGACGATAAACCTAGTCTGGTTAATAATTGGATAAGGCCGTTGATTAATTGCAATCGATCGTAATCTTATCAAGTTATAAATGTCCGTATGCTTCTCACCTCGTTTACGGTTAAACAATGACTTTTAAGAAATATTGTCAAATATTAGTTACACCATATATGAGGAGTGGGCCATTCTAAATATATCTGAACGTCATTAAACCACATCGTAAAAATTGTTATTATGATCTTCCGTAGGGTAAGTTATAGTAATTGCAAAAAAAATCGAAAATCAAAATTTTTGCATATTTTTACGTTTCTGAACATTTTGGCATACTTTAATGTTAAAAAAAAACTGAACAATGTGTGTGTGTGTTATGGATGTATGTTGTATGTATGTTTGGATACAAAGTTTCGGCCACAATTTCTAGAACACGGATTAACTGTTTTGAATGATTCAGAAACCATTGGATTTATATTGATATGGAGACGTGTTGATTAGTTTTTGGCAAAGAAAGGTCCAGCCGTTTTTAAGATATAAGGTAAAAAGTCCAAAATATGGCAATTAACTTTTTAAGAGAACGGAGGGTTTGATTTGAATGATTCAAAGATCATTTGACTGAATGAGAAACTGGTTCAATTTTTGGGAAGGCAGGACCAGCAATTTCTTAAATCCGAAAAAAGTTTGGAATACGCCACTTGGCGGTCAAAATGATCTTTAGACAAATGTACATCAAATTACCAAATACCGAATAAAAAAAATTCAATATCGGTGTGGAAAGTTCGAGCAATTTGCCTCAAGAGTACTAGTTGCACTAGATTTGCCCTACTAGTTGCATTATATAAATGAAATAAAAGCCCCATAGTCCACGACTCGGGGCTTTCGTAAAATGTGAAATAACTTTAGACTCACACTAGATTTTTGCAGCCATTTAACAATTGATATGAAGAATATTATATTTATTCCAGTTTGACAACATTATTTAGTGAAAAACTCATCATATCCTCACCGTATTTCAGATTGCCTCGTTATGTGGGATGGTCCACCCTGGTTGGATAGATTTTAATAACATCCTTCGAATGTTTAATTTTTCATCAACTCGAAGCATCCAGCGTGGGAAGTACACATTTAATTGAATACAATAATTGATAATTTTTTTCCACATATAAATCAATAACAATGTAAAAAAAAGAATGCGGGTAGGATTTAACACCCGATATGAATCAACATTTATAAGCACGTGAAATGAATATTATATACAATTTTCACTCACAACACTCACTCAAATCACATATTTTTGATGCACTATCACAATTGATTGAACACTAAAACAACCGGAACAAACAACGAACACAACACGACTGTTACTAAAAGTGCAAGAAATATTTTTCATATTTTGTATATGCATTTCCTGTGTCCTCAAAAGTCATGCATGTTTATTGACAAATGTTACTCCGCCCACCAAAAACATTGCACACGCCGAAAACCATTTGCTCTTCACCAGAAAGGTCGAAGAAAGCAAAAAAAAAATTGAAGAAAACTACCAAAACAACAGAAGGCACGTAACCCGGCGCGTTTCACGGCAACCCGATCACCCGAAGACCGATCGTAAAATTGGAGAAATGCTTTGTAAAAAAAAAGGATAATACCCAAAACGCACTCACTCAAAGGTCTATTACACAATAACCCGTCAGTTTTGAAAAGATTTTTTTTAGACGAAAAGTTAAAATATAAAACAATAAAATTGTCCTTCCGCCAATAGCAACTGTATTTTTATTGCGGCCATAAATTAAAAGCAATTGTAAAACTTATTGACGGGGTGAGTAAAACTATAAATAAAACTGATAACTGTAAAGTGACATATATTTTAATTTTTTATATTCGAAACAAAATTCAAACACATTTGATGTAAATAAAATTGAAAAGAAGAATCGCATATCAACTGCAAAAATATTTATCAAAACATATAGTAAATGATAATGAAACAACAATGTATGCCTTTTAATTTTCAGTAGTGAGTGATAGTAATCGCAAAAAAAATCCAAAATTTCTATATATCTTAACATTTCATAGGTTTCTGATGATTTTGGCATACCTTAGAGAAAAAGGTGTGTGTGTGTGCGTGCATGCATGTATGTATGTACGGATAAAAAAATTCGTTTACGATTTCGAGTGCACGAAACAACCGATTTAAACGATTCATAAAACATTCGATACCTATTAATGGGGAGACCTGCTTATTAGTTTTTAGCAAAAGCGGTTCCAGCCGTTTCGAAGATATGGGGCAAGAAGTGCAAAATATGGCAACTCAGTTTTTGAGAGAACGGAGTATCTGATATGAATGATTCAAGAAACTTTTCACTTGTATTGACAAAATAAAGAATTGATTAAATTTTTGTGAAGACAGATTCAGCGGGTTTGGATTATCCAGAAAATAAAGTTAAAAAAATGTTATTTGCAATATGGATACATGTACATCAAATTATTGAATATTTTATGAAAATTATAGTAAGCACAAATTTTGTTTCTATTTCTTTGGCTTCCGTACCAAGATTAACTTTTAAAGTGCATTTATGTTATTCAAACAAATGTCCTCGATATTTTTGACAGTATGGATCAATTGACTTCAATCTTTTAAAAAAACCGACTTTTTTCAAAAATTTCAAAACTCCCAAAAAAAATTTTTTTTCAAAATTTTAAATCACGGTATGGGAAGTTGCAGTAATTTCCCTTAAGGCACGATGCCATGCACCACTAGTTCTATAACCAATGGTATAATTAAACAATGCACTTTTGGTATTGGTAATGGATAGTATTAGGTATTGGAATCAAATTTTCTGTTTAAAAATAAAAAACAACGATTTTGTAAAGTTCCCAAACCTCGTGCACATCCTTGAAATACACACCACAATATCAGTTAAATTGCCAAATAATATAACCGTAAAACGCTAAAAAAAATGTATAAAAAACCATAAAAGGATAGTTTAGGTTCCGAGAATATATACGGTGTAACATTCTCTATATCCATCAGGTATTTATTGCCGCCAAGGACGAACCAGCAACGTTGAGTTATAAATTAAAAAAGAATAGTCAACCCTTACCGAAAGAATATTCCACACAAAAATATTTTTTTCGCTTGACCCTTCTATACAGTTTTGTTCATTTTACAATGCGAAGTCCTTGGCGAAATTCCGTTATGTTTTTTAAAGTAATTATTGAAGAAACACGTTATATTGTACAGGTACATGGATCGTTAGATAAGTTTTTTACCATTAGCAGTAATTGTTGCAATGTCCTTCGATTTTTTCGGATTTTTTGTTCGTGGTCACTTAAATCTATGACAGATAATAAAATTTTACAGCGGTTGTTAGGGAATCTTTTTTATGATAGATGCTTGTACGTACCTTTGAAAATAAATTGCTTATGGCAAAATATTTTTACCGCTTTCTTGTAGTACTCGTATTGGAGAAGGATTTATGACGTATATATAGATATATGAAGTTTTGTATGTATTATTTAATTGCATACGGCTAACAAAAAGAATGAACGTACAAAAATAATGCATTATTACGCCAATAATTTAGAACTACATCTATTAGATCATTCACACTCAGTTTACATACGAGTACAACAGAAATAAAATTAAATAAATTTAGAAATGCTTAAATATATTTTACACAAAATTGATTTCTTAGTACAATTAACCCAACTCCAATCAATTTTTACAAACTTTTACGATATTTTAGATCTGTAGATTCAACAAACCAAACTAGCTGATTAGTATTTTTACTGTTTTTTTATATTACTTTACATTTGATATTATAATTAAGTGAATTGAGAAATTATTCGAACTATAGAGAGTTAATAAAAAAAGTACTTTGGATGAATATTTACATAAGTACCTATCTTCACTTATTTTAAGGAGAACAATAATAAGTAAGTAGGACAAGATTTAAATCTATAATTAACTATTAAGTTTTTAAGAAAGTTAATGACATGTATATTATGAACATGAATGAAATAAATATTGAACAAAGAAAATTGACCCCAGCTGACAAAATTTATATCCCTACACAACCTCAGGCTGATAATCTATCCGAAATGACAATACATCTCGTTCTTATCACTAACAATTCTTGTACGCAGAACAAGCAGTCCTAATAAATTTTCCAAATAAAAAGGCAATATTTAAATGCACCATTGATACTATGTTAGATAGTATGGTTTGAATTTATAATCCGATAAGAATAAGTTCTGCGACTTTACAGATATAATAATAAATGTCCTTTTGATGAATTGGATAAAACCATTTGCTGCGTGCAAAAACGAATACTAAATGGACAAAGGTGTGTTCAAGAGAATTCTACTGTGTATGTTTTTTGTATAAAAAAACGCGCGCCAGATCTACGACTGCTAAGTCAAGAGTGTTGTTATAATATTTTATTATGACCGACATCAATAAAACTGTTTCTTGCGAAACGAGACAAAGTAAAAGAGTGGTTTTGATTCTTTGAGTAGATATCCGTACTTGCTTGCATGACGCGAGATCAGACTCCGCAAACGAAGATGAACTCTCTCTCGACTTCTCGGGATGTGCTCGTTTCGAATGAACCTGCACGTTGCTATCTTGGACCAGACAGATCCTACATTTTAGATGTACTGACATTTGGAATGAAAAATTTACATACACTACTTATGAGAAATCATAATTATTCATGTTGCAAATGCCAAGTAAAACGGTCGAAGTCATACATTTCGTTACAATGAGTGCATGATTTTCTCTTTGAATTATCTATTTGACTTTATTCTTTTCTGCAAGAACTGCATCCAGCATAAAAATTCAATTTTATTTTATACTTTACTATTATGTTGAAATTAGAGCAGCTCTTTTTTAACAGCAATCAGGATAGAATGTTCTTTGAGCAGTGCTAACTTACATGCGTAATCTGTTATTTTTGTTCGGGATAACAAGACAGCCAATTCTTTGCTATTACTATATATTAAATACGTGTATCTAATTGTGTTGACATTTATGTGATGCTGCAATACTTGCGAAAGAAGATTTCCACTTTACATTATATTTGAGATCTATAATCTCAAATGAAAATTGGATATCATACTGCTTGATACCAAGCTTGGCCGAGATTGGGATCAAAACTGCGACTAGTTTGTGCTAGACCACGTCTTTACCAGATGCACCCCAACTGACTCAATTAGACCAGCAATAACATTATTTGTAAGTCAGTTCATGCTAAGGGACAAATATAAGGGCCACAACAGAATTATGATACTGAATATTTATTCCAGAAATTATTTTTTTATTCTTTCTTATATACGGCTGCTTTTTTAATTGCATAAACAAATGTAATTTATTATATCAGATAATAATTATCAAAAATATAAAAATTATTGATCTGCCTACTACATACCCACCTATGTTGGCTGTTGCAAAAACCTTATATAGTGTAAAAATATTTTAAATTCAAAGTTGTCAACGATATTAAATTTTTTACCAATTTTTTCCCGCAACGCAACGTAGAAACTGATCAATATTTTCAACGAAATATTGCTCGGATGCGAAAGCAATTACGCGAGATTTCATTTTACCCATCGAAGGCAAAAGCACGATCGTGTATATTTTAATATATGAATAATTTTACAACAAAAATTCATTCCAACCAGATTTGGTCACATTGTGTTCAAAGTTACGCATACCGTTGACCAGAGCTGGCTGAAGGCGACACATCGGGCCTTGAAGCATTAAAAAAAAAACAATACAAATTGTTGAATTACTAACAATTTAGGCGTTTGGACGCGATACAAATAAACTTGGAATTTTACATGTTTAATGAATTTTTTCTTGTTCTTGTAAACTACTAAAATACTTTTTGTTTTTACTTGTTTTTTTTTTTAATTGAAACTTTTTCAATTTTGGTTTTGAATTGATATTTTAAGTTAAATTTCTGTCTTGATTTATAAAAGATTGATATTAAATATACTAAAGGTTGATATTTAATAAATCAAGGTATCGATACCATTATTCAAATTCATATTTGAGTCAAGTCACGGGTTCGATACCTGCTTCGTGCAGCCTGATGTCAAGCAGTAGTAACATAGGTTTTTACTTCGAAATATAGATAGCAATAGGTTTCCAAGTAAAAATAGCCCTTATCCGTCTTTGCTACATCAATATAAATTTATCACTATTGCAGAAAATGCAATGGTAAAATACATCACAAAGATGCTGTTTGGACTTAGGTCTATAAAATAGTAGTAGATTGATGATGTAGTTTGTAAAAATTCATCACAACACTTAGGATATGATTCCTGTTCCTCAAATAAAAAAAATAATAGAATCTAAAAAATTAATCATGGGAACTGGGATTTGCCATTTTGCACAGGGGCCAGATATTTTCAGCCGGATCTGTCGATTAGCTTGATAACAAAATCGTTTTAAATATTGATGGAATTCTGTACGACCTGAACAATAATTTACATTAGATTAACTCGTTCGCAAAAATATTGCGGTGACCATTAATCACTGCGGTATAACACAGGCTTGTTTTATTCTCGATGGGTGTATGTATAAAATGATTTCATGAATATGGAATAATAATATACAAGTACGAAATACCTCGGCCGGTTCGGTGGATCGCACTCAAGTCACGCGATGGATCGTACTAGGATATAACTTTCGTATAGAAAAATAATTTCACACCAAAAAATTGAAGAAAAGTTTCGAAAGATACGATTTAGAAGAAATGAATAATTTCGATTTTAATCCGCAGCAATTCCTATTAAAAACAAATTGCTCATAAAGTGTGATACTTAGTTAATAAGATACTATAATGAATTTGGAATAGATTATTCAAGAGGAAAAAAAATCTACTGTCACCTAAAAAACTACAATCTAAACAATATTAACCCTTCAGTAACGCTACTGAACGGGCCAGGCTCAAGGGCACAACGATATATTTCAAGATATTTTTATCATTATCAATAAAAATATGTTCAAAAATTAATAGTGCTTCTAATAAACTAGAAGTTACAATAAGAGTCTTGAATTCTCAATTGTGTAAATTCATGTGATAAATATTGTGAAAGCAAACACCATGAATCAGTCGTTCATGGACGACACTCGTATTCTCAGCACATCTTGCGGATGTCATCTATGGACGTCACTCGTAGCAAAAGGGTGAATTCTCTATGAATCCAAGGCCAGTGAGTAAACAACACAAAAAAATGTATCATATCATTCTAAATAGCCTTCGATGGATCCCTCTTTGGTAAAATGATAAATTCAATTTTGTAGGAATTATAAAAATTCAAGAATCTTTCAAATTTTGCTGATAAACTCTATTATTTTCAAAAATTGTAAATTGTATGTGACTTTCACTTGAATATAATAAAATAAAAAAAATTTATATCGTTAAAATTTGTAAATATTGAAACACTTCTTCATGGAATAGTTCTGCAAACTAACAAAATACAAAGACAGTTTTAATTAATAAACTGTAGAATAAATGTTTTATTATGATTGCTGGAAGTGCTAGATTAATAATCTTAAAAGTGGACGGTAATATGAAACTATGGAATCTTCAATAAATCATAGAACCCTTAACAGTTTAACGGGTGCGATAATAACATATCCTAAATTGGACAGTAGAAGGGTGTATCGGGTGTGGCAAGATACAAGATAGCTCGAACTGGCGAGTTCATATGGTGGTTGCAGGAATTGAATTCCCAATCTGTTTAGAATATTAGAATCAATTTTTGTGCAATATTTACGTCTGAAAACAGAATTTGGATAGAATTTATCAATTTATTTTATTATATAAAAATTATGTTCACGTTGGTATGCTAAGGGATATAATACACACGGTTGTTTTCACAACTAACTAGTTGATCTATTGTTGATCAATTTTAAATTACATAGGTATAACATTCTTACATCAGTGGTAATTATCGTGTGATAAATATTATCGATCAGTTTTATTCTATAAAAATTACATTACAATATTCACATAAACAATTCCAGAAACTTATAAATTTTCTGAACCCCTTTCGTTTGCTTTATAACGATTTCCAGAGAGAAATTACTCAGTCCACAGTAGCCGAATGGACGATTCATCGAGTCGCCCATACTACGCAATGCGAACCCTTGAATAAACAAACCGTGAATATTGCAATGGGTGCCTGGTTAGGGTTGCTTTCACCCCTTTTCGGACACAAGATTTACTACACTCACCACTTCTAGTTAGTCCAGGGAGTTTGACCAAGTTAAAAGCGTAGGTACTTGATTTCTATGACTACTGTAGGAAAGGACTCGTACACTTTGCTCTAATTTATGTTTCAGAGTTTTGTACGCAAATTATATGAGAATATTTAAGGGATTTAATTGAATACAACATCAGCAGTATTTGATCATTTAAATTTTGTAAAAAAAATTAAAATATTGTTTTTTATAATATTCTATTGTTATAATGTATTTATGAAACGGATTTTGTTATTTTACTTGATAACGTGATCAAATTATTATTTAGTAATTTTTTTTATTTCATTTATTTGTAAAAATCAGGATCAAATGGTATTCTATAAGTTACAGAACTAGTCTAGAATAAATTATAATATATTGAAGTATTCGGTTAATCTATCATCTCTATCACCATGCAGAATTCCATCAACATCCTAGAAGAGTTGACCTGAAGTTTTGCTTGTAAGATGTTATATTTCGAATAGTTTGGCACATATACAAAAATAAACTGATTCTCAGCTAGAAATTCTATAATTAATCAATTAATTAATTTAATTAATAAGAATAAAGAGCATAAGGATAAAAAAGACTCAAAATATAAAATATGTATCTTGTTTAAGTTACTAACATTGATCTGAAGTTTCTGTTGAGATCAGAAAACACACTCCTTGTGTTCCTAGATCGTTCATCACTTTATGTTCATACGAATTTTCTCCGCATTGTACAATTAAAAACTGCAATGTGCAACCTACAATATGATTCGTTAAATTCTAATTTCAAATGTGTCCATATAACACTTGTATATTAATTTGGTTGCGTAACCCTATACCTGACGCTTTTCCCAAAAGGGCAGCACGGAATGCATCCACGAACGAATGACGAATTTTAATAGAAGAGAAAATTTAATAAAAGAGCTGATAAAAAAAATAGAAAAATATCTTTGATTATCTAAAATTCTAAATATACACATGAATTATCAGTATTTTGAACTAACTACTTAATTTCTATAATTTTTATTTAAAGTGGAGCAGTGTGAAATACTACTATTTTTGTTGAGTTTAGTTACCTCTATAATTTATAGATTAATAAATTTACTAGATTTGGTACCAGCTTTTAAAATGGTAGAATTCGTAGAATAGTATAAGAAAAAGAAGAAAATGGAAAGAATTTAAGAAGAACTAATTTAGGTGATACATTAGATATTTCAGCAGCATTACCACAAGGCCATCAAACAAAATATTTGCTCCTACTAGATTTATATAACTATATAATTAAGTTTTTTTTTAATAAATTGAAATAAAACCCACTAAAGATAAATATGTTATGAAAACAAAACAAACTAACTCTTACATTGTTTATTTTAACACGTCAATCGCCATGATAATATCAGAAAATTTTCCCTATGAGCCATTAGTAACTCTATTAGCTATGTTCGGACGTATTTTCGTTTCATTATATTGATCATGAAGGTGACAATCTTCATGGCATTTATCTTTACATGGGGTGGTTGCTATCCCTGGTAGAGGGGGTAGTGGAGTGTTTTGATGGAACTAATTGTTCACTTCTAAAAGTAAAGTCCGCGAAACAACATGTATAGTAAATAACCAATAAATATATCTTTTCCCATTATAACTTAGTGACAAATTAGTTATTGTAATAAGAACTGCAACAAATACATAATATATAAACAAATCAGTGTTTAATATAGTCCACAGCTACAAGGGTTAAATTATAACCCAACAACCTGAATTATCAAAGGAGAGTTTTAATAAATTCTATAATTATGTAACATAAGTACAAGCTAATTTAATTGAAAAAGAATACAAGGAACTTAATGTATCTGAATGTTTTTCAAAATTGTTGCACAGGTTATTTTTTATATCACATATATCACTGACATGGCTTACATATTAAAACTTTTTTTTATTGCTTTTGTCAAATGTGTATGCTTTATATGGGTCATGTAGATAGAACATCTTAGCGTCACACACATATGACTGACATGTCGATTAACATCGTTAAAATACATTTTAAGGTTCTGCATTTATATGAAGCAAGAATTAAACATCTTCGACTATTGACGCTATTGATGTTTTCAACTGCAACTATAATTTACTAATATTAGCATCTAATTATTATTGAAATAAAACTTCTTTAGGCGCTATCAGAGCGTAAAATTACTTCATTTTTTTAATGTAGGTTCATTTCTAATTACTAATTACAATGACAAACCGATCATGTCAAACTTGAAGTATGACTTTAATTACATTATTGTTTTTAAATAATATACTATTATAAATATAATTTATAATTTATCAATATATAAATGTGCATAATGGTTGACACTAATAAATATGTGCATGACGATTGTTACCATATTACTAATAAACATTATTCAAAATTGTTATATGATGAATTTATTTTTACTTAAATGCCATCTTGTACAGTAGCAAGTAAGTTTTACTTCAATCGCGTGTGAACCTTACGCGCACTCTTTTTTTAATTATTTATCAATCTATTAATCCTTTCAGCTCTCCTATTATAAATGAAAGGTTGGGATATTCCTATGGATGCTGAACGATTCCGAACGGAGGGCGTAGAACGCCCGCGAAATTAATGTTGTGTTCCCGTAGTCCTGTGGGACTGTGTCAGTAGAGATGGTCCTGCGTGCCCGTTGGTCAAAAAGTATTACAAAACAACCCTTTCGGTAGGTTAACGAAGCTTACAATGAAGTAATTTATGTGATATATGCAATGAAAATTTGAATAGGCCACGATAGGTACATTCCAGGAAAAATTGTAATGGGTTATATATTGTGCTAGTCACTGGTAAGCAACTGCTTGGGAAAATTTTCAGTGTTTATGAAAATTTGTGCAGAATATGATTAAATTTATTCACATACTGTATTTATATATGGAAATTTGTTAATTAAGATTAAACTTTGACGAAACGTAAAAAACTGAATCAAAAATGATTCCTGATCAAGGCTGACTCGGATTGCCACATATAAAAAATATTTATTTTGTCTTTGAGTCTCGTAGTGAATAGGATATTATGTTTTTTAAATACTCATGGTTATACCTAATATTCTATGTTTTCCTTCATAAAAACGTACGATGAATATTATTACACGATGAATTCACTAACTAATTAAGAAAGGATTAAGTATCATATCTAATGCGTTAATAGTTTAACAGTTGATTCGAACCGTATGAACTTTCTTTGTTCTTTTTTTCTTTTCAATTATTCCTATTAGATTATTTCATTTTTATAGCATGATAGTTTTATGTAAAAATTATTTTTATTGCATAAGAATTCCAGTGACATGGTAATACTCATGTTACACTGATTATTAGTGTAATTTTGAGTTACCTACTAAACTAATTTCTTAATTTAATTAATTAACGAGTTGTTTTCTTCGAATCAGTATAATTTTAATTTTATGATTAGCAATAAATATGATAGTGAATAGTCTACTACTAGAATTAAGTATAGATATATGTATAAAATTTTCAAAAAGTTAAATGAAAATGGATTTTAATCAAACTTTTCTCGAAGTTTGTATAGAGAAGAAAATCGAGGCACTGTTCAAATGTAGTAAACAAACACATAACTCCGTCTGAGATTGAACCTCTAATATTTTAATAGAGTTCTTTACGTATTTTTGATAGTAAATAAATAATTGTATAATATATTTGAAACAGATATATTATAAATCAAATATATTTGATGCAGAATGACATGGATGCCATAGCATTCAATTTGTAATGTCAATTATTTTGAATTTAATTTTGTACAATTCTTTATTTTTGAAAGTATTATGCCTATCAAGGTAATGACTAATTGATTCTTTAGGTAATTTTGGATATCACAACCAATTTAAAACTCGATCGTCAACTTTTGTGCCTTACTGAATCCTCTACTGTCCGCGAACGTAAAAATAGAAAATATTTAGAAAAAGTGTGCAAAGAAGCATAATACTTGCATTTATCCGATTGACCGATTATTTACAGAATGAAACGCGTAAATCGCACGTGCACTTGTAGAGCGAATTCGTTTGGCGTGTACAATGCTACATCAAATTCCGGGCAGCTTTATTTACCGGATTCGATTCTACATTCGCTAGCAGTTTATTCGCAGATACGATATTAATATTTCACACAAATGGGGATGCAAATAGTCATAAAAACTCGAACAACCGTCAATGATCAGCTTGTAAATTTAACAAAGAAAATTTAAAAATATTTACATGGAAAAGTACATTAAATCAATTAAACAATACGTTTACTAATTGTAATAGTATTGAATAAAAGCACTGTAAAGCTTTATAAAAACTTACAAACAAATAATAGTAAAATAAATTTATATGATTGTAATTAGTTCTAGGACTTGTTTACTGTCGACTCTGATAAAGTAATTCTATACATATCTACGTTTTATAAATTGGGACGGTTTTAATGATTCATATATTCAATATATCCATTGATATTTTATTGGGTCTATGACTACGACTAACGAAATTTTTGAAAGTGGTAAATAAGAAGTAACAAAAAAAAACATGGATCAAATTTTGACAGAATAAATTTAATTAATAAAAATACTAACAATTTGCATTGCTCATAAAATTTATAATATTTTTTATATTTATCTTTTTTCATAAAATATAAATAAATCGATCTGAATATAGGCCAATATGAATGGATGTATGAAATAAAGAAAAATACATCAATTGAATACTTTAAATAGAAAAATGAGGACTACATAACTTGAATACCTATGTAGGTATATTATTTACAGTGTGTCCCAGAACTCAACGTCCAGCCAGAACGGCGTGATAGTATTGATTGATATTTATCATAAAAAATACTATTTTTTTTATCTACGTATCTTAAATATTAATAGCTTTTAAGTGCAACTTAGAACTTTGGTGAAAATGTGACCACTTTTCGGTTATTGCGGTTAAGTTTTATTTACTTTGTTTATTTAAACTTTGCATCTGTAACCGTAAATAACATTTTTAAGACCACTTTCAAAAATAATAAGGCCCTAAGTTTTTAAGTATAAGACTTTTTGTTAAACTATGAATATAAAACTTTCAAAATTGGTCAATTTTGAAAGGCAATTATTTAAAAAAAAATGCACTCAGGAGATGCACTAAAGTGTGTTGGCAGGTTTTATCAAAAGTTGGCGTATTTATTCAGGTTGTAAAATGGTGAAATACTTTATACTTTAATAATGAAAAGATTCAAGTAAAAAA
>NW_020538040.1:155118703-155130941 GCF_003426905.1 Ctenocephalides felis
TATCGTTAACGTTATTACTCTTGTTATAATTTCTTGTGAATTAGTAGTCGCTTTTTGGGTTTGATGCCGAAATTATGCGTAACAAGGACGATTAATCATTGGCTATATTTAGTTGGAATAGACAGATTTCACAAAGATAAAAGTAAAATCTGAATTTGATTGGAAGAGTTTAGGCGAGTTACCCACGTATATTATTTTTACGCCGAAATAAAGTGTTCATTAAAAATAATAAATTTGATTAATTGATTGAAATTAAAATAGTTGTTTGAAGTGTAATTGAAGAAAAACAGGGTTCCAAACAACAAACAACCGCTATATATTTTTATCAGTGGCTGAAAACTTAATTTGAAACAATTTCATATTTGATTTGTACATAACCCATGTATCAGATTCTGAATATTAGTTCCCGTTTTTGATACCTAAATATAATTTTTAAGTACACGTTATTTAATTGCTTTGTAAAGTGTGTAGTCACTTTTAAGGTAGATTGAACTTTGTTTTATATAACCTCTATGAAAAAAATATTGTGGTGTGGGGTAAAAAAAAAACAAATAACCCTTTACAGTGGCAAGGGTGAAATCAACAAGAAAATAGTAAATAAAACCATAAATTCGGTTAAAAAACAATTTTATTAAATATATAAATTAAATAAAAAGTTATTCAAACTCTGCTGATGAATATTTCTGACAAAATACCAGATCAAGGTTATATACAGTGTTATCTCTGTAAAAAATGTACCCACAAAATTTAGATTTAGCGTTGGTTGAATAATGTAGCTATTATTTCGTAGAATTCCTTTAAAAATCAGACATTGAACCTGGTGTTGCCTGGCCGTCCCACTTTACCCCGCCTAAAGGGTGAAAAGCACCAGGTAACAAATTCTTAAAAAACAGCAAGAGAAAAACATTTCTAGAATGACGAATTAAGCTGTGAGTCCTGCTGATCATAGATAGTTGTTGTTTGTGTGTCATATGTATTATTTGTTGTGACATAATTCGTTTGATTTTCTCAATATAATTGTTCAATTTTTTGTTCACCGTCTCACCCTACCCTACCCTATATTAATTCGTATTTTTAACATTTTGGCATGAGTCTTGTGTAATGCTTTTCTTTATATATGGCAGAAAGAACGATATATAAATAAAGCAACTTTAGCCTATCTACAACAAACAATAAATTCATCTATAACATGGCCTCCAAATTAAAAATATTCCCAAACATTGTCTATTTCCTACATTGAGAAACACAGCGTTAAAAACGTATGTACATGTCTTCCAGCATGATTTAACATATGTGTGTAGTGTATAGTATGGTGTATTCTCATTCCCGAACCCAAGAAGGAGTTAACAAGCATTCGGTCCTGCAAGAAACTAACCGGTTCTCTTGGTCGTCGCGAGAAAGCCATGATAGACTGTGATAAAAAGCCGGAGTTAAAATAAGCACAATGAGCATCGCAAGTCTGGGCCATATTTCATAGAGCAGCGGCCGGCAACCGAAACTGGACAGTGAAACAATCACAAACGATAAAAATTGAAGTGGACTTACTAAAGAAATCAGATGACTCAACTTACCAAATAATGCATTGTTTCTATTTTGATGAACACCGATTAGGATTACCCTATATTTATTTATTTATTTATTATTATTTTATTCATTATAGCAATTTAGCAATCTATAAATTGTATATTAGGCTAAAAATTTTGACAATTATGGAAAATGGCGCGTAAAGGATAACTATCCACTGATAGCTACTTTTTATTACAATACCTCAATTATTATAAAATATTTAATTAATATATGTATATAAATATTCAATTAATATATTTATACATGTTCAATTATCTTTATGTAGTAATTTATTGAAAGTTTGTTACCCCGACATTGATGCATTAAACTTTAAACCTCCACTATAAAAAGATTTAATAATAATAATAAAAATATATCAAATATACCTAGATATGCTAAAATTCTAATTGCTATTTGAATATAAACAGAAATAAAACAACAGAAAACAAATATCAGGCATATAAATTGAACACATCACATAAGTCGGAGCAATAATAAATAAGCATAATCTATCTTTTTGCATTCAAATGCTCGATAATAAATTTGCACCGTGCTGGTAAATAAATCAACAATTTAATATTTTAAATGTAACCCTTTCGTCTCGGATGTTGCCGCAACGTCGGCAAAATACGTTATATTGTTGGAATGTAGTAGATAGATAATTTTTTTGATTCAATTTATTTACTACTTGAAAAATTATTTCACGGCGTGAAAGAATCATGAGTACTTTAAATGCTAACTAGTATTTCTTGCTCCTTACTATGATAAAGACAAATTTAACTTTTAATTCCAGCTTAAATTTAACCTCATATAAACACCATTCATAATGTTTAATATTTATCAATTAAAAATATAGCTAATAAAACCGTTTTATTAGAAATGTCCAATTATAGGTGACAAAAAATTATATAATATTTATATAAATTATATATGAATTTATAGTAGAATCGAAAATAGTAATATAATAAGGATAACGATGTACTTATATATTTATATGTAGCTTATAACTGAATGTTGAATTAAAAAGTAAAAAAAAATCTAGTTTGTATTGTTTCTAAAGAACATTAGCCTTGTTATAATGTTCATCATTATGTATAGATGGTATTTACAAAATGTTGCATATCTATTTTGAATTAACTTAATTACATTTTAAATAATTGCAATTGGAATTGTAATGAAAAAATGAATATATACCACACCCCTGTTTAAAAATTAATGATTCATAATAAAATTTGAATTGATAATAGATTGTGCATTTTAAGCATATAAATATTTACAGTAGAAGAGCAAAGAAAAATTAAAAAAAAATCAGAATTATTTTCTGTTTTAATTTTCAGATATAATTGTCATTTAACTTATATGTATATACATTCTTCCCAATTTAATGCATCTACTATTTCAATTATTTTTGCCAACTTCAGTTTATTCCTTCATAACATATATAATTATCTTATACCTTATAATATGCGAAAGTACAGTAGATTGTTGAGAAATTTGAAAAACTATAGTTCTATGAATAGTACAGAAATTAGTCAATACAAAAGGTGCTACGTCATTTAGTACTCTTATATTTACTATATAATATCTAAATAAAGCACTCCACGATCAACATAATTTATTTTCGCAGCTATCGAAATCATAAATAATTCGATTCAATTTAACTTTTTTTTATCTAAATCGTAATTGTCCCCTGCGGGCTCAATATAATTAATCTTCATTAAACACCAATTTAATTTTATGGTTAAGAAATTAAGGTAAAAATTATTCAAAATTATTTTCAATGCACAAAAAATCGAAGCATTCACAAAAAGCAGTTTCTGAGCGGACGCTTAAATTAAAACAAAATCAGGCCGAGATTGGGAAACGGGCAAGAATATCTATATAATGATATGTACGTGAAGAGTTCTCTTTAACAAATTGATGGTTGCCGTACATATTGAAAAACGTTTAACATGATTACAAGGATCTCGAAAGTTGTTGCTGTTTGCAGCTTAAATGCTGTGCCGAGTTTTGAAATGGTGTTTTTGAAGTTGATACGGATAAAAACTGTTGGGTTTAACGCATATGCGATATTATTAATTGCACGCTTGTATTGAAATAAATACCTGTACCTATTTCATTAGAAAGAATTTTTGAACGATATTTGCAAATTTCAATCATTTTCATGAGATTTTTAGACATTTGTCAGACATTTTTCTTTTTAACCAGTACACATAAAATGGTGCGATAAACATCCAAAAATTATTTTACAATCAATGAATTTGTGAAATTGTTAATCTAGTAATAGTAAATATTTTAATAATAGATAATAGCTGAACAGCAAGCATAAATTTATATTTTCTAATCGTTTTAGATCAAATATTTACGTTTTATTCTTTATAATATTTAGCGCAAAGATCAATAATCAAAGTTTATAGTTCCAAAGACCATTATCACGACTCAAGTGTCTAATAATTGAAGCATAGATAAAATTAGATTTTCACTAGAATGTAGATTTTACATTAAAAGGTTGCCAACTATTGGCACAAGTGATAATTAAGCAAAAAAAAGAAATAGAATTCTGGGATATTCCATCCATAAATCAAAACAATTAACTAAATCACTGTTCAGAATAATTGTTGTAATCTCTTGCATATTCTCTATTGTGAAGCAAAAAATATTATCTATTGTATTTCACGCGTGCAATTCGGAATTTTCGGAGGTGCGATTTAAGAAAGTGATAAATTGCTGCCGAAAATTTGACAGAATTTCTGAATTTTAATTGGTTCAACCAGTTGCATGCCTACATTGTAACAGTTATTACGAAAATGCGGTTTTATACAAATCATACACACCTCTAAGTGAAAACGTGCCAGAAAAAAAACAATGGCAAAAGTGATAAACTAGAAATCTTCTATTAAATAGTATAATTAGTTATGTATTAGATTTTGAAACAATTACAGAAATTAAATTTATATACAAAGAAGAAAGATGCTGATATTGAAAAATTTCAATATTATTCCTGAATAGTAAAGATTCAGTTTTTAATCTTAGACCCTTGAATTTATACATCAGGAGGTCATTAAATCAATTAAAATTGTAATCATTTTAAAACTAACATATTCGAAAAACATGAAACATGAGTATTCTCAAATTAGGCATAACTAACTTTAGAAGAAAAGCATTAAATTAATTTTTGCTATTATAAAAGTTAGTCTACTTAGGGAAATAATTTCTCAAAATGGCGTAATGGCGTAAATGTTAATTATCCTAAAATACGAAGCGTAGCACATTAAATCTTATTCAAATTTAATTAAGTGCACAAGTTTGCTTTACATTATCAGTAATTCAACTGATATGTTATTATTGCACTATCATTATGTGTTTGCATTTAAAACATAGTTTTATAATTTGGTTCATCAACCGAGTATCTACACAGTATAAATATAATTATATGAAAGTACCACCTATAATTACAATTTTTAGCGTATTAAGCGAGTACTATCCATTTATACAGTATGTTAATTTGAACAACTTGCGTGATAGAAACAAAATTTTAAGCTCTTTATATATAATTAGATGTCAAGAAAAAATACTGGATTCATTTCTTGATAATTAATAGTTTTCCTTGAATATCATAATTGTTATGCAGTGAATTTCAATTATTTGACTTGCAAATATTGACCAAATGGTTGCAATCATTCCTTGTAATATGGTGCCGCTTTTTTTAGAAGATAGCCCCAATTTTTTAGAACAATTCTTGATTTTTGTTATTATGTTATAATTTTTTTGAAATATTTCTCATAAACTTGGGTTAGTCAAAGTTAGACAAATTCGCAATGTGAAACGACTAGTGTTAAACTAATAAGGTAAGTCCTAACAATATTTGGAACATATGAAAACACAGAAACAAATTATTAATTTAGGAATATAAAAACAGGAAAATCAACATGAAAACCAATGGAATGTATACATTAACTCATTTTCAACGATGAAAAACTTGACGTACAAAATTGGCAAACTACAGTAAAAATTTACTAATATCATTTTTTAATTTAATTTATTTACTTGATCATCGATCTATGTAAGACATAAAATAAATTGTTCGCAAAATGCATAAGAATAAATCTAAGAATTACATGAAGTGACAAACTGACAAAAATACAAAAGGAAAAAAATAAAGTGTTACCAAGTATCTATTATTTTAAAAATTAGTTGACAGAAGACTGAAAAGCATTGGAAAACAGTAAAGTTAGCGAAAGAGTAAAGCACAGATGGCGGCATAAAAATGATTAATATCTATAAATTGACGAAAAACTCCAAAAACGAACTGTGATATTTAAAATGTTGAAATCTTTATGGAATCTGAGAACAAACGTTTGAATGAAAACGTGTTTGTAGAACGATGGATATGAGCCGGGGGATCGATAGACCCCGAATTGGTGCGACCCGTGCTCCGCTTCGGGGCCCAGGGAGAGCTCATGTCGTTCATCAGGGCTGGTGTGTTCCATCCAAAAGAATTGGATCAAAATTTAGAATTATAATATATGAGACATTTTGTAATATCTTAAAAAATTAATTGATATCATCATCTAATCATCTCACCTCAAACAAATCCAAAACTATCATAAAGTAACATTATTTTGCACGAGCTTTTAATAATTTATACTACCATCATGGGCGGTGAGGTTGATATATCATTGAATTATTTGGATGCCGTTGAAGAGTTTAAGATAATTATATTTGTCATATTTAATAGAATTTTAAGAGTAAAGTGAATAAAAAAGTTTTCTTTTTCAAACGAATAAAAATTACTTATAAAAATTATCTCAAATTACATAATTTTGTACGAGCTTCAAATTAATTGATACTGTTTCATGAGCAAGGATGTTGACATCAAAGAGTTATTTAGAATAATAAAATTTATGATATTCTATAATAATGATATAATAAAATGCAGAAATTAAATTTGCTTTGTTTAAAATTAATCCAAAACTATTTAACATATTTCAAATTAGCAACATTATTTTTCTGTACAAATTGACATCATTAGCGATGGTGTTTGTTTGTTCGAGTTATTTAGACATCTTTGAAAAGTTTAAAATAATAATATTTATAAGATTCTACAACAATTTCAAATACTAAGCTTTCAATTTATCTGTAAGTTTTCAAATAAAATTTAGATAAATATAAATCACAAACAATGTACGACCTAATCGTTGGTATTGTATAGTAACTATATTATAGTTTATGTAATAAAAGCAATTTTTTTTTCTAAATACAATATAATAAGTTTTCTTACATGAAAACAATCGGGAATGGTTTTGACTTGCATAATAAAAGTCAAATGGTTAACTCACAACTGGGGTAAGTTTTTCTTGTTGAATTTTTAATATATAAACTATTAAAAATTACGTGATTGGAAATTAAATTCTATTACGTTTATTCCTGTTATTTCAAGTGCGTAATCTTAATATGCGTACCAAAACTAATGTACTAATGTCGTCTTTGGGTTTTGAAATTTTTATTTTAAGTCAAAACCCTATGAAAACAGAATTGCTTAACCTTAAATTTAATTAATTAGAGTGGAATAAATAAGAAACAAAATAAATTTGCAAGCTAAATTTATCAAATAACATTGACAAATAAAACTACAAATACTAAATAAATGAGTGTTGATGATACGATGATAACAAAAATCATAAAAATTGGAATATAGATAAAATGGAAAATAAATAAAAAGATTTTAATTTAAAGTTGTAACTATACCTTTCTTGTGATTATATAAATACGTTGGCAACACAAGTTGGCCAAAGAGGGAGTGATGTGGCAACACATGTTGTCCATGTCTTCGAAGTTGACTTTGAAGTGAAAAAACAAATTAAGATATTTTGTCATGGCATTTTTGAATTTGTACAATGATCAGAGATTTTAATAGTCTTATATTTTTGTATCACAGTCTATTTTTTGATAAATACTTTTTTCAACAAATCTAGCAAAAATATACTTAAGCCAATATTTATCTATTATTCTTAAAATATGAGTAAGACCAAACTGCTTAGTAAAAGTGAGTTTTAATGTAGTGTTCAATTTTAATGTAGTATAAATTTAACAAAAATTATGCACTTGATACG
Organism: Ctenocephalides felis; assembly: GCF_003426905.1. Taxonomy (NCBI): domain Eukaryota; kingdom Metazoa; phylum Arthropoda; class Insecta; order Siphonaptera; family Pulicidae; genus Ctenocephalides; species Ctenocephalides felis. The sequence continues at coordinate 155,126,383 of NW_020538040.1, forward strand.
TGATGCTTCTTACTTGTATGTCAGTAGAACTCGCATGAGGTTTGTATATAAATGTTAATATTTTGTTTTTGTTAAAAATACCGTCGATGTGGTTTAATAAATATAGGTAATAAATATTTTAATAAGTGTAATTTTTTTTATTAAATATTGCCAACCCTAGGATATATCTGGGGGTCATTGCACCGGTCGTCACGCGCGCCTCTCTTGCACGATCAAGCGGGTTCACAATGTGAAAATTCATCACTAATCGTTACGATGGTATATATATATATATATATATATATATATATATATATATATATATATATATATATATATATGACTTCATGAAATGAACTATACTGCAAACTATTTAAATGCAATATGAAATAAACCGTTTCCCATCAAAATCACTGTACCAATTTTATATTCAAATACTTCACCGCCAAAAATTTCAGTGATATTGATACTTTTATAGCTTTCATAGCTTTTTTGTTCACAGTTTGATTGCAGTTTGGGAGCATTATTACAATAACGGATAAGTACGCAAAATGACTATCGATATTGTCATTTTATGGTCCATATATCCCTATGTCGTAAAAATGTTGATATCAACTTGTAGAAACATGTTTTAAATCGCAATATTTAGATTGTAATAAAAGGAATATCAACATGTACTTACTTTGCTGGCAAGAAGATAATTGTTATATTGCTTTATATAAACATGTTTAGCAAATAGCTTAAATGACATGCGTTGTTCTTTGCCTTTTAAGTTGAGTAATATTGACACAATAAAAAATAAAACAAATTTCATCTATTTAGCAGATCCTAAGAAATTAATAGGGTAGGATGCAATTCAGTTGAGCACAAATGTACAATTTAATTTTGAACAATTATTACATATCAAACAAAGAACTATTTGACTATACTCAGTGGAACTCCCAGATAATTCATCATTTTAGAAATGTGTTTTTTCTGCTGTTATTAAAAAAATTGTCACGTGGACCTTTCTACCTCATAAGCGGGGATTATATGCGTTATACAGGTACAACGTTTTACTTTTAATTTCAAAGGGTTTTTACAAAATAATAGCTACATTATTCAGCCAAAACAAAATATAAATTTAATGATAATATTTTTTACAGAGATAACACTGTATATAAACTCGATCTAGTATTTTGTCAGAAATAGTCATTAGCAAAGTTGAAGTTATTATTTATTCAATTTATCTCTTGTAAAATGACTTATTCTGTTGTTTTATTCACAACAAAAAACTAACAACCAAAAAAAAATACTTTTGTTATTGACTTTCAAACATTGCTGTTTATCTCCCGATAGCGCGGTTGTAAGAATCATCGATGGCTGGTTTTACATCTCTTGCCCCCTACTTTCAAATATTGTTAAAAAGTTCTTTACTTTACTTGTTTTTGAGATTTTGGTGGTGCAACAGTTTACCAGCAGACTTTTTAGCCCCTATACATATTTACACACTAATATTAACATATATTGCATTGATTAAAATAAGTTAATCAAAAAGTCTCTCCAATAAATAACAGGTTTACAAATAGTAAAAAATAAAATTTGATACAATTTAAATTGAATCTGTTGACCAATTTATTAAGAAACGTCTCACTATTGTTTTCATAAAATAATCCGACTCGCTAATTTTATGTTTTCTCAACGTTTCAAGCCATTCAGAATCGAGTGATACCATGTTTGGAAAAAGTATGTAAAATATTACGGTCCTACGACAAGCCGTTTAATTTTGAAAATTCTTCAAAGTTTGCAAAAATTAGTATCATTTTTTTGGCATGTGTCAAAATTAGACCTTTTATCGACGTTTTCTCAAAAACGCCTGAACCGATTTCAGAAATTTAAAAGCCATTTGATGTATCTCAATGAGGACTGCCGAGGCGTTTCTTTGTAATTTGAAAAAAAGTGTTAAACTTTTCGTCCACATTTAACCTCAAACTACCGAACCGATTTTAAAAAATCAAAAACTGTTCGAAAGATATTAGTTGGAATTGATACGGATTAGTTTTAGGTTAAATTCTACCGAGCTATTTTCTTGTAATTAACTGTTGAAAAAAAAATTGAAGCCGATTTTTATGCAACTTTTTTTGGTGATATATATCATGGTCTTACTGATATTGCGGCCTTATAACAAGTAATTTAATTTAAAAATTCACCAAAGTTTGAGAAAATGAGTAGTTTTTTTTGACGTTTGTTAAAATTAAAATTAACAATTTACTTGGTATAACGATAGAGTAAATTATTGATTTTTGAAAATTTGCTTTTAGAAAATACTCCAAGTTAACGAGTTTGTTCGTTTTCAATTAAGTGTTATAAATCCACTCGGAATACTTTTAATCACTCATAATTTTTTTTTTTTTTTTTATTGATTAAGTCGATTTTTAAACATATCGGGAAGTTCATGTAACTTGCCTCAAAGCAAAATACCAATACCAACTAGTTAAATTTTTTTTAGGTTATTCCAAAACAATTAGTTCTTGTCATATCCCATGTTGTCTAGTGGTTAGGATACCTGGCTCTCAGTCAGGAGCCGGGGTTCGATTCCCCGCATGGGCCTTTATTTTTTATCCTATTTTCAAATATTTATGCACTAAAATTGAACAGTTAATTCTAATTAATTGAATTTTCTTTAGGGTATGCCAAAACAAACAATTTTGGCCATATCCCATGTTGTCTAGTGATTGGGATACCTAACATTTTTAAATATTTTATTTTACATATTATATTTACATACATATTTTACATATTTAATTTATTCCCAAATGAATTTATTAATTTTCTCGGCCCGCGGATGTATCATAACCGTATATTCCATCTTTATCAGGAGGTGAGAGAATACGCTTGATTCGTGCCCAGAAGTCGTTGCATAAAGTATGGACAACGACGATATACTTGAAAACGTTATATACCGCTAAAATTAGAGAAAGTGACATTTATTAGCAGTTTATGACCATAATCGGCTTCCTTTAAACATCCATGATTATACACAGCTCTCAACTTCGCGTAATGATTCTGCTTTTAATTATAAAGCTACGTCGCGCAAAGCCAGTTATAACCATTATTCGTAGCCAGGTAGTGAGTAGTTACATGAACGTTATCTTTGAGCGCTTTGTTATTAAATTAAAATGTTTATTGATTGCCCGAATGGATTTTATTGATCGGTTATCGATATGTTTTTGCTTATTACTGTTTAATCAAAAATTTTATTCGATTCGCTAAAGAGAAACAACGATTTGTATGTAATCAAGATTAAATTAGATCTGTTATCAATTTTCTTTATTACAATCCTTAATTTCTTGCAAATATCCAGATTGTATTATGATATAGGAAATATATTTTAACCGTTAAAATTTTGCATTTGGTTTGTTAGTCAGTTGCAATCTGTTAACATAAAGCGTGAGAAATAATTGTGATTAGCAGTAGTTAATGAATGAAAGTTCCAACTTAAATTTAATAATAATCCAAATAATTTAATATAAATTATATTTTCACGTTCTAGTACAACATTTATAAAAATAATGTAACTAATGATACTGCATAAAATAACAGATTTATATATAACTGGACGATGACCCTAGCTGTTAATTATTATTAATTAGCATTAATATGGGTGATACTGGTTATATTAGAGAATATATATATTAAAATCAGCATTTTGCTTATTTCGTTTTGTCAAAAAATGTTTTTGTAGTAAAAGTAATAATTTCACCTTACATTTTTTATGAAAAATACAAGAAATTTAAATATTGCAAATAAATCACATTTTTGAGTTTCGCTTTAATGTTGATGTTAGCCTTTAATTTGATTAGCATTAATAAAAGTAATGTGATTTATTGGAATGCAGTGTGATACTGCATAAAATAAGGAGAAATATATAACTAGACAATGAATTAACCAACAATAATAATTTGATATTCTCCATATTATAATAATATTTTTTACTAGTTAACATTTAAGATTTTATTTGGTTCGTTTCGTAACAAAAGTTTTACGAGTTTAACACATATAAATGAGAGTTTTTTTAAAATATTAATAGGTATGATAATCTAAGTTATTAAAATATAATATTTTATGCACTTTACTTCATTGTCTCTAAAAAAAATGATGGGCGGTATATATGAACGTAGGAACTAGATAAATATATTAGCCTTATGTTAATATTACGATAAACGGTATGTGAGTCTTATGTGTTCTATGTGAGCCATGTCAAACATATATGTCTAACAAATTAAACTGATATTTTTTTCCATGTCGATAAAAAAGTTTTAATGTAGGGCCATGTTAGTTATATATGTAAGACATATAAAATAGTACTATTCCAAGAATTTTGTCTAAATATATATACATTTTTTGATACAGTAAGTTTCTTTGATACATTTTTAACAAAATTATTAAATAAAAGTTATCATAATGCGGGTGAAATTTTTCTGATATCATTGTGGCGATCAACCTCTTAACATGTTGCTATTAGCCATCTCAGACTATTTCCCGTAAATATAATCTAACATGTGTATGAAAGAATTGAAACTGATATTTTTGCATGCAAA
>NW_020538040.1:155131941-155147231 GCF_003426905.1 Ctenocephalides felis
ATATATATATATATATATATATATATATATATACATATATATATATATTTGTTTCAATTAACTTATATAAGTATGAAAAGAGCTATTAAAAACATACTGCCATAATATAGTAATCGCAAAAAAATTATAATTTTCATATACCTATCTTCACGTTTCAATGGTTTCTTAACATTTTGACATACCTTAGAAAAAATTGAAAGATGTATGTGTTTATAGTGTATATGTGTGTGTGCGGATCAGTTTCTATTGATGGGAAGACGTACTGATTAGTTTTTGGCAGGCAGACCCAAAAATACCAATTTAGTTTTTTAGCGTCGAATTTGAAAGATTTAAAAAAAAATTATTTGTATTGACGAAATAACGGATTGATTGCGTTTTTGGAGAGGCAGATCTAACGGTTTTGCAGATCCAATAAAAAAAAATAAAAAAATGCCATTTGGCGGCCTAAGACTAAAATAATTATTAGACATATGGACATCAAATAATCAGATATTTTATAAAGATTTTGATAATAATTTTATTTGCATTTCTTTGGGTTTTGTACCAATATTTACTCCCTTTGATATTATTTATCTAAAATAGCTACGTAGCGCAATTGCTTTGAAAAAAAGTTCAAAATTTTCAAAAAAATTCAATTATTCAAACATTTTTAAAATCTCAAAAGTCTAATTTTTTTTCGAAGTTTTAAAGTTTTTTCAAATATTTTAATTTTTGGTACTGAAAGTTCCAGCAATTTGCTTTAAGGCAAGATGCCATGCGTCACTAGTTATACCATTACCTTCTACTAAAAGTTACTAATTGTAAATCCTTCCTGTCCATAAATCCTTAGATATATCCTCTAACATATTACCCAATTGTTGAAAAAGCGATAATTCCTCCAGTTTCTAGTAATTCACCGAGGTTTCAGCAAAGAATAGCTCCAACTCGGTCTCCATAGTCCATACAAAGCGATATCTCTTGGAATGCCACGGAGCAGCGCGGCGGACAGTTAGTTATGACCGCGCTTATTATCAAGATCACAGAGAAGAGAGAACTGACCAGCGATCCAACGAACCAGCGGTCAGAACGACGAACGGGCGAGCAAATCCAAGCGACCGTGCACAGTTGGGCAGGTTTCGTATCGTAAGAAAAGTGACACGAAGGAAATATGAGCTTTTGCGAGAACGCCCGTGATTTATGCACCCAGAAACGTACGCGGTTTTTATCTATCCATTGCAGTAGATCCAGAGATTTACGAACGTAATACTGGCTTTGCGAACGTACACAGGGATGTTTTGTAATAAATCGATGGGAGTAAGTAGATACATTATGTGCTATTTCGCTTATTTCATAAGTTATTGAAAGCATGGCAGTGTTTTTCAGATATTGAACAAGAGTATAACGTAATAGTATAAAATTTACACATGACCGTTTGCTTGTTACAGAAAAGCTTCAGTGCCCATTGCTTAATCATTAACTAGTTACGTCCATTAATCACGTGAGGTTTTTAGAGGGAGGGGGGTTTGACAAAAAATCACAAAATAACACGCGGGGGAGGGAAGGGTATGGTAAGCTATCACGTGTATTTATTTTTTAACTGTTTTTTTTAAAATTCAAACTATTGGTGGGGGAGGGGGGGGGTTAAATTTGATTATCACCACGTATCACCAAGAGAGAGGGGGGGGGTCCAAAAATCCTTAAAAACTCGTTCACGTAATTAATGGACGCCCTCTAAGTGTGTTTGATAGCTATATCCAAATAATTGGCAATATTTCATATTTTGACTACTTGATTTTGTCGATATTTGAACTAATTCTGGATAAAACTAAAGTATATTTGTAAATTTTGATGGATGTAAAATGATTAAAGTTCAGGATGTAAATATTTTGAATTGGATCCATAATTACTTATTTTTAAGCAATACTTAGCAAGCAAGTTAGTAATAGCTTAGATTTAAAATTTTTAAAACAAGCACTTTTTTCTCAATTGTAAGTATCCATTATATATGTAAATATATGTTTAATGTTTATGTTAACTGACTATGTAAATACATTTAACCCTTTCGCTACGGCAGTGTTTTTCGCAAGTTTTTTTTTTCATTGTTTCAACAATCAGAACTCTTACTTTATGCTGTTTTGTTCAAGACTTATGACCTAAGGTATTATTATGAGAGGCAACCCATCGGTTCACCATTCTCCTATGTGTGGGGTTTTATATATATTAGCTCTTACGTCTAATACTTTACATATGATTGAATGATGCAACTATGTCCACGAAGGACGATTTCCAATTGAAATTATACTGTGATCTATAACCCACGTGAAAATTTGACATCAAAGTTGCCTGATGTCAGGCTTGGCGGTAGCGGGAATCAAACCAGCAAACATGGGACTAGTTGGTGCTAGCCCACGCTCTAACCGATATCGCCACCGCTGGCCCTTTCGCAAGATGACATTCAGATTTGCAAGCCGCCCAAGTATTTGTTACATAACATATTTTAAGAGTTTTCAATCATCATGAGTAGAAATATATTCAAAATTTAAAAATTACACTTCTAAAAACTTAATTCAATACCAAATTGAAGTTCTTAATAATTTAGCCAGGGTGATATGTACTTTTTGGCTAATTACTATTTTGACGACACTTGTACGCACAAATCGTCAAGCGGATGTTAAATAATAAATATCTTTTAGATCTAATTTTTTAACACCACCAATTACACTGTATTTGACGACTCTGCGCACAATTGTACGCAGAAAGCATGCGCTACTCTGACACTTCTCGATTATATTTTATGCACTAAGCATGCAACTGCGTTCTATGTTCTAGACAATAAGCATGCTACTGCGTTCTATCGATTGTGATTTACGCACTTTGCATGTTGCTGCGTTCTATTTTTATGGTCATTTACGCAGTAATCATGTTGTTGCGTTCTAATTCGAACAAATTTACGCAGTAATGTTGCTGCAATGTTGCTGCAATGTTGCAAAGTCAATAGTAGAGTCCAGCATTAGGTTCTTGTTTAGTTAACTAGACAAGTTATTGACAAATAGCATATCGACACTAATAATAAGCATGCCAGAAACGTTGAGTATTTTAAAATAAATTGAACTCATACAGGCGGTATATGAAGTTCAACATAGTAAAAAGTCATGAATTTGCTCATTTTGCACTCGAGTGATATTTTCCAATATCATATCACAATTTTCATTTCATTTTCAGTCAGAAACATGTGATAATAAATAGATAAATTATAAGTAATAGCGACATTCAGGGTATTTTCAAAAACCCAACCAATTTTTTAATCCCAAAAAAAGTAGAAAAATAAAGTTTTCTCTATCTTCTAAAACATTTTATAGTATTATATTTTTAACAGCAACCAGAACTTAACTAGTCAGTCCTACGAGCTGTTGTGCTTACTTCTGAAACGACGTTGCTTTTTAGATGGCAACACGAACAGTTGTGCTATCTCTATGTGATGAAACTATAATTGCTGTAAAACTGGTGCATTTTTTATTGATGCATCAATGCCGGATAAGGGGCAAAGGAAAACATATTGCTTTCTATATTTTTAAGTGAAAACAGATTTGCTGCTGCTTGATATAAGGCTGTCTGGGACGAGTATCAACTTCTGATACTTGGCTAAAAAATAGTCCATTGAGAACATTTGCCTTTTTTTAATTGATATTCGTATAAAAATTGGTAAAATCCTAATTAAATGTTTCATGTCAATGATTAAATAAATAATTAATCAAAATTTTTGAATTCGTGTTTGAATAAAATTGTCTAAATTTGTGTTAAATTTTTATTTGTTTTTCTTAAATTCTAATAGTCATTTTAATTTATTTAATTATTAGTTAAATTTGGATTTGAATGAACTTCATTTTTCACCTAAATAATTGGATGGATAATATCTATTTTCTGTATCCGTTTCTTTAATATTGCAAACATTTTGAATAAATATAATACAAACTTGAGCAAAACGCAGCAAAATATAATAAATATCCTCTTATGTCTATTTTCCGTTTTGCATATTGAATACCTAGCTTCGAATAGCTGCAATGGAAAAGTTATCAACCTCTGCAAAGCCCCACGGTAAGCTGGGATTTCATCTACGAATCCTGTTCAAATAATAATGCATTGCGACTTATATCTCGGAGCCTTCCTCGCTTTTACCACCGAAGAACGACAATTGCTCTATGCGTGGTGCTTCATCAACGTTACGAATGTCCGTGCTGCGTGCATTGGGCAGATATATCAAGAGACCAAGACCAACGCGCTCGTACCTAATCGTACAAGAATCTCTATAAACCTTCATCAATTTGACATATTTCCAATTTACTACATCTTGAGAGTCCTTCGTTATAATAATACACTTTTGATCACACGCTTTTTATGCAAAATATACATCGCAGGCTGCTAACTCACTGAACACGCAATGAGCAGTTAGCGCCTTCCTTGATTTAATGTACGTTCATTTGAGTTATGTGACAGGAGTATTTTTTAATATATTGCAGGTTGTTAGAGGCATTGTAAAAATTAAATAAAAAATTTGCATACGGGTTTTAATAAAAGACAGAAAACCGTTTTTGGAAGTGTAAGACCTAATTATTAATTACTTTTTAGAAGGATCACATCCAAAAATTTGTATAGCCATTTATTATTCAAATTTAGAGTATATTATTTTTTTCTGAATAAAAATAGTAGCTTGCATAATGAATTATAACACTCTAATACCTATAACGTAACACCTTGGTCAAATTTGAAGTTAAACTGGTAGCACGTACGAAGTTCTAAAAAATTTGATCAATTTTCTATTCATTGTTTCTTTGAACAGCCGGACGGCACCTAAGGCCGGACACTCTATTTAACACGTATTATTTAAGCGAGTATAAATCTTTTTCAACCCAATAGTTGACCGGCCTCTATAAATTGATAATAATTTATTATTAGCATTTATCAAATTCAGAGGATTTTTAAATTGATGCCGCAATGTGGGTAAGAAATTCGCTTAAAAACATTACCATTTAGAGAGTGGTTACCAATAAATTCATGAAAATGTAGAATGTAGAAATAGTGTAATAGAATTAAGTCTTTTGTGGTGCTAACCCCAAATAATAAATTCAGTATATTTTCAAATAAAAATGAATATTTTTTCTTTGTGAGCAGAACAGTATATAATAAAATTTCCATATTGTTAATAAATAATACTTAAAAAAATAAGTTTATATAGAATACTATACTGATTTGGTAACCATGTCTATTTATAAATAAATTAATAAAAAATAATTATTTTAATTGGAGCTTACCAAAACGAATTAAAATCTATATATTGCACAAAATAGCGAAGTTTTTGAAAGCATGGCTCCATGTTAAAGACCAATTTAGTTAGTAAGTATTAATTTTTTTTTAAATATTATAGATGATAGAAAGGTAATGTAGGTAGATTGTAATATGTAAATTATTTCATTCAACTCACATTTAAATGCAACAGAAATATTTCATTGAACAACTATTCAATACATGTAATTGATTATAAATAATATTTAAAATTTATGTCTTCATGCTGTTATAATAATTCAAAATTCAACATAAAGTAATAGGTTGGCATTTATTTCATATTTTAATAAAAGCAATGCAATACTATGCAAAATGTTTGATACTAATATGCTGTTTTCATGGCTTATTTACGATTCACATACGATTTCTAACTGAATTAAATTTGTATTAAATATCAATGTGAACTTTAATTCAAATTCTTCCTTTATGAACATGTCATGTTTATATTTAAAAATGTATTATTCAGACCATAAATTTGATACTATAATGATTTACATAACGAAGATATAAATAACGCCAGTGAAAAAAACCTACGCGCGTATCGTACACAAGTTTGGTGCGGCACAATTAACGAGGAGACTCCACAAACGCCTTCTACAACAATGTCGGTAAATTTATGTAGTAGTACATTATTTTTTCTCTTGAAAACCTAGACGAGAATTACAGAGCTCGCACGAAAGCAAACATACATTACGTAAAATAGTTACGGAGTGACATTTGAAATCCGCTCAGTAAATCATAACAACAGTACGCAACATTTATTCTCGCTGTTGGGCGAAGATGCATTGCGCGGGACGATACGATTTTGCCGTCGAGGAGTTGGTAAACAGAGTGGACCCTTCCACAAATCGGGACAATCTGAGATACTGTAAGGATACAAAAAGTTTCAATAAGTTGCCAAATTGGAATAAACATACCAATTATATCTGCCGTTAAATGGCAGTAAAAAACTGCTCTGGCTCTGAAGTTGTTCCACGTTTTACGAAAATCTAGGGTGGACTATGGGGTTTCAATTTCATTTATGTAATGAAAAAATTGAGTAAAATACTGTTAAGATAAATGGTAAGTTGTATGTAAACTAATAGGAGATAATATAAGAACATTTAAAAAAAAAGGTAATTTTTCGACACACATTACACATTAAGTTGTATTTGGGATGGTCACTTCTAGTTAACAACTCGTCATATTTAATAATTTAGTAATGAATTTGCATCACTTTTAAGCAACAAAACACTTGTAACTTTGCATCACTTTTAAACAACAGAAATCACTATGTAACTACAATTTGGCAACAAGAGTACTGAAGCAGAAATTGTTAATCAAATTTTGCCAAATGCTGATGGAGAAACCTTTATTTTTTTAACAATTATTAAATAACAACAGTACTAAAGTTCTACATACAAAATTGATAGAGGTCACTCTAGTGAGCAACTCTATTTTAATGCATTAGAATATAAAGGGCGCTTCTTCTTCAATCATGTAATAGCTGATGGTTCTAGTATGGGAATTACTGCAAGGTTATTGTGGTTAATAATCTTATCATGATGGATTTTACTTCTGTTTTTTACTATTTTCTGGATAGTGTATGTTCTCAGATCGTTGTGGATTATTATTTAGTTACTAATATACCAAGGTGCATTTGCAATACACCTCAAAATTTTTGATTGATTTCTTTGGATGGATGAAATTCTTGATCTACTGACGCAGCCCCACAACTCAACGTCATAAGTTCAGATCGGTTTTATTATCGCTTCATATAGTAGTATTTTGTTTTGTAATGATAATTTAAGCCAAAGCAATAATTTTACTTTCGTTTCCATCTGTTACGTTTTACTGTTGACATAAGTAATCCAATTCAATTTGCTATCCAAATGTATCCAAATATTGAACAGAAACAGATTCAAAGATAATTTTAATATTAATGAAAACTGAAGCGCATTTTCCCTTCATTAATGTGAATGGTGTACAGCAAGATTTGTCTTCATTGATTTTTGTGCGCCAATAGCTAGACCAGTTGCTGATTTTATAAAGATGATATTGCAGTTTGACGCTTGGTAGTAATGGATTTTTATCAGTACAAATAATTACAATGTAATTTTTGAAGGAGCAACCAAAAGTTATTATTATGTGTGACAATTATGTATTGCACAAGATAATATGGTGCATAATCTTATCACCGTATAATCTTAGTTTATAACTGTACTAATCCTTCAAAAATGGCGGGATTAGTCTCATCAAGAGAGTCAAAAAGCAGAGATAAAAGGAAACAGATTCAACCTATTATATGCACATCAACCATATGTATTTTTTCTTGTAATCCGTTTACAGGAGTGTTGGTTTAAATAACTGACTTGTTATTCGATATGACTATATATTAGTCGAAAAATACATACTAAACTAGCAATCGCTGAAATAAAATATTGTTGCAAAGTATAATGTAACGCTTTTCTTATAAATCCTTCACAAATGTGATGTCTTAATTAATTAAAATTATATCAATAGGTATGAAATAGTGATAAAGGAATTAAATTATGGAGGTGTGAAATGAATAAAACAGTATTAACATGTACAATAAAAAAGGAAAAAGTTACGATCCATTATTAAAATCGTCCCGTCCCGTGTGGCGAGTCAACGTCCGTTGGCTGAGATAGATGAGCACGCGTCTGGTTGAGCAACAGGCTTATGAATAATGAAAAGAGCTACCTCTGACAACAATGCTTTCCTTCCTATGATAGTGTTGCAAAAGAAAAATGTTGAAAATCTGTGGTGGTCTCACTAGGATCTACGATGTAGATAATACGCTAAAGCACACCGTACACTCCCGTGATTGGGATTTATTATGGTTGCAGAAATCACGAAAATGCAAACGGTTCTGCAACGCATATATTACTTAGCTCTTGCGTGATTATTTTTGTTATGCTAATGTATGCACTTCGTGAGTATTTTACTTTTGGTAAACAAACATTCTTAGAAAGACTATAGATTAAACATATTTTAAAGAAGTTCTCGTAACAGCAGCTCCTCTCAATACATAATGCAATAAAATTTTCTCACAGTCGAAAATGCTTCGTAGCTTTTAAAGGTTATTTCAAAATGATGTAAGAAATATATTTACATAATAGATAAAGGAATTATTTGGAACTAACGGTTTTCCGCAAGTAATTGGCACAAAATAAATAAATTATAGAGAATATAATTATAGATCAATAGATTGATAGGACAGGCAGAGTAGGGGAGACTGAGTACGGCTGTGCCAGGGTACGGTAATGACAGTCGTCATAACAGCTAAACTATACTAATTTTAAGATAAGGTCCAAAGAAAGAAAGATAAAGTATGATTGTTTCAACAACTTCCCATTATTGCTTTCAATAAGTACCTTACATTAAGATGATCCGCATAGCTTTTAAAGAGTCAAAAGTAAGTTTTTCCGTTAGATTCATTTTAATCAGAACGGTTAATTGTATTCAGATAGATTACTTTTTTGTTATTTTAATGTAAGTTGAACATTAGTAGTTATTTACTAGCAAATAGTTTCCGAGTCTCCCCTACTATGATTTCTGGCAATTTTGTTATCAAAAATTATCAATAACATAATGCCGAAATATTTGGTAGCATTTGAAGTTTTTGAATGTTCTTATAGCTGGCACACATTTTCATGTGTCTATGAATATATGCAAGTATGACTGTTAGTATGTGTGTATAAATTCTCAAATGATTCTATATGTGAGCATCGTGCACTCAACGCAGGGTCATAGACCGCTGTGGCGACTCATTCTGTATGAATAATTTGTTGTATTTACGAAATCGTCCGGTATTTCCTCGCTCAGTGCATTATTCATTTACTAATGCAAAGTAACATTGATGTGTGCAATGTGGTAGGGCACTTTGCATAAGTCTCTTCACCGAGATAATTTGTCTCGGTAATTCTTTTCATCTTCGAGAGATAATTAAATCCGGCAATCCGGCAACGTACCCACGTAATTGAAAGTTAACGGTCTCTTAACAGAGCTCTAAAATTAAATCATGCGTTTAAACTCCTGTTTCTCTCTTGCTTTACGCGGACGATATACTGCCGGCGCTCACATACATAGGCGGCATTTCGCGCCGCCTACTCGCTAAAACTTCGACCGTCTAATTAATTACGACTCATTGTTTCGGTGATTAATACGCCCTATATTTAAAATCAACCCGGATAAAAGATTTCAGTTAAATATCATTTTTAATGATGCTAGATTTGTTCTCTGAAGGCTCGTCCGTAGATAAGAGCGGTCAGAGCAATGGGGATTGAATCCGAGGTCCCGAGTTCGATATTCTCTTCGAGCAACATGATCTTTAGCAGTTGTGATATCGGTTTTTATTTGTAAATGTAGATAGCAATATGTTTACAAGTAAAAATAGCCCATGCCCGGTATTTGCTCCACCAATAAAAAGTCAGCCCTATTAGATTAATTCTAATAGTAAAATTATCAAATATGGATGGGTTAACCATTAGCTTACCTTCTAAAAATACGAAGTAAGGATAAGTTTAAGCTTAACAGCTCATATGACATAAGGTTCAAGTTGCTGTTAGATATGATAAAAAAAATACTAATAAGGTGACTATATGTCCCGGTTTGACCGGAACAGTCCCAGATTTAGATATTTTGTCCCGGATTGTCCCGGTTTTTCGAAAATTATTTGATAAGGTAACGAAACTTATAAAAACAAATGAACAAGTGCTATTTTTTACCTTAATAATGAAGAAAGCTGAATAAAACTTTATATAAGGCTCAAAAGCGATAAAAAACATATAGATTGAAAAATATAAGATATAATATTATATCATAGATAAAAAAGTAATACATATAATCGGATAATAAAGTTCTTACTAAAAGTCCGCAATTCTGATTAAAAAAATGAACTCTTATAAAAAAAATTATTGTATCTTTTAATAGAATTTGCTATTTGCCCTGTCCGAATTAGCATAACTAAAAATTGCCTTAGTATTACTGAAATTATAATAATGAAATTTATCACATAGATATAGGACAACCATGTGGTTTTTTGTCTATAAAAAACCGACGTAGTTAATAAATAATTTATCACAACAGTTCATAATACCCTGAAGTTCTGATCGCTGAGATTATTGCTTCTCGAATACACATAAAGCATAAAACTTTTTTTTATATTATAAAATTAATTCAGTATATTTTATGCATAGTTGTATTCCAAAATATGGCAAAAATTTGAATTAGAATTCAGTAGTAACGCAGTGAGCACCAATAAACGTAATTCTGTCTTCATTAGGTAATTCATCACAACAGTTTATAAAACCCTGAAGATCTAATCGCTGAGAAGCAATAAATACAGATGGAGCATATAAAACATTTTTTATAATATAAAATTAATTAAGTATAGTTTAGGCATAGTTGTAGTCCAAAGATTTGAATTAGAATTCCGTAGTAATGCAGTAATTTTTCAACTTTTTGAGTATGTCTTATTATAAACATAATTAAATCATTATATATGATGAGCACTGATAAACGTAATTCTGTCTCATAACAGTCATTGCATTAGGTTTCACAATTTCTGCTAAATGCCACATTGAACAATGAAAACTAGGATATTTCACAAATTTTCTATTCAATCACATAAAGTTCAGTGACAACGTGCAATTTAACTTAATTTAATCGGGTGGTGAAAGCTCCAATGAAGGTACTCATAAATTTATCTCCTCCGATAAAGCAACTATCATTTCTTACAATTTAGCATTGAACATGATGAAAACCGTTAGTAACCGTATATCTATAATTAACACATAGTTAAAAGTTTGAAGCGGTTCGAAATTGCAATGAATTAGAAGAATCTCGCAACCGGACCGGTTCGCAATCGGTGGAGAAGAAATAAAATCATAGTTTGCCCCTTGGGCAATTACGTACGGAGGTAGATATGCCTCTGTATAGTTCATTTTCACTATTTGCTTGTAGACAGACATCTGGGTGGAAAGAATGCATGGAAATGGATTATTGCATCATTTATAAAGATGACATTATATTTTTGTATAAACGTTTTTAGTAAAGGAGAATATAAACAGTATGCTGTCTAGATGTGACAATTGGACTCTCAAAGCCAGGTGGATGATGGCAATGCGAATTCTTCATTAAAAACTTTTTTTCTGAATACGTACACAAAAAATATTGCACGATTTTAATTTTATTGTTTCATAAATTAATTGTAGAGATGAATACATATTAATGTTAAATAGCTATGATAATATTCTAAAGAAAAGACTTGATCATTTCAAGTTCACTTGCAATGATTAAGATTTTCTTAACCATGAGATTTTTTTTTAATATCATCTTTCAATTCACCAAAATTTACTTCTCACAGCTCTATTAAGCAAATTGATTAAAATCGCTTATTTTTAATGGTCTCATTTGTTTGTGAGGTACCTATACTAATTGCTTTTGGCTAATTTTTCTGCTGTGGATCGAGTTAACGTTTTGAAATATTTGTCTTTATATTATATATTATATTTATTGGATAGCACATAACGAAAAAAAAAAACAAAGCAAAAGTTTTCATAAACGTTTCGAACTACGATCAGACATATGTTCAAGTACCAGCTAAGTTGCCAATGCATAATTGAGGCAAAATTTGATTGGAGTGAGCCTTTTGTGGCTTAGTAGATTGATCTATGGGCTCCCATCCAGCAGATTTGACACCCATTTCGGACAGCTTAATGTCTCAAGTAGTAGTGACATCGGATTTTACTTCAAAATATCAATAGCGAAGTTTTCAAGTAAAAATAGCCATTTCTTGATATTTATGCTGAATAAAATCAGTGTGAGAACAACTGAGAAGACAGAACAACCATAGAGTTGCTATTCATAAGGCCAAGCCGTTAAGAAGTTATAATAGCTCAAAGGTTTTGATAAGTTCTGATTGCTGTTGATAAAAAAATGTAGTGTGGCTAATTAATATGGAAAGTCATGCTGTTTGGCTTTAATATATTTGCAATACTTGTTTTTCAAACATTTCGCTAGCTCTCAGCCTATATCTCCGCTATATACAGTACTGGAAATGAGAAACGAGGCTTATCTCTCCGTGGTACAGCGGCCAACACAATACCCCATGTCTCAGATCGCGCAGATTTCTTTGGATGTCACAGTAACTCATTCCGAATCGTTTGTTTTGATCGCGTGCCTCGAAGGGGAAAGAGGCAAGTCCCAGCATTTTCTTGTACTTACACGCCAGAGCTCACACCCACAGGGAGTACCGTACGTATTCGGTTAGGGCTCATATCTAGTCTCTATCTTTGTCCTTAATTTTGTATTTGTATAAGAAAAATTGACAATGGGTTCCATACTGAAGACACAGGAAATCCAAAATTTATAAGGAAATTGCAGGAAGATAAATCAAGGGTTAGAACGGAGTAATCATATTGAAGTGAAGACAATGAACAGTCCATAACTTGTAAAACAATTTATTGAGCAAACTTGACAACACATTTTCATTGACGGGCCATATGATTGCTAAAGCTTATGTAGCCTGAATTATAAAAATTATAATGTCGAATCTAAATTATTGACTATTTAAACCATTTTTTCATCATGGACGTATAATATTTTCGTACCATGATTAAGTAATTAAAGTAGATTTATGTATAAAAAGGTGTAAACTATTTTAGTTTATCACACTTTTATATATTTCAACCAGGAGACCCAAGAAAATGGCAAAAAGACTGACTAAAATAATTTGAGATTTTTTTGCTATATATTTTATTATCTATAGAGGTATCTCCACATTAGAGCAGACATCTAAATGACGTATTGATCACATAGACTTACAAAAATTGTATTTCTGATGGTAATAAGTGAATGAAAAAAATCACAATTTTATTAAAATATTTCATGTAAACAAAACACCATTTATCTTTTATCAGCACAATATATTACTGTAATATGTATATCAAAATGTGCTGTCGTAAAAGTAGTAGTGACATCATTCCCGCTTCCATTCGTTATGATAATTTGCGTACAATGGACTCTATTTTATTTCCTTATTATATAAGTGTGATAAAAATTATAATTAAAACATTTAAGTTACTTGTTACTATAACTATAAATTACTATAGAGATAAGCGTATAAAATTTATAATTGCATTTATTGAAAAAAATATATATCGCCGTGAAGTCGAATTGAAAGTCTCATGAATATATTAAGTTGTCAAATATCTCCCTTCCGCTTTTTTGCTCTTGATTTATAATACAAAAAGGCGGAAGGGAGATATTTGACAACCTAATAGATTTAAAAATCAATGACAATTTTAATAGTATCTATGATAATACCACATTCGAATATTTTGTACCAAAATTTGAAAACATAAGTTAATAAGTAGTCACAGTCCCGGAAATCAATCTTGCATTCCGGATTTTTTCTAGGCTTCGGATTGGGATGTTTTGCCAAAGATTGTTTCGAATTTTTGCGAAGGGTTTTTTATTCAAACCTTATTTATATCGAATACATTATAAAAATAGATTTATCTTCAATAAAATTAACTCATGTAGTAAATACGGTATTATTTAATAAAGTTAAGTATAAAGCAAATGGCACAGAATTTTACTTGTTTTGCTGTAACTTCCCGTACCAAAAATTAAGATTTATAGAATAGATTAAATTTTTTTTAAATTTAAAATCTTTGAATATTTTTCTTGATTGAAAAATTGTTTTTTTGTTAGACCAATAGTTTGAACAAATTGAACTTTTTTCGAAATGCAATCGCGATACGTTAGCTACGTAGAAACGAAATATCGAAGCGCGTGAGCGCCGCGTTGCAGTATAACGGATAAATACTGGTCCGAAATTTGTTTTTATTATTAAAATATCTATAAATTATGTGATAATTTGATGTGATGTCGCTAATGATCATTTTTGTCCGCCTAATGGCATTTTTTTCACTATTTTCATTAGATCTCCAAAACCGCTAGACCTGCCGTTCCAAATTTTTTTTCGGTTCTTTATTTTGTCAATACAAATAAAATGTTTTTTATACATTCAAACCGGACTCTCCATTCTCTCAAAAATTGAATGAAAAAATTTGGCACTTTATGCCCCGTATCTTCTGAACGGCTGAACTAATCAACAAGTCTCCTTATCAATAGGAATCGAATATTTTTTGAAATTCAAATGGGTTGATCCGTGTTCTCGAAATCGTCTACGAAAAATTGTATTCGCACACTCACACACACACATAAATCCAATATTTCTAAGGTATGCCAAAATGTTCAGAAACCTCTAAAACGTAAAAGTATATAAAAAAATTATTTTCGTTTTTTTGAGGATAAGTTACTATAACTCATCCCACAGAAAGTTATTAAAATTAAAAATTACACATAAGTAATTATAGTGTGAAAAATGTTATGACAACCAATATTCTCTTAATCAGCGTAGATCAATAGCGCCATTATTGTAGTATATAATAGGCCGTACATGATATGAAAATGATAAACGATTCGCAATGTCTGCAACCAGCAATAGCATGTAATCGATGACTGAGCATTCCCGACAGCTACTGCTCGGAGTGCGGTCGCCGAAGACCACACCACACGCGCGAAGAGATGGAAGTTGAGGCAAAATCCACGACGCGACCGGGAAATCACGTTTGCAATACGATAATGCAGCAAAGGATATAAACGATGATATTCAATAGTGAACAATGGCATGTGATTTGAATTAAATAGTGTGGTAATATATTAATTAACTCCTAAATATTGAGAACAGTTCCGCATATTTGCAGATCATCGTATTTTGTAAAATAGATGGCAACTGATTGTTAGGATCAAGTTAGTTTTAAAGTGATTAACAAGTTATAAATACACCAAGACTGTTTCTTGTGTCATCCGATTTTTTTTATTTTTCATAAATTAACAGCAATGACAATCTTAAATTGAATAATAATCGCCCTATTAGATATTTGCTAATCATAAAA
>NW_020538040.1:155148231-155217413 GCF_003426905.1 Ctenocephalides felis
ATGTGCTACAAGCCGTTTAAAAATTAATGATTCATAATAAAATTTAAATTGATTATAAATTGTGCAATTTAAGCATATAAAAATATTTGCAGGAGAAGAGAAAAGAAAAATTAAAAAAAAATTCAGGCTTATTTCTGTTTTAATTTCCATATATAGTTGTTATTTAACTTAATAATGAATAGAGTCAAAATAGTGTATTACATTCTGCCCAATTTAATGCATTACTCTTTCAAATATTTTTTCCCACTTCAAGTTTACTTCCTCATAACATATATTATTATTATCTTATGCCTTATATATTTTGTAGAAATAATGTTGAAAAAGGATTTGAAAGAAGCATTAAAAGAGGACTAGGATCAAGAATTATGATACTAATTGCGGCTAAGTTACAGTAAATTGTTGGGAGATTAGAAAAACTATAGTTCTTTGAATAATACAGAAATTAGTCAATACAGAAGATGCTACGTCATTTAATACTCTTATATTCACTATATACATAATATATAAATAAAGCACTCCACGATCTCATCATAATTTATTTTCGAAGCAATCAAAATCATAAATAATTCGATTCAATTTAACTTTTTTTTTTATCTAAAACGTAATTGTCCCCTGCAGGCTCAATATAATTAATCTTCATTAAACACCAATTTAAATTTATGCTCAAGAAATTAAGGTAAAAATTATTCAAAATTATTTTCAATGCACAAAAAATCGAAGCATTCACAAAAAGCAGTTTCTGAGCGGACGCTTAAATTAAAACAAAATCAGGCCGAGATTGGGAAACGGGTAAGAATATCTATATAATGATATGTACGTGAAGAGTTCTCTTTAACAAATTGATGGTTGCCGTACATATTGAAAAACGTTTAACATGATTACAAGGATCTCGAAAGTTGTTGCTGTTTGCAGCTTAAATGCTGTGCCGAGTTTGAAATGGTGTTTTTGAAGTTGATACGGGTAAAAAATGCTGGTTTTAACGCATATATACGATATAATTAATTTCACGTTTGTACTGAAATAAATACCTGTACATTTTTATTAGAAAGAATTTTTGAATGATATTTGCTACTTGTCGCAGCTTTCATTGTTTGTCGAATTTTCAGAATAATGCATAATATTAATGTCAGCTAAACTTTATTTTGAGCACACAGTGAATAAGACTGAAGTAAATGAAAATGATATCTACATTGAAATGACATATTGAATTTTTTTTATAAACTGAATTTATACTGAATTCTTTATAAAACAAATTAAATGAAAAATCATCTTAAAATTGACAATTTAGACAACCCCATTGTATATATATATTACTAGGTTATACCTATATAGTTGCAAATGTGATAATTACATTGAATAACAAAAAATATATATTGTGTGAGTAAATTATATATTGTGGGAGACAAATGGTCACATAGAGATGAATATTGTAGAGAGTGTAATTAGAGACAATAAATGAGTAATCAAAGATGAGCTGTATTAAGAGACGAACTAAGTTAAAATATATAGAACAAAAAAAAACTTGAATTTGGTAACTAGATTAGAATTTTTTTTTGTTTAAATTGGATTTCAAGTTATAGTGATCAACCACTTATCGATTCAATACATTACAATATTTAGCACAAAGACCTATTATCAAAATTTATGGTTTCAAAGACCATTATCACGACTCAAGTGTCTAATCATTGAAGTATAGATATAATTAGATTTTCACTAGAATGTAGATTTTACATAGACTAAAAAGTAATAATTAAGCAAAAAACAAAGAAATAGAATTCAGGGATATTCCATCCATAAATCAAAACAATTAACTGAATCACTGTTCAGAATAATTGTTGTAATATCTTGCATATTCTCTATTGTGAAGCAAAAAATATTATCTATTGTATTTCACGCGTGCAATTCGGAATTTTCGGAGGTGCGATTTAAGAAAGTGATAAATTGCTGCCGAGAATTTGACAGAATTTTTGAATTTTAATTGGTTAAACCAGTTACATGCCTACATTGTAACAGTTATTACGAAAATGCGGCTTTATACAAATAATACACACCTCTGAGTGAAAACGTGCCGAAAAAAAAACAATGGCAAAAGTAATGAATTAGAAATATAGTATTAAATAGTACAATTAGTTATGTACTACATTTTTTTATATTCATACCAAGCCCGCAATATATAAAAATTGCTGACTTTGAAACAATTACAAAAATTAAATTTATATTCAAAGAAGAAATATGCTAGATTAAAAATTTCAATATTATTCCTAAATAGTAAAGATTCAGTTCCAAATCTCAGACCCTTGAATTTATATATCAGCAGGTCATTAAATTAATTTAAATCGCTATCATTTTAAAGTTAATATATTCGGAAAACAAAAAAACATCGGTATTCTCAAATTAGGCATAACTAACTTTAGAAGAAAAGCGTTAAATTAATTTTTGCTATTATAAAAGTTAGTCTACTTAGGGAAATAATTTCTCAAAATGGCGTAATGGCGTAAATGTTAATTATCTTAAAATACGAAGCGTAGCATATTAAATCTTATTCAAATTTAATTAACTGCACAAGTTTGCTTTACATTATCAGTAATTCAACTGATATGTTATTATTGCACTATCATTATGTGTTTGCATTTAAAACATAGTTTTATAATTTGGTTCATCAACCGAGTATCTACACAGTATAAATATAATTATATGAAAGTACCACCTATAATTACAATTTTTAGCGTATTAAGCGAGTACTGCCCATTTATACAATATGTTAATTTGAACAACTTGCGTGATAGAAACAAAATTTTAAGCTCTTTATATATAATTAGATGTCAAGAAAAAATACTGGATTCATTTCTTGATAATTAATAGTTTTCCTTGAAAATCATAATTGTCATGCAGTGAATTTCAATTATTTGACTTAATAATATATTAAGTCAAATAATATTGACCAAATGGTTGCAATCATTCCTTGTAATATGGTGCCGTTTTTGTAAAAATGTTTTCTCGAAGTGCAAGTTGAAGAATTAAGATAGATGAGATACCTGATGGAAAAAGTTGGGAAACAAATAAGATACAAGATAGACTTCATTTTTTAGAACAATTTTTGATTTTTGTTATTATGTTATAATTTTTTTTAAATATTTTTCATGAACTTGGTTTAGTCAAAGTTAGTCAAATTCGCAATGTGAAACGACTAGTGTTAAACTAATTATAAGGTAAGTCCTAGCAACATTTGAAACATATGAAAACACAGAAACAAGTTATTAATTTAGGAATTTGAAAACAGGACAATCAACATAAAAAACAATAGAATGTATACATTAACTCATTTCCAACGATAAAAAACTTGACGTACAAAATTGGCAAACGAGTAGAAATCTACTTCCTGAATTCTAATTGCCTAAGTATAAAATAATTTTTGACAGAAAAAATATACTAATATTTTTTAATTTAATTTATTTACTTGATCATCGATCTATATAAGATATAAAATAAATTGTTCACAAAATGCATAAAAATAAATCTAAGAATTACATGAAGTGACAAACTGACAAAAATACAAAAGGAAAAAAATAAGGTTCTACCAAGTATCTATTATTTCAGAAATTAGTTGGCAAAAGACTGAAAATCATTGGAAAAAAGTAAAGTTAGCGAAAGAGTAAAGCACAGATGGCGGCACAAAAGTGATTAATATCAATAAATTGACGAAAAACTCCAAAAACGAACTGTGATATTTAAAATGTTGAAATCTTTATGGAATCTGAGAACAAACGTTTGAATGAAAACGTGTTTGTAGAACGATGGATATGAGCCGGGGGATCGATAGACCCCGAATTGGTGCGACCCGTGCTCCGCTTCGGGGCCCAGGGAGAGCTCATGTTGTTCATCAGGGCTGGTGTGTGCCATCCAAAAGAATTGGATCATAATTTAGAATAATTATATATGAGAAATTTTGTAATATCTTAAAAAAATAAATGATATCATCATCTAATCATCTCACTTCAAGCAAATCCAAAATTATCTAAAGTAACATTATTTTGCACGAGCTTTTAATGATTTATACTACCATCATGGGCGGTGAGGTTGATATACCATGGAGTTTTTTGGATGGCGTTGAATAGTTTAGGATAATTATATTTATGTTATCTTGTGAAATCTTAAGAGTACAGTAAATAAAAAAGTTTTCTTTTTCGAACGAAACAAAAATTTATTATAAAAATTATCTCAAATTACATAATTTTGTACGAGCTTCAAATTACTTGATACTATATCATGAGCAAAGATGTTGACATCAAAGAGTTATTTAGAATAATAAAATTTATGATAATCTATAATATTTTATGCAAAAATTAAATTTGCTTTGTTCAAAATTAATCCAAAACTATTTAACATATTTCAAAATAGCGACATTATCTTTCTGCACAAATTGATTGGTTAAATTATTAACGATGATGTTTGTTTATTCGAATTATTTAGACATCTTTGCAAAGTTTGAAATAATAATATTTATGAGATTCTACAATAATGTCAAATACTAAGCTTTCAATTCATCTATAAGTTTTTAAATAAAATTCAGATATATATAAATCACAAACAATATAGTTTATGTAATAAAAGCAATATTTTTTTATTTTTTTTAAATACAATCTAATAAGTTTTCATATTTCAAAACATAAAAGCATAAAATGTCAAATGATTAACTTACCGGGTAAGTTTTTTTTTGTTGAATTTTTAATATATAAACTATTGAAAATTACGTGATTGGAAATTACATTCTATTACGTTTATTCCTGTAATTTCAGGTGTTATGCGGATCAAAAATAATGCAGATACTAATGTCGTTGTTTGATTTTGAAATTTTTATTTTAAAGTCAAAACCCTATGAGAACAGAATTGCTTAATCTTAAATTTAATTAATTAGTGTGGAATAAATATAAAATAAAATAATTTCGCAAGCTAAATTTGTCAAATAACGTTGATAAATAAAACTTCAAATATTAAATAAATGAGTTTTGATGATACGTTGATAACAAAAATCATAAAAATTGGAATATAGATAAAATGGAAACTAAATAAAAAAAACTTCAATTCAAAGTTGTAACTATACCTATCTAGTAATAATATAAATATGTTGGCAACAGAAGTTGCCCAAGCGGGGAGTGATGTGGCAACACATGTTGTCCATGTCTTCGAAGTTGACTTTGAAGTAAAACAACAAATTAAGTTATTTTGCCATGACATTTTTGAATTTATAAAACGATCAGAGATTTTAATAGTATATATTATATAGTATAATTTAATATTTTTGTATCACAGTCTATATTTTGATAAATACTTCTTTCAACAAATCTATCAAGAATATACTTAAGCCAATATTTATCTATTATTGTTAAAATATGAGTAAGACCAAACTGCTTAGTAAAAGTGAGTTTAGCAAATAGAATATGGAGAAGCTAAAAATTTAGATTTTAATGTAGTATAAATTTAACAAAAATTATGCACTTGATACGTGATGCTACTTGTATGTCAGTATAGCTCGCATGAAGTTTGTATAAAAATGTCAATATTTTATTTTTGTAAAATATCGTCGATGTGGTGTAAAACACTTAATAAATATAGGTAATAAATATTTGAATAAGTGTAATTTTTAACTTCCCGTAGGGCAAGTTATAGTAATCGCAAAAAAATCGAAAATGAAAATTTTTATATATCTTTACGTTTTAAAGGTTTCTGAACATTTTGGCATACCTTAGAAAAAATGGATATATGTGTGGGTGTGTGTGTGTGTGTGTGTATGTGTGTGTGTATGTATGTACGTGTGTGTATGTATGTACGTGTGTGTATGTATGTGCGGATACAAATTTTCGTCGACGATTTCGGGAACACGGATCAACCGATTTGAATAATTCAAAGAACATTCGATTCGTATTGATAAGGAGACGTGCTGATTAGTTTTTGGCGAAGGCAGGTCTAGCCGTTCCGAAGATACGGGGCAAAAAGTGCCGAAAACGGTAACTCAGTTTTTAAGAGAACGGAACGTCCGATTTAAATAATTCAAAAAACATTTTACTTGAATTGACAAGATGAAGAATCGATCAAATTTTTATAAAGGTAGGTCTAGCGGTTTCGGAGATATGAAGGAAAAAGTAAAAAAATGAGCCATTTGGCGGTCAAAAATGATCATTAGACATATGCACATCAAATTATCAGATATTTTATAGAGATTTTAACAATAAGTATACATTTTGTTAACATTCCTATGGGTTCCGTACCAATGCTTATGCGTTAGACAGCGACGCGGCGCTTACGCGCTTTATATTTTGTCCCTATGCAGTTAAATCAGAAAAAAAGTTCAGATCTTCCACAATATGTCAAAATAAAGAAAAAAAAATTTTTTTTCAAAAAAAAAAAAAAATTAAAAAAAAATTATTTTTTTTAAAAAAAATTTTTTTTCAAAAAAAAGTAATTTTTGGTCCATATATATAGTTTCTCAAAAATATTTTTTTTTTAAAGTACATTTTTTTCAAAAACGTTAATCGTTTTTAAAAAATTAATAATATTTGGTACGGGAAGTTCCAGCAATTTGCCTCAAGGCACGATGCCTTAATTGCCTTAAGACAGAATTCCACTTACAGCTAGTTATTAAATATTGCCAACCCTAGGATATATCTGGGGGTCATTGCACCGGTCGTCACGCGCGCCTCTCTTGCACGATCAAGCGGGTTCACAACGTGAAAATTCATCACTAATCGTTACGATGTATATATATATATATATATATATATATATATATATATATATATATATATATGCTTTTGTGAAATGAACTATACTGCAAACTATTTAAATGCAATATGAAATAAACCGTTTCCCATCAAAATCACTGTACCAATTTTATATTCAAATACTTCACCGCCAAAAATTTCAGTGATATTGATACTTTTATAGCTTTCATAGCTTTTTTGTTCACAGTTTGATTGCAGTTTGGGAGCATTATTACAACAACGGATAAGTACGCAAAATGACTATCGATATTGTCATTTTATGGTCCATATATCCCAATGTCGTAAAAATATTGATATCAACTTGTAGAAATATGTTTTAAATCGTCATATTTAGACTGTAATAAAAGGAATATCAAGATGTACTTACTTTGCTGGTAAGAAGATAATTGTTATATTGCTTTATATAAACATGTTTAACGAATAACTTATATCAAAAATAATACAAATTTCATCTATTTAGCAGATCCTAAGAAATTAATAGGGTAGGGCGCAATTCAGTTGGCACAAAGATACAATTTAATTTTGAACAGTTATATTGTAAAAACTAATGTTCTGACTTTGCTCAGTACAACTCTCAGCTAATCATTTCAGAAATGTGTTTTTCTGCTGTTATTAAAAAAAATCACCTGGAGCTTTCTGCCCCATAAGCGGGAGCTTATATGCGTTATACAGGTACAACGTTTTACTTTTAATTTTAAAGGGATTTTACGAAATAATAGCTACATTATTCAGCCAAAGCAAAATATAAATTTAATGATAATATTTTTTACAGAGACAGAACACTGTAAATAACCCAGATTTAGTATTTTGTCAGTAATAGTCATTAGCAAAGTTGGATTTCTTATTTATTCAATTTATCTCTTGCAAAATAACTTTTATTCATAACAAAAAAAACTAACAACGAAAGAAAATACTTTTGTTATTGACTTTCAAACATTGCTGTTTATCTCCCGATAGCGCGGTTGTAAGAATCATCGATGGCTGGTTTTACATCTCTTGCCCCCTACTTTCAAATATTGTTAAAAAGTTCTTTACTTTACTTGTTTTTGAGATTTTGGTGGTGCAACAGTTTACCAGCAGACTTTTTAGCCCCTATACATATTTACACACTAATATTAACATATATTGCATTGATTAAAATAAGTTAATCAAAAAGTCTCTCCAATAAATGACAGGTTTACAAATAGTAAAAAATAAAATTTGATACAATTTAAATTGAATCTGTTGACCAATTTTTTAAGAAACGTCTCACTATTGTTTTCATAAAATAATCCGACTCGCTAATTTTATGTTTTCTCGACGTTTCAAGCCATTCAGAATCAAGTGATACCATGTTTGGAAAAAGTATGTAAAATATTACGGTCCTACGACAAGCCGTTTAATTTTGAAAATTCTTCAAAGTTTGCAAAAATTAGTATCATTTTTTTGGCATGTGTCAAAATTAGACCTTTTATCGACGTTTTCTCAAAAACGCCTGAACCGATTTTAGAAATTTAAAAGCCATTTGATGTATCTCAATGAGGACTGCCGAGCCGTTTCTTTGTAATTTGAAAAAAAGTGTTAAACTTTTCGTCCACATTTAACCTCAAACTACCGAACCGATTTTAAAAAATCAAAAACTGTTCGAAAGATATTAGTTGGAATTGATACTGATTAGTTTTAGGTTAAATTCTACCGAGCTATTTTCTTGTAATTAACTGTTGAAAAAAAAATTGAAGCCGATTTTTATGCAACTTGTTTTTGGTGATATATATCATGGTCTTACTGATATTGCGGCCTTATAACAAGTAATTTAATTTTAAAAATTCACCAAAGTTTGAGAAAATGAGTAGTTTTTTTTGACGTTTGTTAAAATTAAAATTAACAATTTACTTGGTATAACGATAGAGTAAATTATTGATTTTTGAAAATTTGCTTTTAGAAAATACTCCAAGTTAACGAGTTTGTTCGTTTTCAATTAAGTGTTATAAATCCACTCAGAATACTTTTAATCACTCATAAATTATTTTTTTTATTGATTAAGTCGATTATTTAAACATATCGGGAAGTTCATGTAACTTGCCTCAAGGCAAAATACCAATACCAACTAGTTAAATTTTTTTAGGGTATTCTAAAACAATTAGTTCACGTCGTATCCCATGTTGTCTAGTGGTTAGGAGACCGGGGTTCGATTCCCCGCATGGGCCTTTATTTTTTATCCTACTTTTTAAATATTTATGCACTAAAATTAAACAATTAATTCTAATTAATTAAATTTTCTTTTAGGGTATGCCAAAACAATCAATTTTGGTCATATCCCATGTTGTCTAGTGATTAGGATACCTTACATTTTTAAATATTTTATTTTACATATTACTTTTACACCACTAGTTTAATAATATTTATTCCCAGATGATTTAATTTATTCCCAAATGAATTTATTAATTTCCTCGGCCCGCGGATGTATCATAACCGTATATTCCCTCTTTATCAGGAGGTGAGAGAATACGCTTGATTCGTGCCCAGAAGTCGTTGCATAAAGTATGGACAACGACGATATACTTGAAAACGTTATATACCGCTGAAATTAGAGAAAGTGACATTTATTAGCAGTTTATGACCATAATCGGCTTCCTTTAAACATCCATGATTATACACAGCTCTCAACTTCGCGTAATGATTCTGCTTTTAATTATAAAGCTACGTCGCGCAAAGCCAGTTATAACCATTATTCGTAGCCAGGTAGTGAGTAGTTACATGAACGTTATCTTTGAGCGCTTTGTTATTAAATTAAAATGTTTTATTGATTGCCCGAATGGATTTTATTGATCGGTTATCGATATGGTTTTTGCTTATTACTGTTTAATCGAAAATTTTATTCGATTCGCTAAAGAGAAACAACGATTTGTATGTAATCAAGATTAAATTAGATCTGTTATCAATTTTCTTTATTACAATCCTTAATTCCTTGCAAATATCCAGATTGTATTATGATATAGGAAATATATTTTAACCGTTAAAATTTTGCATTTGGTTTGTTAGTCAGTTGCAATCTGTTAACATAAAGCGTGAGAGATAATTGTGATTAGCAGTAGTTAATGAATGAAAGTTCCAACTTAAATTTAATAATAATCCAAATAATTTAATATAAATTATATTTTCACGTTCTAGTACAACATTTATAAAAATAATGTAACTAATGATACTGCATAAAATAACAGATTTATATATAACTGGACGATGACCCTAGCTGTTAATTATTATTAATTAGCATTAATATGGGTGATACTGGTTATATTATAGAATATATATTATTAAAATCAGCATTTTGCTTATTTCGTTTTGTCAAAAAAATGTTTTGTAGTAAAAGTAATAATTTCACCTTACATTTTTTATGAAAAATACAAGAAATTTAAATATTGCAAATAAATCACATTTTTGAATTTCGCTTTAATGTTGATGTTAGCCTTTAATTTGATTAGCATTAATAAAAGTAATGTGATTTATTGGAATGCAGTGTGATACTGCATAAAATAAGGAGTATATATACAACTAGACAATGAATTAACCCAACAATAATAATTTTGATATTCTCCATATTATAATAAATATTTTTTACTAGTTAACATTTAAGATTTTATTTGATTCGTTTCGTAACAAAAGTTTTACGAGTTTAACACATATAAATGAGTTTTTTAAAAATATTAATAGGTATGATAATCTAAGTTATTAAAATATAATATTTTATGCACTTTGCTTCATTGTCTATAAAAAAAATGATGGGCGGTATATATGAACGCAGGAACTAGATAAATATATTAGCCTTATGTTAATATTACGATAAACGGTATGTGAGCCATGTCAAACATATATGTCTGACAAATTAAACTGATATTTTTTTCCATGTCGATAAAAAAGTTTTAATGTAGAGCCATGTTAGTTATATATGTAAGACATATAAAATAGTACATATACATTTTTTGATACATTAAGTTTCTTTGATACATTTTTAACAAAATTATTAAATAAAGTTATCATAATGCGGGTGACAATTTTTCTGATATCATTGTGGCGATCAACCTCTTAATATGGTTGCTATTAGCCATCTCAGACTATTTCCCGTAAATATAATCTAACATGTGTATGAAAGAATTGAAACTGATATTTTTTGCATGCAAAATCAAATCAAATTGCAAAATTAATTTAAAATTCAAAATCAATTCGTTATTGTACCAAATATGTATGTATAAATCACAATATAAATATTGCAAGAAAGAGGACCTATTTATTATTCATATTTTCAAATATTATATATTACATATTAATATAACGGTGTATTCTATCAATTTTATTAACTCTGTACTACAAAATAAAAAAAGAATCTTTGAAACTGTACTCAGTAGCGATATTTCTCAGGCGAAGAGGTTAAGAACGTTCGTATATCTATTACTGCTAAATGAAAGCGCACAAAGTGCCATGAGTTCAGGCAGGTCGCTATTAAACTGTCGGATTGTGTCGTAGACTTAAGACTTTCTTACAAGAGGAATACGAAAGAACTGTAAGAAGATTTCTTTCCTAAAGTAGTTTTGCGATTTAACGTAATTTTAATGCTATGACCTATTTGATTAAATTCCACTTGGTTGTGTTTTCTGACGTTTAGACACTGTTTAAATTACGTATTTTAGTAGTACAAGATCGGAAAACAAGTCAAGATATATAGAAAACTCAATGACTTAGAAGAGATAAATAAGTATAATTATTGAGAAGTGGAAGAATATAAAAATTATTATAAATTTATGCATATAAGTAAGAATGCCATTACTTTAAAGATACTAGAAGAAATATAGCATTGTAGAGGCAAGTACAATAATTGTAGAAGTACAACATAGAGTTTTAATTTTTTCCGAAGGAGCTCCAATTAAATGGTTTATTATATGTATCATTACTTTGTTCATCAAATGATCATAACAGCAAAAAATATCGCAATTACCGAAGAAAATAGCAAAAATATGGTGATATAAACACGAACTAAAAGAATAATCAAAAAAAATATTAACAACAGTTTCACATAATATAATGAAAACATGTGTCATGCATACCATCATATTATCTTAAGCAATTCATTAACTATTGGGTTAATGTATAATATCAACGATATCCATATTTGTTAGGACCGCAATATGTGTTTTGAGACTTTTTGAGCTATTGTAAGATATATTGAGATTACGATCAATTAGAATTGGTATCAATATTGGCGAAGTATTGTCAAAACCTGTAACTAGATTTCATGATATATATAATAAAGTATATCAGATTTTGAATATTAATACACTGCAAACAATACTAATAGGTACATTATATTTATCATCTTCGCGTATAGTAAATTATAGTAATCACAAAAAAAATAAAATTTTCATATATCTTCACGTTTCAAAAGTTTCTTAACATTTTGACATACCATAGAAAAAATTTATGGATATGTGTGCTTGTAGTGTATATGTGTATGTGTGCGGATACAAACGTCGACAATTTTGAGAACACGGATCAAAGATTTGAATGATTAAAAAAAAAACGTTTGGTTTCTATTGATGGGAAGATGTGCTGATTAGTTTTTGGCCAAGGCAGACCCAGCCGTTTCGATGATATGGAGAAAAAGTACCAAAAATGGCAATTTATTTTTTGAAAAAATGATTTAAAAAACATTTTATTTGTATTGTCGAAATAAAGGATTGATTGCATTTTTGGAGAGGCATATCTAGCGGTTATGCAGGTCCATTAAAGAAAATAAAAAAATGCTATTTGGCGGTCAAAAATAATCATTAGACATATACACTACTATATATGCACATCAAATAATCAGATATTTTATAAAGACTTTTGTTTACATTTCTTTGGGTTTTGTACCAATATTTACTCACTTTAATATTATTTATCTAAAATAGCTACGTAGCGCAATTGCTTTGAAAAAAAGTTCAAAATTTTTAAAAAATTTCAAAAAAAATTAATTATTCTAAAATTTAAAAAATTCTCAAAAATCTAATTTTTTTAAAGTTTCCAATAAATTTTAAATCTTTTTAAAAATTTTAATTTTTGGTTCGGAAAGTTTCAGCAATTTGCCAAACGACAAGATGCCATGCACCACTAGTTATACCATTGCCTTCTACTAAATGTTACTAATTGTAAATCCTTCCTGTCCATAAATCCTTAGATATATCCTCTAACATATTACCCAATTGTTGAAAAAGCGATAATTCCTCCAGTTTCTAGTAATTCACCGAGGTTTCAGCAAAGAATAGCTCCAACTCGGTCTCCATAGTCCATACAAAGCGATATCTCTTGGAATGCCACGGAGCAGCGCGGCGGACAGTTAGTTATGACCGCGCTTATCAAGATCACAGAGAAGAGAGAACTGACCAGCGATCCAACGAACCAGCGGTCAGAACGACGAACAAGCGAGCAAATCCAAGCGACCGTGCACAGTTGGGCAGGTTTCGTATCGTAAGAAAAGTGACACGAAGGAAATATGAGCTTTTGCGAGAACGCCCGTGATTTATGCACCCAGAAACGTACGCGGTTTTTATCTATCCATTGCAGTAGATCCAGAGATTTACGAACGTAATACTGGCTTTGCGAACGTACACAGGGATGTTTTGTAATAAATCGATGGGAGTAAGTAGATACATTATGTGCTATTTCGTTTATTTCATAAGTTATTGAAAGCATGGCAGTGTTTTTCAGATATTGAACAAGAGTACAACGTTATAGTATAAAATTTACACATGATCGTTTGCTTATTACAGAAAACCATCATTGTCCATTGCTCAATTTTTTACTAGTAAAGTGTGTTAGACGACTGTATCCGTCATGAATAATTGTCAATATTTTGTATCTTGACTACTTGGTTTGGTCACAATTTGATATTTGAACTGATTCTGACTAAAACTAAAGGATATTTGTAGATTTTGATATGTGTAAAATGATTGATTATAGGCAAGGATGTAAATATTTTGAGTTGGATTCAACATTTACTATTCCTAAGCAGCACAGTAACACTTAAGCCCTGATCACACGACGCTTGTTCTGCTGTTTTTTGGTCTGTCAAGTAGGCAAAATTTGTCATAGAAAAGTTAGAACGTGCGCTGTTTTTGTAGATGGATTTGTTTGTTCCAACCTATAGGAGAGCAGTATTTTGTCATTAGTTTTCTTTATAAGTATTTGTTGCACAACATATTTTAAGATTTTCTAATCATTATTAATAGAAATATATTCAAAATTTAGAAATTACACTTCTAAAAAAGTAAAAAACACCACACCAAATTGGAAATCTCAATAATTTAGCTCACGTTCATACTTCTTGACAAAAATTCGACACACTGGATGTTGACTGAAGGCGACACTTTTAAGCACAGACCGGAAAAGCAGTTGTTTATATTTTTTAAACTTGAATGTCTGTTTAACCTAATATTCTGATAGTGCCACATACTCTGTATTTGACGCTCATTTCGTTATTGCTTTGCAAAATGATGGCCACAATTAACATGTTTTAAATTATCATTCATCGTATTGTACGCAGAAAACATGCTGCTGTATTCTATATCAATTCTTAGTTATATTTTACGCATTAAGCATGCTACTGCGTTCTATCTCGATTATGTTCTACATAATGAGCATACTACTGCGTTCTATCGATTGTGCTTTACGCACATTGCATGTTGCTGCGTTAATTTTATGGTCAATTACGCAGTAATCATGTTGTTGCGTTCTAATTCGAACAATTATACGCAGTAATGTTGCAAACTCTATACTATAGTCTTAGGTACCTCTTTAGTAACTATTAGGTTCCTGCTAAGTGAAACATAGCATAAAATACTAATAAGCATGTGTGTGGGACTTTTGGAGTATTTTTGAACACATTGAACTCATGCGGTTTTTATAAAAATTCCTAAGCAGTACATCTCAAATTTAATATAGTGAAAGTCATGAAATTGGTCAATTTGCTGTCGAGTGATATCATTTTAAAATATTGTGCTTTAACAAAAATTTTATTTTTTTTGTTAAAAAAGCGATAACTATAAACCAGTAATAGTGACAAGCAGTTTGTATTCGACACCCCAACAAATTTTCTTAGCCCTTTAAAATGACGAACTAAATTCATCTCAAATTATCTTTAAAAAATGTGTATTGCTTTTTTAATGATCATCAGAGATTAACTTAGTCTTAGAAGCAGTTGTGCTGATTTCTTAAAGTTGTCCTATTACCACAATTTCTGTAATACTGATGAATTTTCTTATAGATCTGATTTAAATGATCCAAAAAGCATTTAAATTATAATGATGGTAATTAGATTTTGTTAAACAGGTCTAGCCGTTTTAGAGATACGAAGCTGAAAATGAAAAAAATGGCAGTTTTTGAGAGAACTAAGCATCCTATCAGAATTATTTAAAAAAACTTTCTGTTTGTATTGACGAGACGATTGCTTTTGGAAAAAGAATTTTTTTTTTCAATTTTTTCTTTTCTATTTTCAAAAAAATATTTTTTTTAAGTAAATTTTATTCTTCGAATATTTCATTATAATACAGGACGTTCCAGCAATTGGCCTCAAGGCACGATGCCATACACCACTAGTTTTTTTTAAATATTATAAATCAAATTTATTTGAATATTAATTAAATTTACATTAGAGTGAAGCATATTTTATTCAACCAAGAATTTGAATGCATTATATCCGTTTTCTGCGTCCGTTCGTTCAATATTGCAAGTCTTTTAAATAAATATAATACAAACTTGAGCAAAAAGCAGCAAAATATAATAAAAAATCCTCTTATGTCTATTTTCCGTTTTGCATATTGAATACCTAGCTTCGAATAGCTGCAATGGAAAAGTTATCAACCTCTGCAAAGCCCCACGGTAAGCTGGGATTTCATCTACGAATCCTGTTCAAATAATAATGCATTGCGACTTCTATCTCGGAGCCTTCCTCGCTTTTACCACCGAAGAACGACAATTGCTCTATGCGTGGTGCTTCATCAACGTTACGAATGTCCGTGCTGCGTGCATTGGGCAGATATATCAAAAGACCAAGACCAACGCGCTCGTACCTAATCGTACAAGAATCTCTATAAACCTTCATCAATTTGACATATTTCCAATTTACAACATCTTGAGAGTCCTTCGTTATAATAATACACTTTTGATCACACGCTTTTTATGCAGAATATACATCGCTGGTTGCTAACTCATTGAACACGCAATGAGCAGTTAGCGCCTTCCTTGATTTAATGTACGTTCATTTGAGTTATGTGACAGGAGTATTTTTTAATAAACTGCAGGTTGTTAGAGGCATTGTAAAAATTAAATAAGAAATTTGCATATGGGTTTTAATAAAAGACAGAAAACCGTTTTTGGGAGGTGTAAGACCTAATTATCAATTACTTTTTAGAAGGATCACATCTACAAATATGTATAGCCATTTATTATTCAAATTTAGAGTATATTATTTTTTTCTGAATAAAAATAGTAGCTTGCATAATGAATTATAACACTCTAATACCTATAACGTAACACCTTGGTCAAATTTGAAGTTAAATTGGTAGCACGTACGAAGTTCTAAAAAATTTGATCAATTTTCTATTCATTGTTTCTTTGAACAGCCGGACGGCACCTAAGGCCGGACACTCTACTTAACACGTATTATTTAAGCGAGTATAAATCTTTTTCAACCCAATCGTTGACCGGCCTCTATAAATTGATAATAATTTATTATTAGCATTTATCAAATTCAGAGGATTTTTTAATTTATGCCGCAATGTGGGTAAGAAATTCGCTTGAAAACATTACCATTTAGAGAGTGGTTACCAATAAATTCATGAAGATGTAGAATGTAGAAATAGTGTAATAGAATTAAGTCTT
This sequence comes from Ctenocephalides felis, assembly GCF_003426905.1. NCBI lineage: Eukaryota > Metazoa > Arthropoda > Insecta > Siphonaptera > Pulicidae > Ctenocephalides > Ctenocephalides felis. The sequence goes on from NW_020538040.1 coordinate 155,164,899, forward strand.
TTGTGGTGCTAACCCCAAATAATAAATTCAGTATATTTTCAAATAAAAATGAATATTTTTTCTTTGTGAGCAGAACAGTATATAATAAAATTTCCATATTGAAAAAAAATAAGTTTATATAGAATACTATACTGATTTGATAACTATGTTTATTTATAAATAAATTAATAAAAAATAATTATTTTAATTGGAGCTTACCAAAACGAATTAAAATCTATATATTGCACAAAATAGCGAAGTTTTTGAAAGCATGGCTCCATGTTAAAGGCCAATTTAGTTAGTAAGTACTAATTTTTTTTTAAATATTATAGATGATAGAAAGGTAATATAGGTAGATTGTAATATGTAAATTATTTCATTCAACTCACATTTAAATGCAACTAAATATTTCATTGAACAACTATTCAATATATGTAATTGATTAAAAATAATATTTAAAATTTATGTCTTCATGCTGTTATAATAATTCAAAATTCAACATAAAGTAATAGGTTAGCATTTATTTCATATTTTAATAAAAGCAATGCAATAGTATGCAAAATGTTTGATACTAATCAGTGGCGTACCTAGAACTTTCGCCGCCCGGGGCGGTCTCCAGATTGCCGCCCTTTCAATTATAAGTCAGTCAAATAGTAGTTTTCATAAATTAATACAAATAAACTAGTGGTGCATGGCATCGTGCCTTAAGGCAAATTGCTGGCACTTCTCGTACCGAAACATAAAATTTTTAAAAAAGATTAAAAATTTTTTGATATCTGAAAAAAATATATTTTTGAGAATTTCGAAAATTTTGAAAAAAATGGTTTTTTTGAATTTTTTTTTATATTTTGAAATTTTTTGAAAATTTGTAACTTTTTTTCAAATCAATCGCGCTGCGCAGCTGTTTTGGAGACGAAATATCGAAGCGAAACGGCTAGACATTGATACGGAACCCATAGAAATGTAAATTAAATTTGTTCTTATTATTAAAATCTCTAGAAATTATCAGATAATTTGACTATTGATTAAAATCAAATGATCATTTTGGACCGCCAAATATGTCATTTTTTTACTTTTTCTTATTGATTCTCCGTAATCGCTAGACCTCTAGACCTGTCATCCCAAAAACAGTTCTTTGTTTAGTCAATACAAATAAAATGTTTTTTGAATTACTTAAAACGGACGCTTCGATCTCAAGAACTAAATTACAATTTTTGGCTTTTTTGCCCCGTATCTTTGGAACGGCTGGACCCGTTTTGCCAAAAACTAATTAGCACGTTTTATCAGTACGAATCGAATGTTTTGTTCAAATAGGTTGATGCGTGTTCCTACAATCATCGACAAAAGTTTGTATCTAAACACACACACATCCATTTTTTCTAAGATATGCCAAAATTCAGTAACCTCTGAAACGTAAAGATATATAAAAATTTTCACTTTCGACATTTTTGCGATTACTATATATAACTTGCCCTACGGAAGTTAAAAAATTATGAAGTTATTTAATCAATATTAATTAATACACAGAGCATTTTTTTTTAGACATATTTATATGCACTCGTCAACATATTTATATAATGCCCTAAGGCTTTGCAGACCTAGCAGACCCCGCCTTCCGCCAGCCCTGATTTTCAAAAGAAAAATTGATGATTTAAAAAAATATTGATAAATCACTTCAAAGTAATCATATAAACTTTTCAAAACAAATGACATTTATAAGCTGATATAAAAAAATAGGAAAATCGCTGAACAAAATCGTAAAGATGCTTATACGAATTCAACGAATTTTAATAAGTACAATAAAATAAAATTATTAACCTGTTCTTAAATTAGAATTCAAAATTTACACAAATATACAATTATATACACCGAGGAATAAAATTCTAAATCATATGGTTAATCATAATTTATATAAATCAAATATTGACAATAATAAAAATCATAATGATCATTTATAATTCAAGAAAGAAAACTACTTGGTACTGGTATTTTGCCTTGAGGCAAGTTACATGAACTTCCCGAAATGTGTAAATAATCGACTTAATCAATAAAAAATAAATTAATTTATGATTGATTAAAAGTATTCCGAGTGGATTTATTACACATCATTGCAAACGAACGAACAAACACGTTAACTCGGAGTATTTTCTAAAAGCAAATTTTCAAAAATCAATCATTTTAATTAATCAATAATTATAATTGACTTTAATGGTTTACTATGTTCAAGACCAAGTACACTATCGTTATACCAACTAAATCATCTTATTTTATTTTTAACAAACGTCAAAAAAACATTTTCTCTAACTTTGATAAATTTTTAAAATTATTTGTCGTAAGGCCGTAATAATTCAGTAAGTTCTATAAGGCAATGACATACATCGCCAAAGAAAGTTTCATAAAATCGGCTTAATTTTTTTTTCAACAGTTAATTACAAGAAAACGGCTCGGTAGATTTTCATCTAAAACTGATTAGTATCAATCCCAACTAATATCTTTCGAACAGTTTTTAATTTTTTAAAATCGGTTCGGTAGTATAAGCTTAAATGTGGACGAAAGGTTTAACACTTCTTTCCAAATTACAAAGAAACGGCTCGGACGATCGTCGCACAAAACTGAGAAACGATATGCCTCATCGAGATACATCAAATGGTTTTTAAATTTTTGAAATCGGTTCGGGCGTTTTTGAGAAAACGTCGATCAAAGGTCTAAGTTTGACAAATGCCAAAAAGACCATACTAATTTTTGCAAACTTTGACGAATTTTTAAAGCTAAACCAGTTGTCGTTGGACCGTAATATTTTAGTAGAAGACTATGGTATCTACCGTCAAAAAAATAATCATAAAAATCGTCGAATTTTTTTTTTTTAAACTTTATTAAGAAACGGCCCGGCCGACTCTACCAAAAACTAATCAGCACGATTCCTAACTAATATCTTTCGAACGGTTTTTGAATTTTCAAAATCAATTCACAATTGCAGGCTAAAACGTAGACAAAAAAAAATTCACTTTTCTGCGATTTGTAAAGAAACAGCTTGGCCGATCGTCGCACAAATAATAGTCCTCATCATGATACATCGAGTGGCTTTTAAATTTTTGAAATCGGTCTAGCCGTTTTTGAAAAAACGACAATTTACGACAAAAAATCTGTTGACATACAATCACATACTTTTTCCAAATTTGGGCTCATTCGATTCAGAATGGCTTGAAACGTCGAAAAAACATCAAATTTTCACATCGGATTTTTTGATGAAAACATGAAGTTAACTAGTGGTGTATGGCATTGTAAGTTTAGGCAAATTGCTGGAACTTTCCGTACTGTAATGATATATTCGAGGAAAATTAAATGTTTTCAAATATATAATTATAAATACTGTAACTTATATATGTTTACAGAAAAGTAAATAAACAAAATTCAATCAATCAAATTTTGAAATAAAGGGCATTGTCTAATATTTATAAGAAAATTATTTATTTCAAGTATATAAGTGAGCATTTGAACTTTAGGTAGAATTCAAAATAAAATCCACGTAGAAAGTTTTATGAATCATTCAAATCGGATGCTTATATCTCTCTAAAACAGATATTTTTTGCACATTTTGCTTGGTATCTCTGCCTTTGCGAAAAATTAATCACCACTTCTCCTCATCATTACAAATTGAAGTTTTTTGCATCAATCAAATCGGATGTTTCATTCTCTCAAAAACTCGATTTCTATTTTCTGTACCATCAAATCGGTTCATCGGGGCGCCCGAAAACGTGAACGAAAAAATGCGGACACACAAAACACACACTTCCATTTTTTCTGAGGTATGCCAAAATGTTCAGAAACCTTCAAAACGTGAAGAAATGTAAAAAATTTCATTTTCGATTATCGGTCCATTACTATAACTTACCCTACGGAAGTTAATAAATATAAAATGAATAAGTTGCTTTTTACAACTATGTATAAATAAACTAAAAAATGTCGCCCCAAAATAAGTGCCGCCCGGGGCGGACCGCCCCCACCGCCCCCCCCTAGGTACGCCACTGATACTAATATGCTGTTTTCATGGCTTATTTACGATTCACATACGATTTCTAACTGAATTAAATTTGTATTAAATATCAATGTGAACTTTAATTCAAATTCTTCCTTTATGAACATGTCATGTTTATATTTAAAAATGTATTATTCAGACCATAAATTTGATACTATAATGATTTACATAACGAAGATATAAATAACGCCAGTGAAAAAAACCTACGCGCGTATCGTACACAAGTTTGGTGCGGCACAATTAACGAGGAGACTCCACAAACGCCTTCTACAACAATGTCGGTAAATTTATGTAGTAGTACATTATTTTTTCTCTTGAAAACCTAGACGAGAATTACAGAGCTCGCACGAAAGCAAACATACATTACGTAAAATAGTTACGGAGTGACATTTGAAATCCGCTCAGTAAATCATAACAACAGTACGCAACATTTATTCTCGCTGTTGGGCGAAGATGCATTGCGCGGGACGATACGATTTTGCCGTCGAGGAGTTTGTAGACAGAGTGGACCATCCCATATATCGGGACAATCTGAGATATGGTAAGGATACAAGGAGTTTCTCACTACATGATGTTGCCAAATTGGAAAAAACATAACAATTATATCTGCCGTTAAATGGCAGTGAAATACTGCTCTGGCTCTGAAGTTGTTCCACGTTTTACGAAAACCCAGGGTGGACAGTTTCATCCATTCATTTATGTAAGGTAAGTTGTATGTAAATAATATAAGAACATTTAAAAAAATAGCAAATTTTTCGATACAGCATTACATTAAGGTGTATTTGGGATAGTCACCTCTATTTACTAACTCGTCACATTTAAGAATTCGGGTCACTTTTAAGCGACAGAAAATTAGAAAATATGAATGGATTATGCTATGTAACTACAATTTGGTAACAATATTACTGAAGCAAAAGTTATTGATGAAATTTTGCCAAATGCTACTATTAACTAACAACAGTAACTAACTAACTATTAAATAACAACAGTACTGAAGTTGCATACATGACGTGATGGAGGTCACTCTAATGGGCAACTCTATTTTAATGCATTAGTATATAAGGGACGCATCTTCTTTAATCATCTAATAGCTGAAATGGTTCTAATACGGGAATTAATGCATGGTTATTGTGGTTGATAATCTTATCGTGATGGATTACACTTCACGTTTTTTACTACTTTATGGATAGTGTTTATTCTCAGATCGCTGTGAATTATTATTTGGTTAATAATAAACCAAGGTGCATTTGCAATATACCTCAAAATTTTTGATTGGTTTCTTTGGATGGATGAAATTCTTGATCTACTGACGCAGCCCTACAGCTCAACGTCATAAGTTCAGATCGGTTTTGTTATCGCTTTATATAGTAATATTTTGATTTCTAATGATAATTTAAATTTGCTTGTAATTAGCCAGAACAGTGTTTTTATTTTCCTTTCCGTCTGTTATGTTTTACTGTAGATTCAATAAAAGAAGTAGAAGTAATTCAATTAAATTTGCTATCCAAATGCATCCAATGCACAGAAACAGATTCTGGGATAATTTTATAATTGATGGACACCCAAAAACATTCAGCCTTCATTAATGTAAATGATATACAGCAAGATTCGTCTTTATTGATTTTTGTGCGCCAATAGTTAGACCAGTTGCTGATTTTATAAAGATGATATTGCAGTTGACGTAAATGATATACAGCAAGATTCGTCTTCATTGATTTTTGTGCGTCAATAGATAGACCAGTTGTTGATTTTATTAAGATGATATTGTAGTTTGACGCTTGGTAGTAATGAATTTTTATCAGTAGAAATGATTACAATATCATCTTCGAAAAAGCAACCATAATTTAAGCTCTATATGTGACAATTATGCATTGCACAAGAAAATATGGTGCATCATCTTATTATCGTATAATCTTAGCTTATAACCGTAAAAATACTTCAATGGCAGGATTAGTCTCATCAAGAGAGTCAAAAAGCAGAGATAAAAGGAAACAGATTCAACGAATTATATGGACATCAATCATATGTATTTTTTTCTTGTAATCCCTTAACAGGAGTGTTGGTTTAAATAACTGACTTGTTATTCGATATGACTATATATTAGTCGAAAAATGCATACTAAACTAGCAATCGCTGAAATAAAATATCGTTGCAAAGAATAATGTAACGCTTTTCTTATAAATCCTTCACAAATGTGATGTCTTAATTAATTAAAATTATATCAATAGGTATGAAATAGTGATAAAGGAATTAAATTACGGAGGTGTGGAATGAATAAAACAGTATTAACATGTACAATAAAAAAGGAAAAAGTTACGATCCATTATTAAAATCGTCCCGTCCCGTGTGGCGAGTCAACGTCCGTTGGCTGAGATAGATGAGCACGCGTCTGGTTGAGCAACAGGCTTATGAATAATGAAAAGAGCTACCTCTGACAACAATGCTTTCCTTCCTATGATAGTGTTGCAAAAGAAAAATGTTGAAAATCTGTGGTGGTCGCACTAGGATCTACGATGTAGATAATACGCTAAAGCACACCGTACACTCCCGTGATTGGGATTTATTATGGTTGCAGAAATCACGAAAATGCAAACGGTTCTGCAACGCATATATTACTTAGCTCTTGCGTGATTATTTTTGTTATGCTAATGTATGCACTTCGTGAGTATTTTACTTTTGGTAAACAAACATTCTTAGAAAGACTATAGATTAAACATATTTTAAAGAAGTTCTCGTAACAGCAGCTCCTCTCAATACATAATGCAATAAAATTTTCTCACAGTCGAAAATGCTTCGTGGCTTTTAAAGGTTATTTCAAAATGATGTAAGAAATATATTTACATAATAGATAATAGAATTATTTGGAACCAACGGTTTTCCGTAAGTAATTGGCAGAAAATAAATTATAGAGAATATGGATAAACTATATTGGACGTGTAAGGTTATCATTTATGTAAAGATCACAAATACATATACAAATAGATTGATGCGACTGACAGAAATTTTATTAATTGTGACAGTTGATTAATTCTTTGGTTTATTCAATTAATATATTAAGTAGTTGTTGTGAACACATTGTTTATAGTCAGGAAAAAACGCTACGTACTTCTGAATCATCAGAATAAAACTTTGGGGTTTGTGAAAGAGATATTTAAAACACTCACATATTTTTCAACAACACATGAAATAGTAAAAAATATTTTTATATAATTGTATACGCAAAAAAATAAAACAATTGGTACAATTTATAGATCCCTTTGGATAAAATAATAAGTTTAGGAATGTTTTGACTTGATATTTTAGTGGTATTTAAAGATGTATAGTAACCTCAAGAAGATTAATGAAAGAAAGTATTTATAAATATTATTGACTATTATATAGACGTTTTTTATCATTAAATCAAACAGCCAATGGTTAATCGATCAGCAAAGTATGTTTCATATGTTCATCATCATATATATTCAGTTTCGATATTTTGAGAAATTAGATGATATTACCAGCAAAACAAAATCATCCTGTTATTTTAAATTTTACTTTCTTAAGTTTTGTCTTCAATTTTAGAGTATATTATTACCAATTAATTAATTAATTGATTTTCTTCTATATCTAATAAAAATAGTCTACTGCAGGAAACGTATTAACTATTGTCGTATTTAAAAGGATCGAGCATTACGTAATGATATGAATGGGTAGAGGAGACTGGGTACGGTAGTGACAGTCGTCATAACAGCTAAACTATACTAATTTTGAGATAAGGTCCAAAGAGAGACAGATGAAGTATGATTGTTTCAACAATTTCCCATTATTGCTTTCAATCAGTGCCTTATATTAACATGATCCGCATAGCTTTTAAAGAATCAAAAGTAAGTTTTTCCATTAGATAGCATCTAATCAGAACGGTTAATTGTAATCAGATAGATTACTTTTTGGTTATCTTAATATAAGTTGAATATTAGTAGTTATTTATCAGCAAATAGTTTTTCAGTGTCCCCTACTATGAGTTCTGGCAATTTTATTATAAAAAAATATCAATAACATAATGCCGAAATATTTGGTAGCATTTGAAGTTTTTAAATGTTCTTATAACTGGCACACATTTTCATGTGTCTATGAATATATGCAAATATGACTGTTAGTATGTGTGTATAAATTCTCAAATGATTCTATACTCGTATGTGAGCATCGTACACTCAACACAGGGTCATAGACCGCTGTGGCGACTCATTCTGTATGAATAATTTGTTGTATTTACGAAATCGTCCGGTATTTCCTCGCTCAGTGCATATATTCATTTACTAATGCAAAGTAACATTGATGTGTGCAATGTGGTAGGGCACTTTGCATAAGTCTCTTCACCGAGATAATTTGTCTCGGTAATTCTTTTCATCTTCGAGAGATAATTAAATCCGGCAATCCGGCAACGTACCCACGTAATTGAAAGTTAACGGTCTCTTAACAGAGCTCTAAAATTAAATCATGCGTTTAAACTCCTGTTTCTCTCTTGCTTTACGCGTACGATATACGGCACATACATAGGCGGCATTTCGCGCCGCCTACTCGCTAAAACTTCGACCGTCTAATTAATTACGACTCATTGTTTCGGTGATTAATACGCCCTACATTTAAAATCAAGCCGGATAAAGGATTTTAGTTAAATATCATTTTTCATGATGCTTGATTTGTTCTTTGAGGGCTCGTCCGCAGATTAGAGTGGTCAGAGCAATGGGGCAAAAGTTGAGTTTAATAGTTGCTTTGAGCAACCTGATGTTGAACAGTAGTGACGTCAGATTTTACTTGAAAATGTAGATATCAATATGTTTCCAAGTGAAAATAGCCCTAATAAAAAGTCAGAAAGCCCTACTAGATTAACCCTTCCCACTCAGATGCCGCTGCTCCGGCGGCGAAATTCATATAAATCTCGGAATTCGCGAGTGGAAAAGATTAATTCTAATAGTAAAATCATCAAATATGGATGGGTTAACCATTAGCTTACCATGTAAAAATACGGAGTAAGGAGAAGTTTAAGCTCAACAGCTCATAGGACACAAGGTTCTGGTTGCTGTTAAGATATGATGAAAAAAATACCAATAAGGTTTGTCACGATTTTCGAAAATTATTTGGTAAAGTAACAAAACTTATGAAAACAAATAAACAAGTGCAAATTTTATCGAATTAATTATAAATACAACTGTATATAATATTTTATATAAGGCTCAAACGCAAAGAAAAACACAGATCGAAAAATTTAAGATATAATATAATATCATAGTAGATTTGCCACCAATAAAAAGCCGACGTTGTTAGTAAGTAATTTATCACAAAAGTTCATAAAACCCTGAAGTTCTGATCGCTGAGATTATTGCTTCTCAAATACAGATAAAGCAATAAAACTTTTTTTTATATTATAAAATTAATTCTGTATATTTTACGCATAGTTGTATTCCAAAATATGGCAAAAATTTGAATTAGAATTCAGTAGTAACGCAGTAATTTTTTGAACTTTATGAGTATCACGGATTATAAACATAATTAAATCATTGTATATGATGAGCACCGGTAAACGTAATTCTGTCTAAGAACTGCTATTGCATAAGGTTTTACAATTACTGCTAAATGCCAGATAAAACAATGAAAACTAACTGATTGAGCGGAAAATTTGTGATATATCCTAAAGTGCAATATAATTTTATTCAACATCGGGTGGTGAAAGCTCCAATGAAGCTACTCATAAATTTATCTCCTCCGATAAAGTAAATATCATTTCTTACAATTTAGCATTGCACATTATGAAAACCGTTAGCAACCGTATATCTATAATTAACACATAGTTAAAAGTTTGAAGCGGTTCGAAATTGCAGTGAATTAGAAGAAACTCGCAACCGGACCGGTTCGCAATCGGTGGAGAAGAAATAAAATCATAGTTTGCCCCTTGGGCAATTACGTACGGAGGTAGATATGCCTCTGTATAGTTCATTTTCACTATTTGCTTGTAGACAGGCATCTGAGTAGAAAGAATATATAGAAATGGATTATTGCATCATTCATAAGGATGAAATTATATTTTTGTATAAACGTTTTTAGTAAAGGATAATAGAAACAGTATGCCAGCCAGGTGGATAATGGCAATGCAAATTCTTCGTTAAAAACTCTTTTCCTGAATACGTACATATGTGCACAAAAAATATTGCACAATTTTGAATTTCATTTTTTCATAAATTAATTGTAGAGATGAATACAAAAATATGTCAAATAGCAAAGATAATATTCTAAAGGAAAGACTTGATCATTTCAAGATCACTTGCAAGATTAGGAAATATTTTTTCTTAAAAATTATGAGATTTTTTTTTTAAATATTATTCTTCAATTCACCAAAACTAATTTGTCACAGCTCTATTGAATAAATTGAATTAAATCGCTTAATTTTAACGGTCTCATTTGTTTGTGAGGTACATATACTAATTGCATTTGGCTAATTTTTCTGCTGTGGATCGAGTTAACGTTTTGAAATATTTGTTTTTATATTATATATTTAATGGATAGCACATAACGCAAAAAACAGAAGTTCCAATTTGACACTCGATTCGGACAGCTTGATGTCAAGTAGTAGTGGCAATGGTTTTCACTTCAAAATATAGGTAGCAGGAGGCAGGAGTTCCACAAGGCAGTGTTTTAGCGCCATTTTTATATATCCTCTTCACTAGTTTTCCAACTTTACAATCAACCACAACAGCTACATTTGCTGACGACATAGCAATTCTTTCGACACATGCTGATGCATCTAAGGCTACGCTAATTTTACAAAGGCATCTAAATGTTATAGAGGATTGGACAAAAAAATGGAGAATAAAAATAAATGAGAGCAAGTCTAATCATATAACATTTACTCTGAATAAGACAACATGCCCAGGAGTACATTTTTATGGCCAAGCAATTCCAAGCACCGAATGCGTCAAATACTTAGGTATGCATTTAGATCGCAGGCTCACGTGGAAGGACCATATTCGCGCCAAATTAAAGACTATAAAAATTAGAACCGCTGAACTATACTGGCTACTGGGACGCAAGTCAATTTTGTCGATTGACAATAAACTTCTAATTTACAAGGCAATAATAAAACCCATATGGACTTATGGCATTGAATTGTGGAGCTGTGCAAGCAAATCCAATATAGCGTTAATGCAACGTGCCCAATCGAAAATATTGAGGCAGATTACTGATGCTCCGTGGTTTGTTAGTAACAAAACTTTACACGACGATCTTCATATTGATTTTATAAACAAAATAATACAAATCAACAGTATAAAACACTTTCAAAAACTACAACATCATTCAAACAATATAGTCACTCAGCTTCTTGAGACATCAACTTCAAGAAGACTGAAGAAGAAGCTGCCCGAAGATAATATGGAGGAACCATAGAACTACCACAACCTTATATAAACAGAATAATTGAATCATTTATTGAAGTGATTCTCTGAATATGATTGTAATATTGATCCGATAAATTTATATGTGTGTTTACAAGTGTGTGTGTATGTGTGTGAGTGAATGACATAAGCCAAATAGATCATAGAATAGTTATGTATTCTGATTGCTATTGAAAATAAAAATTAAAAAAAAAAAAAAAAAATATAGGTAGCAAAGTTTTCAAGTAAAAATAGCCCTTTCTTTCTACGAATGCAGCAAATAAAGATAGAACAACCGTAGGGTTGCCAATCATATGGCCATGCCGTTGAAGAGTCACAATAGATCATAGGACCTGTTAAGTTTTGATTGCTAGTAATAAACAAAATAGTGGTGCATGAATAAGGAAGGTTTAGCTGTTTGGCTTCAATATATAATATTTGCAATACTTTGTTTTTCAAACATTTCGCTAGCTCTCAGCCTATATCTCAGCTATATACAGTACTGGAAATGAGAAACGAGGCTTATCTCTCCGTGGTACAGCGACCAACACAATACCCCATGTCTCAGATCGCGCAGATTTCTTTGGATGTCACAGTAACTCATTCCGAATCGTTTGTTTTGATCGCGTGCCTCGAAGGGGAAAGAGGCAAGTCCCAGCATTTTCTTGTACTTACACGCCAGAGCTCACACCCACAGGGAGTACCGTACGTATTCGGTTAGGGCTCATATCTAGTCTCTATCTTTGTCCTTAATTTTGTATTTGTAGGAGAAAAATTGATTGACAAAGGGTTCCATAACTGAAGACACAGAAAATCCAAAATTTATAAGAAATTTGCAGGAAGATAAATCAAGGGTTAAAGTTAAGTGATAATATTGAAGTGGAGATAATGAACAGTCCATAACTGGTAAGGCAAATTATTGTGCAAACTTAACACATTTTTATTGACGAGCCATATGATTGCTAAAGCTTATGTAGCCTAATTTATAAAAATTATAATGTCGAAACTAAATTAGTGACAATTTAAACTATTTTTTCATCATGGACGTATAATATTTTACGTACCATGATTAAGTAATTAAAGTAGATTTCTGTATAAAGAGGTGTAAACTATTTTAGTTTATCACACTGTTTTATATTTCAACGAGGAGACCCAAGAAAATGGCAAAAAGACTGACTAAAATAATTTGAGTTTTTTTTGCTGTATATTTTATTATCTATAGATGGATCTCCTCATTGGAGCAGACCTCTAGATGAAGTAGTATTGATCACATAGACTTACAAAAATTGTATTTCTGATGGTAATAAGTGAATGACAAAAATCACAATTTTATTAAAATATTTCATGTAAACAAAACACCATTTATCTTTTATCAGCACAATATATTACTGTAATATGTATATCAAAATGTGCTGTCGTAAAAGTAGTAGTGACATCATTCCCGCTTCCATTCGTTATGATAATTTGCGTACAATGGACTCTATTTTATTTCCTTATATATAAGTGTGATAAAAATTATAATTAAAACATTTAAGTTATGTGTTACTATAACTATAAATTACTATAAAGATAAGCGTATAAAATTTGTTATTACATTTATTGAAAAAAATACAAATCGCTGTGAAGTCAAATCGCATGCCTTATGTATATAGATTTAAAAATCAACGACAATCTTACTAGTATCTATGATAATACCAAGTTCAAATATTTTGTACCAAAATTTAGATACATGTGTTAATAAGTAGTCACAGTCCAGGAAATCAATCTTGCATTCCGGATTTTTTCTTCGGTCGAAGATTGTTACGAATTTTTGAGAAGGGTTTTGTATTCAAATCTTATTTATATCGAATACATTATAAAAATAGAATTATTTTCAATAAAATTAACTCATGTAGTAAATGGGGTATTATTTAATAAAGTTAAGTATAAAGCAAATGGCACAGAATTTTACTTGTTTTGCTGTAACTTCCCGTACCAAAAATTAAGATTTTTAAAATAAATTTCATTTTTTTTTTAATTTAAAATTTTTGAATATTTTTTTTGTTTGAAAAATTAGTTTTTTTCAGATCAATAGTTTGAAAAAATTGAACTTTTTTTTCAATGCAATCGCGATACGTTAGCTACGTAGAAACAAAATATCGAAGCGCGTGAGCGCTGCGTCGCAGTATAACGGATCAATACTGTACGAAATTTGTTTTTATTATTAAAATATCTATAAATTATGTGATAATTTGATGTGATGTCCCTAATTATCATTTTTGTCCGCCAAATGGCATTTTTTTCACTTTTTTTCATTAGATCTCCGAAACCGCTAGACCTGCTGTCCCAAAATTTTCTTCAGTTTTTCATTTTATGAATCAAACCGGACCCTCTATTCTCTCAAAAATTGAATTACGATATTTGGCACTTCGAAACGGCTGCACATGTTTTTGGCAAAAACTAATCAACACGTCTCCTTATCAATAGGAATCCAATATTTTTTTAATCATTCAAATTGGTTGATCCGTGTTCTTGAAATCGTCGACAAAAAATTGTGTCTGCACCCACATACACACACACACATACATCTATTTTTTTCTCTATGGTATGCTAAAATGTTCAGAAACCTCTAAAACGTAAAGATATATAAAAATCTATTTTAATTTTTTTGCGATTACTATAACTTAACCCACGGAAAAGTTACTATAACTTATCCCACGGAAAGTTAATAAAATTAAAAATTGCACATAAGTAATTATTGTGTAAAAAATGTTATGACAACCAATATTCCCTTAATCAGCGTAAATCAATAGCGCCATTATTGTAGTATATAATAGGCCGTACATGATATGAAATGATAAACGATTATTTCTGCAAAAGCAACCAGCATGTAATCGATGACTGAGCATTCCCGACAGCTACTGCTCGGAGTGCGGTCGCCGAAGACCACACCACACGCGCGAAGAGATGGAAGTTGAGGCAAAATCCACGACGCGACCGGGAAATCACGTTTGCAATACGATAATGCAGCAAAGGATATAAACGATGATATTCAATAGTGAACAATGGCATGTGATTTGAATTAAATTGTGTGGCGATATATTAATTAACTTCTAAATATTAATAACAGTTCCGCATATTTGTAGATCATCGTTTTTCGTAGATTCAATGGAACTGATGCAACTGATTGTTAGGCTCAAGTTAGTTTTAAGGCGATTAACAAGTTTTTAATAATAGCCAATTGACACCAAAAAGTTGTAGGGTGTACCTACCATATGTAGGTTTTGAGACAACTATTTAGTGTCAATATACAAGTATTTACAGTCTTACAGATGCGTGTCTCGAATTCCGAGATTCTTTCCAATTTAAGCTTAATTTACTGGACTATAAGCCAAGGTTGTTACTTGTACCATCTGATTGTTTAAATTTCATATTTTAACAGAAGTGATAACCTTATATATAACGCCCTATTATCTGTTTGACTGAAACGTATCCTCACATCCCATTGCTTTAGATGTTAACAACGGTTGTTTCATCCATATTTTCCATTCCATCCAATTTTATGATTAGAAAGTATCTAATAGAGCTCACTTATTATTTAATTTGATGTAGCAAGAGAAGGGTACATCAAGGTAAGGGTAAGGCTTGTAAACATATTTGTCGTACGAATATGTCGTTTTTTTTTGACAGCACTCACAATCTGTTATCAGTTGCATTTTGATAGATAAATATAGAAAATGAAAAATCTATGCGACATGTAAGGCACAAATAGAAATATAGTGCTTTTCTTCAATAGTGATCGAATGCACTTATAACTTTTATCTTAATTATTTCTTATGATTTGCACACCCTCAGGACGGTTGTGCGCCAGTTATGCACATAGGTTAAAAAACAATAGCTGTAAATACCAAAATGTTATAACGACTTTTATTGTCAGAAATATGTAACAACACAACACGATCATTTAAAAAAAGCTTATAAATAGCAATAAATAGCTTATAAATAGCAATATATAACAAAACAATTTTTAATCAATCATTGTTGTTAATTAACTACTGATGTTCAACTTCAACTTACAGCAAAATATCAAAGTGATCTATTTGTATACAGTTATTATTAAAATAAATCGAACAAAAAAACTTACTTTTAACACTTTATAATCAATGCGATCTAGAGATCATGTTATCGTAAGGCGCAGACACAATGCAATAATGGAAACTTGTTAGAAAAAACATACTTTATCTTTCTTTTTTTCTTTGAACCCTATCGTAAAATCAGTATACCGTGCCATGGCTCAACCGTACCCAATCTGCTCCACATTTATAGAGAAAATATTGCATATCGTTCTCAAAAGCAAAATTTACATAATCAGAAATCCCCGTTTGGTGAATTTTTCTAATTCAAAATAATTTAATTTATCGATATGGCAGTTACAAATTAAATTAATTCTTATATTTTATAGTTTTTGAACGTAAGTATAGAATTAAGAATATGTCTCTAATTTTATAAGCACTCATAAACCGCTTGAAAACCATTTTGCTTTACCGAAAACCTGCCCAGAGCGTTCGTACCAGCAGGCGCGCGTTGTATCAGTGCATGATTCATTCCAGAAAATGATTTACGAGCGCCATTTTAATTGCAATCGCTATATCATGCAGAATCAACGGACGTACTCGCAATGTATCTTGAACAACTAAACAACACAATGTTGTTGGAAAATTTAAAATGCAAAAACTGTGCGAATAACTGAAAAAAACAAAAGGCAGCAATTGCAGTAGTCAGTAAAATTACTTAGGTGAACATGAATCTTATCACTAGGTAAGATGATAACGCAGAAATGGAAATGGTATTTTAAGATTTATATACGGACCAGTACAAACATTTTTAATGATGATAACTTTTATTGATATTTTTAAGGAGCGATTTTGAAATAGCTCTCACATATTTGGCTAACAATTAGAGTGCATTCTAAAATCATTCATCAGCCTTTTGTCGATATTAATTTTATTACATTTTCATTACTACAAAACGAGCCAGATTTTAAAATATGGGTTCAAAATACAAGAACTAGTCAAATATTACCCAGTGGTAACTAGTAAAGAAATTGATTTCTTTTGTAAGTTTTATAAAATCTAGTAATATTTATATATAAGCTATAAATGTAATTTTTTTTAAATTTAAATTTCAATATATTGATATCAGTTGTTTGAACTTAATAAATTAAATTTGTTTTAAATTTTAATACAAAACATAGAAACTAGTCGAATACTTAAATAAAAAATAGTAAAGACGTTTATAACAATATTCATGCATCACGAACAAATCCGATATCGTGCACAAGCGATATCAATCTTAATTTAGAAATATAGATCTTAAACATGTTTCCAAGTGAAAATAGCCTTTCCCGGGCATTGCTGGATCAAATTGAATAATATGTTAGCCATATTAAGTACATTTTAATAATAAATTAATCAAATATGTGTGGGACAACCGTTGGGTTACCATCTAAAAATACGAAGGAAGGAAAAGTTTCAGCCCAACAACTCATAGGACGTAAAGGTTCTGATTGCTGTTAAAATATCATAAAAAAAATTATTTATATATGAGTAATTGCCATAATTTATTATCTGTATGCTTTAATGTGCTGTAATTAAAAATATAATAAAAGTATATTAGTTTTCACAGATTTTCATGACAAAAACATATTGAGGTCTTCTCTACTGAAAAAATACTCTATTAAAAATAATATTGTTAAATATATAAAAAAAGCATTTTTGTTTACCTGAGATGTACTTAAAACCCATATGATTGTTTATATTTTTAAGAGCACATTTTAATTAACAAAAAATAAGTTTTTAATTAAATTTTTAGATTCCTTAAATATATGTAAAATGTAACATAGACGGGATCCCGGTATTACAAATTTCGAATATCGAATATTGGTATTCAGATTTTAGTACGGTATTGGAAAGCTCTAGATATACAAAAATTTACACCGAGTTTTAACAATTGCGATATTATCATTTGGCACAAATTAACAAAATCCATGATTTACATATTGTGAATCTATTAATATATTGTGTACTGACTGAAATTTGTTGAACAAAATGGGATTTGGTTCATGTATTTTTGTAACGTTCGGGGGATCATGCCGAACGAGTGTAATATGTCAGTTATCGATAGAATAGTGGAAATCCTAAAACGAGAACAACACGCTATATACTTAACGCACGTGTTGAGCGGTTTATTGATAGAAAAAAAGCGACCATTGTGTATACAGATAGCGCATAACTGACGACTATTGAATATTTTTGTTTATTGCAATTGTGATACGTATATAAATATGGATTTTGAATAATATTTGATAGTCAACATGTTCCAATGCCCTGAATTTAGAATGGATGAAAATTTGAGTGTGCAAGGCAATTATCTTTTTCACTCATTATATATAACATCGCCATATTTATTAATTATTTATTATGAAATTTTCTTAATGCCATTGCTTTGTATGTCAACGTGAAAAACATGTATTTTATTTGTAAAACTATTACAAAAAAGTAAATATAAACTGATACATAATTATTTTTTTCATTCTATTTAATTTATAGAACTTATAGTTAGTACTTCTTATACTGACATACAAATTATAGTTTTTGAGTTGAAAAGCAATATAGGGATCTGCATCAAATTTGAAAAAAGTTATTAATTAAAGCCAGAAGAAACTGCTACATAATTGTTTTTTTTTCATTCTATCTATCATGAAATAGAATCTCATAGACTAATTTAAAGAATTCAAAGTTTTTTTTTGACATTTTGTACTTTACTATACGAGATACGTTCGTATTTTAAGCAGCAGATATGCACATTATTGTATGACAACGTATAAGAAAAAATTTTAAGTTGTGTAGAAATGGAAAAAATTATAAGTTGTGTGGTAATTGTGTTGGAATGGAAAATTCAAATATGACATAACATGTTTAACGGGGGAATTATCAGACAATTATAAAAATTAAGAATGATAAAATAATTTTGAGAACAAATTAAGAATAACACTAATCAAATTGATGTTATCAAAATTAAAAATTACATCTAATTAAAACTATACATGAGCCCAATAATAACAGTATAGTTTATCATTTAGTTTTGATATGTAGTGCATTTTTGATATATTGAATTTATTAATATTATTGTTGTTTATCGATTTTCTTAAAGTTTCTGGGTAGTAAGATATATGTAGCAACAAAAAAGCTAGTTATATGATTAAATGACGTTTAAATAAAGAGTAAGTAAATAAAATTTATAGAAATAATTTGCAAACTATAAGAAATATAAATTTTGTTGCATTCGTTATTCAAGATCAAGAAATACATACCTACTGAAGATATAACGTAGATGAAGAAGTAATAATGTAAAGTAGTAAAGAATAATAGGAATTGTAATTGAATACGATAGATTGAAATAAAGACATTCTACAGTGCGCTATATAAGAAGATGCTCTTAAAATAAATAAATTTATGAATTTTTTTCGTGTATTCTAGTCATGTCAATCATAATTTTAATTTTAGCCTCATTTTGAATATCACTAAAAGCTTACACTTTCAGTCTACCGTCCACTAATACAATTTTCTTGATGTCGTTGTTAGAATTGATATCTGTTTTCACTTGAAAATATAGATAAAAGAATACATATTCCCAAGTGAAAATAGCCATCGTCCAAAAATTGACAAGATTGTTTTTAAATTGAAGTTATCTGGAATTTGATTAAACACAGTTTATAAGAGTGGTCAGATTATCATGGTTAATTGTTATATACGATGAACGCTATAGCATCCAGACAAAGTTTTACACTTTTATTTTACGCTATGTGCTTGCGCAAGCTAATATGACTACAGGAAAAGAAAAGATTATACGACAATACCTGATGAATTGGCTAGTAATCACCTTGACAGGTATAATAATTACGAAAACGTAAGGTCATATAAAATCAGACAAATTGACTTTAAAATTCGAATGCTATAGCTTTCGTGTCATTCTGCATCACAAAGAAATTGAATGCTATAGCATTTCCGCAAACGTGTTAATATACAAAAATCAAACACTTCACGAAAATCATATCAACTGATCATGGTATTTTTAGCATAAGAGGATCATGGTATTTCTAAATTGTACAAATTTTTGCACGACAAATTGTGCCATATGCCAAAGTATGCATATTTCTGACGCATAAATAATTCACATGCATATTTTTCGATCGATTAAATTTTCGTTCGAATTCTGGCACAGTGTGGCGCGTTGACATCGCCGCGCTCCGAATGCACAAGTACGCAATGCAGTGCACAATGAGATATAGTAAATACATAAATCGTCGGAGCTCCGACAGAACTGGAGGGTTCATTAATATATCCACACTCCAAGGCACGGTGCCAAGATCCAAAAGCTGAGATACGATGGCGACATCCTTTATAATCGTCTCTCTGTCCCACTAATCGCGGAAAGGAATAGAGTTCGGAGAGCTCTGACTTGAGACTCGAACTGACTGCATTCGCGATTCGGTGGTATTTTTAACCGATGCTGTCGTAGGCGTCCATATTTAATTTAGCTTCTCTTGTTTTTCTTGAACTGTTCGTCATTTATCCAGGCTGATGGATGATGGCGTTGAAATGGTCTGAGCGTTTTTGTTACGCGGGGTCCAGGATAATGCAGCGAACTAAGGCATGGTGACAGACTTTTTCTATTAGATAGATTTTTTCTGATAGAACTGAATCGATGACTTCGGTTTTGATAATTAAATTTTGGCGCTATTGTAACTTATATACAAAAGTATTCATGCAAACGGTATTGTGCCACTGGTGCCAACACTGAATAAGTCTACATTTCAAATTGACAATTATTAAAAATTACCAAAAATTCGCATATCCACGAGAGGTCTGGTTGTGAGCATTTTTGTTACGCGGGATCAGGATAATGCAGTGAACAAAGGTCTGGTGACAGACCATTTTCCCATTAGATATATTGTTTCTGATATAATTTAATTGATAACTTTGGTTTTTGTCGAATTTAATTAGATAATTTTGACGCAATTATAACTTCTGATAGAACTTATATATAGAAGTATTTTATATATAAGTATTTATGCAGTTAGCAATGTGCCACTGGTGCCTCGTATTCATTGTCAGTGTGGCATGGCACTTAGTGAATCTATTTTTCAAATTGTCTCAAAATTTACTGAAGATTTACTTATCCAGGAGAAAGTTTTTCCTACATTATGTTGCAATTGTAACTATGTAAATAACATCCTTTTTACTGATATTTTCAAATGTGCCATTAAAAATTTAAGACAATGTATGTATCAAAAATGTATTTAAAGATTTCACACAAATTTCTCTAATTACTTGTGAAATTATCTCCTTACTGAGCAAGTAATGTTTTGAAATTGGCAATTATCAAATATTATTGAAGATTCATTTATCCTGAAGAAACCTTATTTTTCTATACTTGCAATTGGAAGTACAATAACAGTCCTTTAGTTGCCATTATCCAAATTTGTCGAAACTAATTTGTAATGAATTAACATTCGATTAACATTCGATTACCATAAAATAACATTTTGTTTAGTTATTTAATTTCTTCAATATCTACAAATAGTTTTGCGAGTATGATTGTAATAAAAATTCTTATATCCTGCACTTTCACCAGAATCTGTAACTTTATATTTTCATTTCTAAATTAATGCACAAATATTCTCAGCGTTAGGGAATGCTTTTCTATGAATTATTTTTAAATGACGACTATTAATAATAATGCTAAAAGATTTGATATACGTTCTTCATTTATTTTGCCATTGCTCATAAATCCACTGCATGCTCAAATAGAACCACAAATTCCAATGAGTTTTAGTAGATTCACCAGATTCAAATTTGTTTTTACTTTGTAGTTTGAAAACCAAAAATTATGTCAGTTGAAAAATCTGATATGTAAATTAATGCAGAAATTCAAATCTCACAGTAATAATTCTGCATTATTATACACATTTAGAACTATATTTTAAATCAGACACGAGCCAAGCAGCTACATATATGTATTTATATTTCTTAAAAGACTCAACTATACAAGAACTTGTATAGACATTTTTACCCCCGGCTTGTTCCACTTCTCCCGCGAGAAATATAATTCATTAATTCTCAAAATTCAAATTTAGGCAATAAAATAAATTAAAAAAATGTCCTATAATAATCACATAATCCCATGAAGCATGTATGACAAATGTTTCTTAATGAACTAATAATATATTTCATTTGTAGCATCTGCATTTAAAAACTGGCCGTCGCACAAGTTCAATGCTAAATACGTCCTCATATACATGTCGTCTAGGGCTTTAGATGTTTACAAGCTGTTCCGTAAAGCACGTGTTGTATATTTTTAGATCCATGTCGGAACTTTTATCAATAAAAATGTCTTTATTCAGTATCAAATGTTATATCGTTCGCCACGAACTCTGACTTAGATATTTCTAACGTATAAAGGTTATAGAAATGACTCAAGAGGCAACGTTCACATGAGCGCGAAAAAAAGAAAAACTTTATGATCGAAAACATTATCAACATTATGATCTTCAGAAATAATATGTCTTAAAATTAACGCAATAACCACTATTTGACATTTTGTATTATAATTATTTTGAATATTTTTATATTCACTCACTATTCTATATCAATCAAAATTAAGCCAAGTAGCTTATAGTATATTGAATTCTGATTACTGTAAATAAAAATAATAAAAAAAATCAGAATAGTTATTTTTTATGAGTTCTTACACTGAGCTGTACGACAGTAGAAGCAAATAAACAAAAAATATAATATAAAAAAATAAATTAATTTATTTGAAAAATTGGAAGACCAGCAAACTTACTGTCGCATCGGATATCGACTTTGCAGCATGTTACTCCTTACACTAAGAATTTTTTTTTATTCGTATATATAATTGTTCAATTTGAACTAATAGTTTAGTAGTGTTATTGTAAACTATTATTATCATGAAATAATTAGGAGTATTCCAATTTACATATCCACTGATGATGACATCAAATTATATGTCGAAGCGTTTGGAATGAATGATTATTTTATAAATCTTTGTTTCGCCCTTAAAGAACTTACTCATATTATATATATATATATATATATATATATATATATTTCTATGAATTATTTATAAAATAGCTCTGTTTCATGATATCTCACTCTTTTCCTGCTGTGTCCATTTTTATAACATAATATGTGCATTAGTCGTTATTTATATAACGGCGACTTGAGATAAATACAATTTTCAACAGAATCTGATTGTCGTAATTGATAGTGACAAAAGTTAGTATGATTATGCATATGAACAGTACATTCATCGTACAGTAGATAAAATTCCGTTTTGCAAGATTCATTAAACTTCATTTATTTTGGTCTCTACAACGTTATCTCTTGGTCGAGAGAACATGCAACGTGTTGACTATGGACGTACTAAAAGGGTTGTAATTTGAGAAATGGAATATATATATATGTATGTATATATATATATATATATATATATATATATAATTATTTTAAATTACATTAAATTAAAGTATATTTTGTGGGTAATTATAAAAGCAATATTTTTCTTCGAAACGATTTTTTGATTCGATTACAACCAGATCGATGGACCTACTGGATTACCATTATCGATAGATTACCACAAAACATGGATTATAGATAGTAAAGATATTGTGTATAGATATTAAATTAACATAAATTTAAACGACTTTTATTGATTTATTGATATGAAGCCCAATCATTATTATCTTAAACACCTTGCATACAATTTTTGGAATGCAGTTAATGCCAAATTATTAACTAATTTGACAAGTTAAGAAAGCTTCAACGATGATTAAAATAATCAATTTAACCATAAATGACACATTCTTTCACGTGCCCAATAAAAATTCTCATTTCTTAGGATGAGTGATGACAAGATCATAAATCTATAAAAATATTTGTTCAGCAAATTATGTCAAGTATTAAAAAATACTTTCGTGTGATAATAACGACAATAAGTAGTTAACAACAAATTTAATCGGCGCGTAAACACGAACTGAACGAGTTCACATGCAAATTTTTAATTAATAGCAGTATATAAAATTATATGTGATGGCTAGGTTTTATTAACATTATGCTAAATAATTACTAACGCGGTGTTACAAAATGTTCGCAAAGGTAGATTAAAAATCTGCATATTTCTGAAACACACGAATATGAATGTAACATTTTCACAGAGGAATATTAAAAAATTGTGTTTAAAATCGAGATGGTTGACCGGAAATTTATTGTAAAGAAGAAACTGATTGTACAAATTATATATTACTTTTTTTTATTTATTTTTTTATTGGCTTTGTGAGCTTGTACATTTGCCATATATATTACTTACTAAACTTATTAAAATGTGTATAAAATATTTCATGGATGAAAGTTTTTGCATTGTTTGTTTCAAAATTAAATAAAATGAATAGTTAAATTTGATTATTTAAAGCTCATGATTTAAAGTATATCTGAATGATTACTATAGTTAGGTTTAGATCTAAATGGCATTTGACAATATTATTTTTTCACAGATGTTTATAAGTATATAAGCATGCAAAAATTTAAAAAAATCCTACCTTTTCATGATCAGCTTGGTAGTTTCTCCTGATATCACATTAGAAATACACACTGTTTTACACTATCACTAACACACTACCTCACCTGAAACAAAGAGAAATATTTGTATTGAATTGCAATAAAAATTAATAAATAGACATATAAATTCAAGAAATCTAATAATGTTAAAATTCAGTTTGTTAATTTGATCTGTAATACGTATGAGCATTTTCCTACATGTCAAGTTATCAATTGAATATAAAATATAATATAAAAATATTACAATACAATATATTTGTTTAGAAGTAGTAATACATTTGTACGTCTGTTCATATATCATGTTCTATTTATTAATTTACATACAATATATTTTACAAATATAAAAAGAGAATTTTTTCATTACATATTGGATAATATATTGTATAAAAGTCTTGGTTTCTGGTTTTTGTATGAATTGTCCAATAAAATTTTGCTAACTTTAGATAATTCGGATATTCAAATTTCTTCAAAGAAAAATAATTATAAATATTATTTATTTATTCATTTAGTTATTTTATGCCCATGGAAATATTGCAATTGATTTACAATTTATAGTGCACAATGCATGCTAAAGCTAAAAAAAAGATGTTATTTTAGGGTTTATAAACACATAAACTAAATACATATAATATAATACATAAAATAAAGAGAACAAAACTAAAAAATATTCAATACTATACGAGTATACAAGTAAAATGTGGGAAGTGGTGGAAATTCGGCCTTTCAACCACTGTTTCCGAATTCTAATGGCGCGTTTGTGCAACATAGTATTGTATCATGCAGTAGTGATATCCAATTTTACTTGAAAATATTAATCAAAAGTATATTTACAAGTGAAAATAGCATCCGAACACAACTGAGCAAAAAATGAAGTATATAACAATAGAATTGAATAGAAAATGTATGCATAATATTATAATGGAAAAATTTCAATGAATTTATTTGCAAAGTCAAAACGTGTTGAGTATAAAATATAATTAATAAAAGGAAGTTGAATGTGATAGCCCAATATTAAATATGCAAAGGTATACAATATGTAGTATTGAGTTGTTTATGTGTAAAAGTTAAGATATTGGGCGTTTATTAATTTCTTGAGCGATTTCTAGATGCGCACCTCCCCCTTGGTGATACGTGGTAGTATTTAAAATTACCCCATTTCCTTGCCCAATATTACGTGTATTTTTATTACCTACAAAAAAACGTAAATTATTTTTGTAAAACTTTAGATTTTTTTATATTGAAGTAAAAAATAAATACACGTGATATACTAAACTCTCCCATGTGATATTTCGTAATTTTTTGTCAAACCCCCTCCCTCTTTAAGACTTACGTGATTAATGAACGCCCCCAAATAAAATTTGATGTATTTCTCTCAAGCAATAATATATTTAAAAAACAGTATTTGCAAAAACAATTTTAAATATGCAAATGGCTAACAATATGCAGTAACTATCACGGAACTACAATTCTTGAACAACCAAAACGGTGATACCAAATTACTCTCGGGAAATCAGCCACCTTGCCGTGGCTGGTTCTAAAAACTTTTCAGAATGTTTTTTTTATGTTAATCCACACCGTGTTATTGATTGAACTAAACTTTTGATAAACGCTCGAATCACATCATACGAGAATAATTGAAAGTTTATGAAAGAAATTAAGGTAATTACCCGAACATGTGCACCAACGGATGTTCAGACTTTAGTACAAAATGGCAACGAAAACTGCGCTAATTACATCAATAATAATGGTGTAAAATCCTTGCCTTGTAATTGTGAACTTGGTTCGATATTTCTTGACCATTTAATGGACGCACGTAACATATTTAATGAATGGTAATAGCTCCATAAATTACTTGTTTTCTTTTCCTCAAAAGCCGTATTAAAAGTTTTGAACAAAATAATATACAATTATAGCCGGATAGCTTTTCTGAAATTGTATTTAGTAAAGAAGGTAATGAAATCGAAAATGTTTTTCTCTTGAATTAATCTTAACATCAATGAACACATTTTGACTAATTAGCGATATTATTTAGTATCATTTGCCACAACCATTATGTTATATAAAAATATTAATTTAAATATAAACATGATGTTATATTTGACATGAATTTGATATTTTACAAGAATTTGTAAAACTAGGCTATGAGCTAACATATCATTTTTTAATCAAGCTACTAAATGTGAGTTTCTTATATTTCTGGTATTTAATTTTTTATGAAAAACTTATTTACGAACATTAAACTCTTATTACTGTTTTTCGAAATATAGTCATTGCTTTTTTTAATGTAGTTTTTAATAAAACTTTTTGAAAGTTGTTAAAATATAATAGAAAAGTTATATTTATAAATTCAATGGAATTAAGATTTATATTTAATTCACAAAAAAAAATAATTTCACATATTTCTTGAAACTGAATTAGTTTTGAGAAATATTATTGTTATATATTATTTACTGATTGTTAATTTACAAAAATGATTAAAAATTATAATTTCATATATAAAGTTAATTTACTATAAATAATATTAAATTAATAATTCATTATTTTCTATATTGTTGAAAAAATTTAAAACTTGATACATTTAACGAAAATAAGAATATGACTCATTTTTAAATATTGAAAAATGTTTTCTGAGTGATTTGCTTGTTATTAAAGTATTTGATATTTATTACAATAGTTTTATTTTTAATTAATATTTAGATAAAATTTCATAACAATTCTGTGATAATCAAATATTACAAATTTTAAGCGTAAAACAAATAATTAACCTGTAAATTATTAATTATTGTGCCGTATATCTAAAGTTTATATTTAGAGTTTGAACTTTATTTATTTTTAATATAAATTTGTGAAACTTAAACTAATTTACTTTGCTTATTTAACAAAATATCGCACACAACATATTTTTAGCAAAAAAGGTAGGAATTTCAGCAATCTCTAAAATAAGGAGAATATTTTAGTTGTAAATTTGTTTAATTTGAAAAGATCAGATTTAGGGGACAATTTTTTGATAAAATAGAAATGTTATGATAACATTATGTTACGGATTTATCTTCGTATAAATTGGTAGTAACAAATTCTTAAAAAGTTATGTATTTGCGGTGCGATCAGGCTTTTCACACATAACCTACAAAACGCACAAATATCAAATAACAATTCTATTATAAGTGCATCGGATGTATCATTGATAACACATACGTGAAGTTAGGTTTTATGTGTACACATACGTGTACGCCTGATCGCACAGTTTTTTGACAATTCGTTAATAACAAGTCATAAGAAGATAGACCGGTAACATAATGTTACTAGAACATTTTCATTTTATCAGAGAATTAGCCCCTTAATTAACTAGGACAAAAATTAGACATCTCGGACCTTACCTCCCAAAGAAACATTGTACGTATTGAATAGTTATATTATGCAAATCAAAACATTTGCTAATTTTAATTAAACTTCAAGTACATTTTCAAGTAGCTGATTAATAACATGCAAATCCCTTACGCTTAAACGAGAGGCATTTAATAAAACGCCGAATAAAAGTAACCTAAGCTAACAAGGGAGTTTTACGACTATCTATAAAATCATTTCATATAGGGGACCACCACTAGAAGAGAGGTTGGAATAGGTCATCAATAAAAAAAATTTTCATTAAAGAATCTCACAAAACAATGAGAACAAGAACAGAAAAAATTACCCCGAGGCGAAGAAAAAATAATCCAACCCTCATTCGCGAAAAAATGCGCCTGCCCTAGTTCGAGGGTGGAATTTACCCGCTCTCGTTTGGGGAGAGTTTGGCGGCGCCGGCTGACTTTCCTATTTTCCTTTCTCGTCGAAATAGAATTGGTTTCGGAGATTTATTTCGATATTAGTATGCAAATTAAAAACGAGAGCGCGGAGTCCCGCGTTAGCCGTCTTCTTGGCAGCATCGAGAATGGGGTGTTGTTGTCGCAACATGGCGCGACACCCCGAACTGTAGAAGAGGCAATTGATAACGTGATTTTACAAAACGATACGCGTTTATGGCCCCCGTTTAAAATTGCTTAGGCGACATTCATTCCGATATTTGAATCTTTGAAAGAATTCAGAAGAAGGTGCAAGTACAAGAATTGAACAGAGCATAGAGTTCCGGAATACGATATAGCATTTCTATACATGTTATTCACTTTATTAACCATTCGGAGGGTTTATGCATATTATAATTGTTCAAATAAAAAAAATTAAAGCTTACTTATATACTTCAAAAACCAGTTTTAAAATTTGCAATTCTGTTCATATAACACATAGAAATATGTGAAAAGATCCCATTCTAACTCCTCTTCATTAAGTTCTGTTCTTTTACTTTTCATGTAAACTTATATAAACGTCATCGCCCAATTTAAACCTCTTATTTTGTCTATATAATACAAATAATGAAAGTCCCAGGACTTATAAAATTTTTGAAAACATTTAATATTCTACGAATATTTTATTGCGGTACTGAAAGTACCCGCAAGTTGCATTAAGGCACGATGCCACTAGTTTTTTGTTGTATTTTATAATATATAATAAATGGTACTCTTATGAACGCATAAAAATAGAGTTTCAACAACTTTACATCTATTACTTTTGTAAATCTTAAATTACCGACACCATGAGTTTTTGTAATATAGGCGCTTTTATGAGAATGACCACTAAATTGAATTTATGTAACACTAAATTAAACTATAGACAATATTTCATCAATCCTAATAATCACTAATCACACAATCATTATTTTACTTCTCGAAGGGTAAGTTATAATAACCGCAAAAAATCGTAAATAATTTTTTTATATGTGTGTGTGTGAGTATGTGTGTGCGGATACAAATTTTGTCGACGATTTTTGAAACACGGATCAACCGATTTGAATATTTCAAAAACATTAGGTTTGTATTAATGGGAAGACATGCTAATTAGTTTTTTGCAAAAGCAGGTGCAAACGTTTCGAAGATATTAGGCAAGAAGTGCCAAAAATGGTTATTTAGTTTTTGAAAGAACGGAGTGTCCGATTTGAATGATTCAAAACACATTTTAGTTCTACTAGCGAAGCAAAGACCTGATTAATTTTTTGGGAAGCCAGGTCCAGCTGTTGTGGAGATCCAGTAAAAAAAGTAAAAAAAGTCATTTGGCGGTCAAAAATTATCTTCACATATTTATCAGATATTTTATAGATTGCTATAATAAGTATAAATTTTGTTATATTGTTTTTGAATAAATAAGTAAAAATCTCAATGGGTTCTGTACTTATGTTTATCCTTTAGACTGAAACGCTGACGTTTGTAATTAATTAAAAATGTGATATAAAATGATCCAAAAGGAAAAAATACTCAGAAATTACTAATCATCAATGAGGAACTACCTAAATATAGAAACATATGCTAAAACTGCAAAATTGCTACAGAAATTACTTAATAAACCATGTGGACATATAATACGAAAATTGTGAAATATTTAGGGAAATTACTTAACACAAAATAATTTAGTATTTTATTAGATTTTTTAAAGCATTTGTGATGAAGTATTATTACAAAATTAAAAATATGTTTAATTTATTATTATTTATCTATTGTTACTCTATACTGTAAAAATCCTCTTACATTTTCGATTATACATAACTAGTTGGTATTAATGTTAACTAGTATACATGAGTATACAGTTAACATGAAAAGTAAATGAACAGAACTTCATGAAGGATTATTTCATATTGGTAATTGTATGAAAATAGTATTAATAGTTTACATGAATAAGTAGGAATTTAGTGCTTTTTGACCAAGAGCAAGTTAATTTATAATATTTAGTAAATATATTTATATATGTATATGTACGTGCACCCGTTCATGTTAAGCGTTTCTATGTGTTCCATCACATTTCTGTATGATAGGTAAAAACCTTTCGGCTAAAATACTATTTTTTATGTGAAATCTAAAAGCAGACACCTCAACCTTTCTGCATGTACAGGTGCCCCATGTCGTGTAAGGTCCACACAGGTCTACAAATCTGTGTTAATTTTCAAGGACTCTAGTCGGTTTAATGCCATTTTAAAGAATCAGTCACGTCTATTTTTTTCTTTTTTTTTGCTTTATCTATTTTACCGCACAAGGTATGGCCAATAAGAAATACCTAATAGAATGATATCCTAAGCACCGGTAATGGCCGTGCGAACAAGAAATAACTCAAAATGAATAGACTTATTGTAAATTACGAGACTTTGGATGTTTTTTGCAGCTATTTGACGATGACTGTAGATTATGAGATTTGGTTGAGCAGTAATAGAAGATTGTGTAAAAAAAGTTGGAATAAGATAAGATTTTTTTCTCTTAAATGGTTCAGAATATAGATATCTGGAGAACAATCGCTTTAAAGTTTTTCTTTAAAATGCGACATGTGCAATTTTAACGTTAATTTTAAAGGCAGAATCAAAATTAATATTAAATATGTTTAATTTTTATTATCGACTGTTATATTTCCAAATAACATGTAATAAGTGTATAACTATAAAGTATAAAACAAAAACATTTTTTTTCATAAATGATTAATAAGAAAACATAGTATTCAAAAATTAATGGGTGTTGCTGTTACAGTTAAAATTACTAATTAACGTTTGACAAATAAATAATGATATATATTATATACTTATATTATACCAATTTTTCCCAGGTAAATTACATTTTGCAGTACCTTTAAGAAAATGAATGTATGTGTGTGTGTTATGTTAGAATACTATTTTTCATCTACGATTTCGAGAGCATGAATTAACTTATTTTTATATATAAGTCACTTGCAAAAACCTCATTACTATGCTGCATACTTTGTCGAATAAAACACAATGCTTGCGAGAGCAATTCAAAATTGAATTAATTTTATTAAATTGATAGAATAATATATATAAAAATCCCGTTCTTGAAATTAATGCGCTCATACAATTCTAGATGAAAGAATTATACTTAAGTAGTATGTTGTATTCAGATAAATTAAATGATTTAATCATAAAGTTGAATACAATATTTCGATGTTGCGTCAAAATGCAATATTTTTTTTTAAATAATAGAATTATAAATATATTTGTAACACATTGCGATATAAAACTCTTACAGTTCGTAAAAGAAACATACATATTGCTAAAATCTCCTTTCTTTACCAAAAATCAGTCTTCTCTAACACAATTAGCAAATAACATTCAAATAACTGAACTGCTGCATTATTTGCCCATAATATGTAATAATGATATGATAATAATCTAGCATTAGCTTGCAATTAGCAATTTTAGATAGAGTTAAGAATAATGGATTTTAAATATAGATTTCAGAATTATATACTCCCTTCAAATTAAAGTGCTTACTAATGTGAAAATTCTAAATAAAAAGGATTTTACATATAAATCTGATGAATTAAATCAATTATTTAATAACTGAGGTTAGTTAAACAATAATATTTCTTCTTAAATCAATATGATAATATGTACATTTAATTAGAAAATTAAAGAACTCTTCTACTGTCAATATCGTAATCTAGATTTAAAGACTAGAGGTGCTACTTTTTTATTTTCGGAAATATTTATTAAAAGTTTGTGGTTATTTTCAGAATTCATTTAAATTCAACAATTAGTTTTGAAATTACTGCCATGTCGCAGTAACCACACCACAAGTTAAGTGTAACGATTTACAAGCCGTCAGGGCAAATGATTTAAATTGTTGCGTTTGATTTATAGTGCAACTCTTGAATAAGCGAACTTAGATGAAATATGCACAGCAGCAAGCGAATTGAATGATATTGCAAAATTTACTACATCCGAAAAGTTATTACGCACTATGCTATATAAGAATATTTTGTTAATATTAATGAAACAAGAAGATTAATTGAACAAGGTCTCTGAATACAAATCCATAAAGCGAGACTATCTGCACAAATAATAATAATAGTAATAGTAATGATAATGATGATAATAATTAAATTCCATTTAATTTCCACATGCGTGATTGAATTTGTTAGTTTTTTGAATTGTATTATTTATATTTATATTAAAGATAACAACCTGAGTTGAGTTAGACTTCAACTCTATTCTGGAATAGTGTGAGATTTTGCATTGCGAGTTTACAACACCGTAGTGCCCAAAATGGGCTATTTGCAATTGAAAACATATTTCTGATCTATATTTTCAAGTGAACATGTACACCGCTACTGCATGATATCAAGTTGTCTTGAACAGGGTTTGAACTCACGACCCCGGTCCTCACGAGTCCTTAAGCTTAACCGTAACACTATTATACTACATCTTCATAATAATAATGTGCAATATTACATTTTTATTATATTATTATTTTATTTTTTATTTTATTTATTATTTATTATTATATTATTATTTGTCGTATTTATGCAGGGCAATAATTGTAGATTCAATTCTTGCTGTTTTCTTTTAATAAATCGCATCAGAAATGAAGTATACTTGGGCATAGTCAGCAGCATCGAAGTAGATGAAGATTTTTATTATTATATTAATAATAGTAAAATACTAATATTTTTTCATCAAAATATATTTATACATAATTTTTTTGTACTCAGGTAAACTCAGGAGCATGGATAACTGAAAATCCTAATAGAACCGCAATTTCTTAGATCAAATGCATAACAAAAATTAAAACCAAAAATTTTATGACCTCTTTTAAGCCTAGTAATAGCAATAGGAAAAATGCACTAATAAGAAGTAAAAATACATTTGAACTATTTTATTTTTTACTGTCATCATTGTAAAAAATTGCATCAACGGATTTGTCTTTAAAAAACAATTAAGATAATATCTTAAAATAGAAGGACTTTTGATTGTTCAAATAATCTTTCAAGATTCAAATGTTAAATGTTTTAAAACAAAACAACGCTTTTACTTGTAAACTATTGGCATCATCGATTATTTTAAAGAATTATTAATTTTATAGCACATACTTATATAGTTCCATATAATTTATTTCATAAATATAATGAAAAAGACGTTTGAATTGACAAATATATATCAACGTTTCTGGACCTTACCATTCTATTTAAAACGTTGTAAAAATAAATAACAATGTAACGTAATACTTCTCAGGCCAGAATATTTTTGTTTTACGAAAATTTATGAATTTTTTTGGATGAGTGTAGTTGAAATAAATATTTTAAAAATAGAATTCATAACTTCATAAAAAATATTTATATACATAATATTTTCAAAATTATGTATACTACTCTTTATTACATTATAATGATGACTATTATGGTTTAGAAAACAGGCCAATTAATCTTTTTGTATTTAAATAAATTATCATGGTTTTTATAGTAATTTTTAATTTATAATTAAAAATACGCACAATCTTGTCGGCATTCATATTAAATCAATTACACTAATATGCGTAGGTATGTCAACAAACGTGGGAACTATTATTGCCTTCGCAATTATGGTAAAATCACTCATTAGAATCGAAAAGCCATTAATAATGATAATTCAATTAGCGTATTTGAAACATTGTACGATCACCACGCAATATATGTGCAAAACCTTTGCATATTTATAGAATGACATAAGAAAAATACTTAGTTCTATATGAATATGCCGTTTGCAACAGCATGAATCGGTTTTATTTACGATGTCGTAAATCATAGACCTCGTTAGTTTGTTTCTATATTTCTGACGTATAGAACTTTGCAATTAAATTGAGTGTATTTTAAATAAAATGTACAATTTATTGAGATATGCGTCAATTTATTACAGTTCATAAATAATTATTATAAATGGTGACGTTATTTGTGAAGTAAAAATATTTTATAGGATTTCATCTTAAATTTTATGCTTACGCACTTGTATATATATATATATATATATATATATATATATATATATACGAGTATATATAAGGTGTGTACAAAAAATCGACTTCAACATCTCACACTCCACAAAATGTAAATTAACCCTCATTATTCTTCAATACCATGTCAAGTACGCAATATATAATCAGCTTTTTTTTTAAAAAAAAAAATATAACCTCTTAAGTATAGATCAAAGTTAATCAAGAACAAATTTCATCATATTTCTGACGACGGTTTAAAATTTAAATTTACTAGGTAAAAAGCGATTACTCTGGCATGCGCTCGGGTAATTGACAACGATAGTGATTCCAATTAGGGATGGGCAAATTTTGTAATAAACATTATATCGGTATTATATTTTATTGATGAAGTAGTCAAATAATTAAATTATTTAAAATTGTTCTAATTCAAATAATTATTTTATTAATTTTTGAAAGAAACCGTTACGTGCTTGTACTACCTTTTTATATTATACGTCCTTTCTTCATCATATTGAGTCACATTAGAAAAGAATTAAAAAAAAGTATTCGTTACTATAAGCATGATAAGTATTACATATCTTTAGTTAGTTTATTATTCCATAAATAGGTGAAAATCTCTTTTTCTCCTACATTTTTATAATTTTGTACCTTCAACACTGTAAAAAACAGCTTCATCAAATGTAGTTCTTACTTACTTATTTTTAGATTTATTTTATGTTTTCTTTCGTGTTTTGTGCGCAATTTTATCTTTTTATCTTTTGCAATTAGATGATAAAGAAAAAAACTCATTGACATTGAAACAATTAGATATATTTAAGATAGACAATGTCATTTTATATACAGTTCATGGCATCATGCAAAGCAAATTGCTGAAACTTTTCTTACCATTTACAATATTTAAGTCTGTTTAAATTGATCATTTTTGACCGCCAAATAGCATTTCTCTTTTTCTTTTTTGTATTTTTAAAACCGCTGAGCCTGCCTTCCCAAAAGTTTAATCAATTCTTCAGTACCTCAATGCAAGTAAAATGTCTTTTGAATTATTTAATTCGAACACCCCATTCCCTAAAAAACTCAATTGCAATATTTTTTACTATGTGCACCGTATCTTCGAAATGGCTGGAGCTGCCTTTGTCGAAAACTAATCTCCTTGTCAATATGAATTAAATGTTTTTCGAATTATTCAAATTAATTGATCCGTGCTCTCGAAATCGTGGACGAAAAATTGTATTCAAGCATACATACTACACAACACATACATACACATTCATTTTTCAAGATTTTTAAAGATAAGCTTATATACCATAATTCAAGTGTATTTATAGAAGTTCTCCTATAAGCCAATGTATTAAAATAAACGGTAATAAGAAATTCAGTAATAATTAAATGAACAAATATTATAATATAGGAGAATTATTAGTAAACCAATAAACCATAAACTAAATAATATTTGAGTTCCTATTAGGACTAATGGCTTCTTTATTATATCAAAAATATATTATATATCGACGTATGTGTATTTATATATTAGGTTGTCAAATATCTCCTTTCCGCTTTTTTGCTCTTGGTTTATAATACAAAAAGGCGGAAGGGAGATATTTGACAACCTTATATCTACATATTTGAGCATTTTTATATATTGCTGATACTACATTATTTTACTAAGTTTCTGTAATAAAAAAATCTGTAAAGAGTTATTAAGAGTTAATTAAATAGAAAAATAAATATAAGATTATTGTTGGAAAACCGAACTGCAATACACAAAACTGTATTCAATACAAAATAAAATGCCACGTAAATAAATGAATAATGTGATAGGATTAAAATTGTCATTTTCCTCTGTATCGCTAAATATCGTCCGCCCATCCCTATCGCAACCTGAGTCAGGTGAATATATTTATCACATGCAATATCATTACGCGTCGTATATGTACATATAATAATGATTGCTAATAGCGACGTTTAACATACTCCAGGCATGGAAGTTTGCGTGCCAGGCCGATAAAATGGAAATTTCAGGCATCCATCATCTCGCCAAAGAAAAATTTCAGAGGAAAGTGGAATTCGTTGTCGAGTAATTATCGGCTTGTGATATCGAAACAGGCACGCGTGCAAATTTCATTCATGTCGGGACGTGTGAATGTTTTGGAAACAATCGGAGCAAAACTGATTATTCAAAATAACTAGATCTCAAACTCATTTTTAATTAATTGTAATTGGTACATAAAATACCTTTTCTGAAATAATAATAATAGTGGATAGTACTACCTTAGAGCAGGTCTGCGAGCTGAGTTAGAAATAAAGTGAGAGATTTATCATTGCAATTTTATACCGCAGTGCCCAAAATGGGCCATATTCAACTGGAAATATATTATTGATCTACATTTTAAAGTAAAAATTGATATCACTACTGCATGGTACCTGGTCATACAGTGGGAGTTCGATCTCACAAACCTGTTTCGGGGGTTTAAACTCACAATTTTTTTGAAATGCATGTTTTACTTGCTTTACAAATGTTACTTTATTGTCCACAATCTACAAAACAAATTTGAATTGACATTCCAACAATAAGATTAATTTCTTCTATAATTGATTCTTCCTTAAAATTTGATATTTAACATCATACCCAGGCGTCCAATCACTGGATTGGCATTTAATTCGAATATTATAAGTACTACTAAAAATTTGCTGATGCTCCATATGGAAGATGGTTTTATCTATGCTAATATATTCATGGATTCAAATTCATAGATTTTCACTTAGGATTATATTTGAAATCTGTAACCTCAAGTGGAAATTTGATATACTGCTCAATATCAAGTTTGGCCGAGGTTAAGATGAAATTTGGGACTAGTTTGTGCTAGCCCAGATCCTTTATATATCCTTCTCCCAAGGACATCGGAACCACTATTTGTAAAAAACAGTTTTGCTGAAGACCATATTAAAATTTAATCATAATAATAAAAATTAATATCAATTCATTATCAATTAAAAAAAATATGCTGTTTTAAATGTCAATATATTTTATATTTTCGAATACAACAAGAACGGAATGAACTGTAAATAAACCAAATAGAGCGTGTATGTTTTAAACTTTAAATTAGTTTGCCCTACTTCTGCCTGCTCAAAGATCTGCTTAAATATAAAGGTCGATTGATGTTGATTATATCGATATCCTTTTAAATTAAAATCGTTTAATAAAATGTACTATACAAAATTACATCTAAATGGGATTACTATTAGCTGCGTATGAAATAAAGGTAGGGTTGCTTAAGTTGATTACACGAGGATACTCGAGCCATTAAATGCGGTACCAGGTGTGAATCGTAAAATTTTGCAGAAATTTAAATTAGTTTATTGATAATCATTGTGAGTACAGGTGTACTGTGGAGATAGATACTTAGGATATTGAAATTTTATTGTGTACCCTTTGTTTACGATGAAAATATAATAATTTAAGCCGCACACAAAATGTAATGATCAATAACGATACCACACTCCTATATAATGAAAACTAAATTTTCAATTAATAATTTACTTTAGGAGGGTTAAATAATTTTGCATTACTTCGTCAATGTAGGAATTATTGTTAAACAAAAATTAATTTTTAAAACTCGTATTATTCAAGTAAGATTATGCAACTAGCCTATAGACAAAATATCTAATTATTACCACATTGTTATTGCAAATCTAGGAGAGAAATATCGGAATAATATGAAGTTTATTTGTCTATATAAACTGTTTATTACTAATATACTGCACTGTTAAATTTCTCATCCCTAATTGCATCTGCGCATCGTACTGCAGCGGCAACAGGACGGAATCTATATTTATCGACAAGAGAATTGATTGTCCATAACTCGCATCAGTATCAATTTATAATATATATGAATCCCCAATCACGGAGCTGGCTTTGAATTAATTAGATACCCGCACGTATTTGCTGCTGGTATGAGATCGACGGTAAAAAGTGTGTAAACAACTATTAAATATCATCATTTTGAACACTTTGTGTTAAATTTTGTTATCAATTCGTGATTTTTAGCAAAAGAGTTCATAGAGAGCCATTATTGCATAATTATTAATTGTTTTTAGACTGATGATAAATAGGTTTTCAATGATTTGAATGAACATTTTGTGTTCAGGAAATTCTATATTTATACCTTGTACGCATAGATAGATAGCCTTTTTAAGACTGAACTGACTGTATTCTCATGATTCGTGATTTATGTCGATAAGAAATACTATAAATTTTTAGTTTTGTGAAATATTTGTCTGCCATTATTAAGCAGTATATGTTTGAATTAGTAGAATTCAAAAGAAAAATATTTTAGTAGACTTACAAAAACTAATCCTGATCCATAATATAAAAAAATATTGCATTGAGCACTGCGATATAGTGCTCTATCGCGTTAATATTTATAAATAGTATTTGAAAATTACTTCAATTTTGCTACGATGTAAATTAATATTTGTGACATATATTATTAACAAAAATTTTAAGTAATAGATGAGACCGTCTTGATTTAGTAACCGATAGGTATGTAACTGATCAAAAATGATTCAATATATTTTTGCTGCTTTCCTGTGAGGTTTCAATTATATATTAACTCAATAAGAATTTTCTAATCATACAGTAAAATTATTTTATCACAAATGATAAATTGGAATAATTTCGGCGTACAATTACAGTAATAATAACTATTTATCCATAATTAGTTAGATATTGGTTTTGATATTACAAAAACCCTTAATTTTCAATTAGCCTTAGTTACATTTTATATTATAGAACTTTGGAAGTGTTAATAGTCATAATATTTTTATTCCTCTAGTATGGTGCCAATTCTCGGATAAAATAGAAGTGTTGCTATGTTACAGGTTTATCACCGTTTGAGTTGGTGGTAACGAACTGTCCATAACATTTTTATTTAATCCGAGAATTGTTCCATAATTTTTTCTCAATTTTATGCTGATATATATTGATATATTAAGTCATATGCAATAAGACCTATGAGTGATCTCTACAAACTTTCCAATTTTTATTTCAAATATGTGAAAATTAACGTTTGATGAAATGGCAAAAGGTATACATTGCTATCGAATGAATTTTTTTTATTCAATGCATGAATAGTAATTATAACGATTTATCAACCTAAATTTGATAAAAAAAACTAGTTTTTTCATCAAATCTCATTCCACGTTTTTTGATACACGACATACGTGTAAATACTATCGGAAAACGAAGAAGTTTGGCAATTCGTAAATTCAAGGATAAATTTTAAACTTAGTCGAATACCGCGCCCAAAGTTTAAAATAGTCGGAAGATTACATATTCAAACGACTCGTTTATAATATCTCTTGTCCAGCTTACCTGCATCGGCTGGCTCTGTCTACAATTCAAAAATTAGCATTCATTAAAATTTATGCATGACAGTTGCATCAGTGCCAACTCCTGAACGTAATCGCATGTGAAATTTATTCAAGTGACTCGACAAACCGACCGTACTTAGAGAATCTGGCTCACTTTGGTCCCGGCCAATCTCAGTTAGTTATAAAATGTCCGTTTGGCAAATAAAGATATCGCACATAACTGCGACACAAATCTTGAGCTATGGCGTTACAGACCCTCTTTCCCGCGGGCGATACAGCCACTGGGGTGGTTTTCCGATGCGCACACTTAGGGGATTACGGAGATACCGGCTAGCTCCAATGATGGATCCAAATACTACGACGTTTTAATCTTTTCTTTATTTGATCATTTATGCATTTAACCAATAATTTATTTTGTTCATTAATTTATTCTTTTTATTCATTTATTCATATTTAATTTTTGCAGTTTCTTCAAAATTAACAGATAAATGCAAAAATTGTCGTCAACGTTTTACTCAAAAATCCTTTATTTTAAAAATTAAATCGTTCGAAAGATAATTTTGGATCGCGCTGATTAGTTTGATAGGACAGCCAAGCCAATATGACGAATTTTGAGGATACAAATCATGGTTTTCAAAAACATTATGAAATATTATTACATAGGACAAGTGGTGTAATTATAAAAATTTAAGCTTGGAATATTCATTGCTATGCCGTAAATTTTATAATTGTATGGTTACAATATTAAAACTCGATATAAATTTATTTATGCATTTTCACATTTCTTCTTTATTAATTATTTAAATTTATTTATATATTGATTTATTAACTTTCCGCAGGTAAGTTATAGTAATCGCAATAAACTCAAACATTTCGGCATTCATTTTTTCTGAACATTTTGGCATTCATTAGAAAAAATGTATGTATGTGTGTGCGTGTGTGTTTATGCGGAAAAAATTTTTCATCGACGACTTCCAGAACACAGATCAACCGATTTCAATGATTCAAAAAACATTTGATTCATTTTGATAGGAAGACGTGTTGATTAGTTTTGGCAAAGACAGGTCCAATAATTTCGGAGGTACGGGGCAAAAAATGCAAAAATTGTAAATCAGTTTTTGAGAACGGAGCGTCCGATTTCAATAATTTAAAAAAGAAATACATTGCAATTGTTTTGACAAAATCAACAACTGATCAAATTTTTGGTGAGGCAGGTCAAGCGGTTTTGAAGATCCAATGAGGAAAGTAAAAAAAAAACAATGCTATTTGGCGGTCAAAAACAATCATTATGCATATGCGCACCAAATTATCAGATAGTTTAATTTTTTTTATTATTCGAATTATAATATTAATTTTGTACAATTCAGAAAATGTCTGAATTCATGAACAATCATCAAATTCATCAAAATTTTATTAACATTAAAAATTTAGAAACACAAAATAAGCAAAATATAAAAAATAAGCACTAAATAAAAATGAGAAATTAAAAATATTTTTACTAAATAATAATAATTAAAAATAAAATGTTATAAATGTTATAAATAACAAATAATTATAAATAGCCGACATAATGATGTATTATTTATAATCTATTTTTCAGCTGTCATTTTTCATCAATTAATTCGTGTTTTGTTAGTTACCTTTGTTCGTCAATTTACAAAATTAATATCTATGCCATCTATTTATTTTTATTATCATTTGCTTATATTTTATATCAAATCATATTACGGATATTATTTTCATGTAAATTTTATCCTTTGCACTTTTATTTATTTAAATTTATGTTATTATTTATCACTATTACTTGATGTTAATAATGTAACAGTTGTAATACTTATTGAAATTAAAAAAAAAATCTATGCCATGGATAGATACTATTAAACCATCAGTGTATAATAAGTCACATTATGACAAGGCTTACGGCCTTGAAACAATTACAAAAATGAGATTAAAATTATAAAATAATAGACACAAATAAATATTTTTACTAAATATTCATGATCACAAGAAATGTGTTATAGATGTGCTTTTTTAATAATTTATGTGTATTTCTAATTTAGGCTGTTTTTTATAAGAAATACTCACTCACTCACTCACTTTTTTAATCAATAACTGCATAAAAAGGGGTACTTTTCCATCGTGCCTCAAAACAGCTACAATAAAACCAATTTTTAAAGCAGGAAACAAAACAGATCCAAACAATTACAGACCAATTACAATAACTAATACATTCTCCAAAATATATGAAAAAATAATTAAAGAAAGACTACTAAATTTGCTCATTCAAAAAATAGATAAACATCAATATGGTTTCCTCCCTTCATCAAATACTCAAGGTGCCCTAATAGATTTGACTAATACCATCAGTCAGCACCTTGAGGAAAATATGCATACAGCTGCAATTTTTATTGACCTACAAAAAGCTTTTGACACTGTAGATCATGACATATTGCTTAACAAATTAATAGATTTGGGTGTAGTAGGTTTGTATTACAGCATAATTAAAGATTTTCTCGTGGAAAGGGTGGTAAGGACGAAGGTGGGAAATTTTACAAGTGGGGGACGCATCATAACTTGTGGAGTCCCACAAGGTTCTGTTTTAGGTCCTTTATTATATCTGCTATATACGAATAACCTAAAAGATGTAAAATTAAAGGGCAGATACATACTATATGTGGACGATACTGCCATAGTATATGCAGATAAGGACAAAAAAAGGCTCGAAGATACAATAAACACGGACATGAAAACATACACCGACTGGCTAACTAAAAATAAACTAAGAATTAACATCAATAAAACAAAATACATATATTTCAAACATAAAAAAAATACCGAGAACGCTAAATTAAATATTAAAGTAAATAATAGAGAAATAGAAGAAGTGGAAAGCATAAAATACTTAGGACTGATAATTAATGAAAAACTGACATGGACAGAACATATAAACAAAATAAAAAGAAAAATAGGAACATTAACAGGGGCATTGAAAAGGATCCACTCTTTCGGCAAAAAAAATAAAATACTAATTCTTAAAACGCAAATACTACCTATAATTTTATATGGAATAACAACATGGAGCCAAACAACTAAAGCTAACTTAAATGACATACAGACAATAATGAATAAAGCCACCAAAATAGCATACAATTTTCCACATCTGACACCCACCAAATACTTACAGAGAGAAACAAATAATCTTTCACTAAATAACATAATTAAAATAGAGAAATGCAAACTAATACACAAAATGAAATTTAACCGAATTAAAACAAGCACAACAATAGACATAAATCAAGATATACATGAACACTACACTAGACAACACAACAATTTTCACATTGAACACAACAGAAAGAAGAATTTCAGAGAAAATGTCATATGGAGTGCCAGCAAAACATATAACGAATTGCCAAACAATATTAAGATGACGATAAATTTAAAAGAAAAATAAAAAAACACTATAAGGAAATTGAAGACAAAGAAGACTGAAGAGATATATATAAAGATATTTTTAGTTATATATAGATATTATATTAATGAAATAGATATTATAGTCAAATAAAATGTATATATTATATGAAAACCATTTTCATAATCTCTCATACCAGGCAACTCTGCCTGACTGAGATATGAAAATAATGTATATATATATAAATAAATAATAAAAAAAAAAAAAAATAATAATAATAATAATGCTGGTCTTATTAGTCAGGTGAACAATAGTTAGTCACTATTGTTTGCAAAATCAAAACTTATTGCAACAAAACTGATGAAACTGACAAAATAATGTTTTTTTTCAATCTAATCACCATCACCATTTCAATGTCTAGTGACAATTTCACCAACCATCACCCGCTTTCCTCTACTGCCACATACGGGAGTAAATTTTGCCAGAAGGCCTGCGAAAACCTCTGCACCAATTACACGAAATGGCCTAACCCGATAAACCGCTTATGTCTACATAAGCCGATATTTATTACATCGTGCATGTAATTAACATTTACGATTGACGCGGTGCATCAACGCAACCCAAACAGTGGCAAGAAGATGGGATGGCGGCAACGCGGACGCATGCAAATTCCCTGTTTAGAGTTTAATCTGATAGTAAATCATAAACTAGTATAGGATATTGTAGGTCCAGAGGAATGTTTGACAAGCCAAAATAGGGTTTTTGTAGTGGGAATTTCTGTACAGAGTAGACCAAGAATTAGTTTAAAAAATTGATAACTTTTATAATATAGAAATTGTGATGTATGAAATGGCGTTCGAAAGCAAATTGAAACAATCTCTCCATTCTATGAATAAATGCATGCAAAAAATTATTAAACAAATTGAAATTTGAAATCTACAAAAAAAAAATCAAAATTTTGATTGTTTTTGAAAATATTGAAACATTTGAGTTTCTGAACGTTTTATGTATACTAATATAAGTATATCTGAAAAAAATGTCAAATTATGCGTTTCATTATGACAAAAATTTATCTAATAATATGTAAAAGATAAATTTCCTTCACAAACTCCTTATACAACTAATTGCTAAGAAAGTGTGCACATATTATCTGGAAAATTCAATTTCAATATAACATGAATTTTTTCTACCAAATTAGATGTTAATTAATAAATTGTAATTGATAATATTTTAATACTGTTGGAAACGATATATTGAAGTAGGTATGTGAACAATAATGTATTGGTTTATAAATTAACAACATAATGGCATTATGTAATTGAACTTTAATTAATTGCAGCAATACAAGCTTCTAATCCCAACATAATACATCCCAGATACTGTTTCTCTTATTTATTTAATGACCTTGCTAACTTTGAGCATTTAGCCACCTACTACATTACATTATATTCTATGCAATATCTTTCTATTCTTTACAATTTTTCTATCTTATCCGCTATATTTAATTTTTTAATAACTAAATACACTTAAATACTAATTTTACAGTCTTTCACAAAATCGCATAACAGGCTACAAAATGAATTATTATAAATAACATGATATTTTGAAAATGATCTACTGATAAATTGTATACTGGTATATTGTCTAGTATTTTATACTAATTTTTCATTTAGTCACATAATATTGATGTACAGTATAGGGAGAAATTTATGTAAATCAAATTTTGTTCATGTTATAGTTGACTTCAAAATGTTAGCCATATTGATATCAGAACTAAATCAATTGAAATCGTTCCAACGC
The DNA here is from genome assembly GCF_003426905.1 of Ctenocephalides felis. Taxonomy (NCBI): domain Eukaryota; kingdom Metazoa; phylum Arthropoda; class Insecta; order Siphonaptera; family Pulicidae; genus Ctenocephalides; species Ctenocephalides felis. Next base: position 155,209,409 of record NW_020538040.1, read on the forward strand.
TAATTCCATGTGAACCAGATTCAGGTAAATTTGCTTGGTCGATAGAACAAAAATGTAAAAAAGTAACAAATATATTATTAAAAAACCACAACATATTTTAATGGTATTCTTGAATAATCACTCTACTCATTTACAGATACAAATATCCAAGTTTATTAAAAATTTCGGATTTTTCATTTTTATGCAATAATGAAATAATTTGATATAGATTCTGGTCAGATTAAAATTTTGAGATACGTATGGACTCGTAAATGTCAGTTGTAAGTTATATTTTGAGCTTAGTGTCTTCATTAAAAATTTTTTTTTAAACTTTTAATATCAAGTTTATTCGAAAGCGAATGAAGCATTCCATCAAGCAACGTGTAAAAATGTTACGAAATAAACGTGCATTCAACTATATATTTAGTACCTTAAAACACGAATCAAAAACACTGATTGAATTTCAATGAGATGTTAGTATTCGATACATTTTGTATGCGGCAATCACGACAATCATTACCTGTTCTAAAATGTGTTTTAAAATGCTTCGATTATAATTTATACTTATTTTATCACATTGGTAAAACGTGAACAAAGTTAAATAATAAAATTATTGGAAACAATTATTGTCTCTAGTACTTAGTCAAAAAATTGGCACATGTAAGTTTAATTATATTTAAACATCTTATTGTTAGTTTTCTTTTTTTCAAATTATAGAAAATGCATAATATTAAACAAATCGGTATTTTGCAAAAAAATCTAGCACTTTAATAACGTAAGACACTAAGATTTATATATGAGATATCACATTATTTCAGAAAACAAAGTGTGTATTGGAATATAATATAAAAATTTATATTAAAATTTTGATGTCCAATATATTAATTAATATAATTAATCGAATTGTATAAATATAATTAATTGAGTCAGAAAATACACTAAAAAATCTAAATTATTTTTTACAAGCTTCTCAAACTGGAATACTTCTCCGCTGAATGAAGTACGAAACGTAGAGATTTTAATGATTTACACACCAGATTTTAAATAATCGCATTCTATTTATAAATTGCCGATTCAAAAATTCTAAAACAACAGCAACAGGATTAAAGAATTTCTGTAACTGTATTTAGCATACAAAAAAAAAATTATAGATAAAAGAAAAATATATAGACAAGTTGTAAATTGACGAAAAAAGCTAGTTATGAATCGATATATAGTTCAGTTTGTAGATATTATTAGATGTATTAAAACTAAAAAATCAATTTAAGTATATTAAGCTAGTTATATATGAAGTTTTTGTGTTGTAGCAAAGACTCATTTGTTAAGAAATGTCCGTGTTCCTATAAAAAGCTTCGAATATAATTAAGGATCTGTAAAACCCCTGTACAATATCAATGATGCACTGGTGTTCTAATTAGATAAAGATTTCCTTATTAGTAATGCATAAAGCAATCTTATTATATAATATTAAAATTAAATAATTTACTTAATAGATACACATTTTCTTAATAATTAGTTGTATTGCAGTTTTTGGTGAAAATTTAATTTCTGTTTGTACGTTAGAAGCAAATTAGAGAAAATGAGAATGATAGTGAACAAACTATATATAAGTTAACTAGAACTATTATCAATCAATTTAAGCAAAAGGTAATTAACAAAAATATTAATAAAATCTGATCATCCATTTATCTTGATAATGACTATTTTATTATCAGAAACGGCGTGAAACATGTCAGAATGTAAATTAATACCGTAACTTAATGAAAATAGTGTGTTAAATACAAACAATCGTTTATTCATAATAACGCACACTCGGAATAGCCAATAAAACCATTTCATTGAATGTAAAACATTCATTATTCAGTAGTTGCTAATAGATTCAGTTAAAATCTCTCCAAGATGCATCATTAAACGCAGAACTGCGGCCATTAACAGCAGATCTGATATTTATTGAGATAAAGATATTTGATTCATCATTCACGAACGTAGTAATAGTTCTATATGAATGTGTGCAGTATTAAGTTTACAACGCGATGCTTCGAATGAAATACGGCCCGATAAAAGTCAAACAGATTGAGCTATAAAACATCCCAACTAGATCGTTCGCCGACGGTCGCCGATTTTAAATCACTAGGGGAAACCGGGAAACGTTGATCGATTTTTTTTATACAATTGATATTGATCTAGATATTGACACGCATTACAATTGATTTCAGTTAAATCATACTTCAAATCTAATAATAATAAAGATAAAATATCACCTAATAACAAAATTAGCTCAAACCGTGCTTTATGCTACGGACTGGTAGATCTAGAATCGTTTAATCAGGCTTATATTTTGAATATTACGCTTATTTGCATTCGTACAGCCATAAGTTGAGCTTTGATGATTTTCTGTTTGTCAAATTATCTACTCCAGTTTCTTATTGCTTCATTTAATTATTACAGCTCTAAAAAGTTTTTGTAAAAGTTTATGAAAAATATTCATAATTCATGTGCTCTCAAAGTTTTGCTAAATTTTATTAAAAAAATTAACAAACTTATTTATTTTTTTATCAGCTTAATGCAGAGTACATTTCGAGTCTATTAAAATATGACCTATAAATTACATAGTGAACTCAACACATACAATAAGCTAATAACACCAGAATAGGAGAACTCTTATATTTATTTTTATTAATATAAAAAATAATCACGTTTTCATGTTCATTTAGTAACTCGAATATAACTTGTGCAAATTTTTGAATTTGATTTTACAAAATAATAGTTGCATTATCAACCAATGCAAAATATAAATTTTATGGGTACATTTTATACTGAGATTACACTGTATATAACCTCGATCTTGCATTTCAACAGAGTTGGAGTAACTATTTATGTAATTTTTTTTTGTAAAATTGCTTTTTTAAACTAATTTTACTCTTTCAATTATTTTTTTTATCGTTTACACTGTTTACAGCTTTGCAATGTTAAAAGTTCAATTGGTTATTTTCACCCCTTCCACTTGTAAGCTTGTATGGAGGTTATATAAAATAACTGTTGATTCCAACTTAAAATTCACAATACATCTAAAAAAAAAACAATTAAATAACGTATAAAATTATATTAATATCTCGTAAACCAAATAACAATGCTCACAATAAAAAAAAACAATCGAAGAAAATACTTTTGTTATGGATTTTCAATTATTGCCGTTTATCTCCCGATAGCAGTTGTAAAAATCAAAATGGCTACTAATGCAGCCTTTTTGCTCTACTTCCAAACATTGTTAAAAAAAATTTAACTTTACGGGTTTTTGAAATATCGGCGGTGGACTTTTTTACCCGCGGATCTTTAGGCCCGCTCAACCTTATATCAGTGGCTAAAAACGGATTGAAAGTATTTTTTTTATTATTTCATAGAACAGCATTCAAGATACATCATTCAAGATCTTACAAGATGCAATAAGGAATAAAAAATATGTTAAAATAGGGTAAGAGAAAATAATTTAGATTTCACTTCATGCAAAAAAGTCTATTGTTGTTATTAAAAAAATAAGGAGATTTAGTATTCCTAGTTGGGTGTATCTATCTCTAATCAATATTTTCTTTATGAATCTTGTTAGCATCTACTTATTGTTTCTGTATAGACAGATCGCAGAATAAATTTAAATAAAAAAATTAATAGTAATCAAAAAAATACTACAGTGCATATGCAGAAATGCTTAGACAACATTTTTATCAACCATGATTATAACTCTAGTTTAAAACTAGTCCTATCGATACCGGTTTCGATAAATGAACACCGGTTTCCCCTAAAGCACTCACTCTAATGTTATTGCCGTATTAAAAGCTTGATTATGGTAATACAATGGTTGTAACACTACAACAATTCGTTTCTGTCATACTAATGAGCATGCAGACCAATTGACACGACACAATTCTGTATGATTCGGACGCGCGATGAAAATTAAAATATGCAGATTAGCTTTTAAAACTGATATTTTAGATAAACGACTAAGTGATATACTTTTAAGATGAATAAATGAATTTACAACTATTTGATAAAATATCGCTATTTGCGTTTTTATCTAGTTTATTATACAATTGAAGACGTTTTTATTGTTGTTTCTCGTAAATTAAAACCATAATGATTGAGTACGCAACATTAAAATGGAATATATTCATAAGTAATGATACATAATAATTTTACTTAAAAAAGATAAAACCAATCTGAATTATCATGTTAATTATTAACACGTTCGCGGAAAGTAACAGTTTCAGCAAAATAAAATGGACAGTCATTTTATTTTTAAATTGCTTGTGATATGCAAAATTTGATTAAACATCCGAGACTTATTATGTTTGACGAAATAAATGAACTTTTATACCTCGATGTCAATAACCACTTATTTGATATGGTGATGTTTAACATGGCTTTGATTATTCTGCATTATGATTGCCATAAAAATCAAAGAAAAAAACTAGCTGTAAGTGGAATTCTGTCTTAAGGCAATTAAGGCATCGTGCCTTAAGGCAAATTGCTGGAACTTCCCGTACCAAAAATTATTATTTTTTTAAAAACGATCAACATTTTTGAAAAAAAATTACTTTGAAAAAATAAGATTTTTGAGAAACTATAAATTGGGCAAAAAATTACTTTTTTTGAAAAAAATTTTTAAAAAAAAAATTTTTTTTTAATTTTTTTTTTTTTGAAAAATTTTTTTTTTTTATTTGACATATTGTGGAAGATCTGAACTTTCTTTTCAAAGCAATCAATCGTACTGCTTTAACTGCATAGGGACAAAATATAAAGCGCGTAAGCGCCGCGTCGCTGTCTAAAGCATAAGCATTGGTACGGAACCCATAGGAATGTTAACAAATTGTATACTTATTGTTAAAATCTCTATAAAATATCTGATAATTTTATGAGCATATGTCTAATGATCATTTTTGACCGCCAAATGGCTCATTTTTTACTTTTTCCTCCATATCTCCGAATCCGCTAGACCTACCTTCATGAAAATTTTATCGATTCTTCATCTTGTCAATACAAGTGAAATGTTTTTTGAATTATTCAAATCGGATGCTCCGTTCTCTCAAAAACTGAGCTACCGTTTTCGGCACTTTTTGCCCCGTATCTTTGGAACGGCTAGACCTGCCTTTGCCAAAAACTAATCAGCACGTCTCCTTATCAATACGAATCGAATGTTTTTTGAATTATTCAAATCGGTTGACCCGTGTTCCCGAAATCGTCGACGAAAATTTGTATCCGCACATACATACACACACACACACATACATCCATTTTTTCTAAGGTATGCCAAAATGTTCAAAAACCTTTGAAACGTAAAGATATATAAAAATTTTCATTTTCGATTTTTTTGCGATTACTATAACTTGCCCTACGGGAAGTTAATTATAATTTGATATTTTGTCAAATCATCGTGTAATCATTTCAGCAAGGTAAAAACAATGCAGTCACTTCATTTTTAAATTTATTGTAATAAGAAAAATTTGATTTATAAGGGTAGTCAAATTATCATATTTGAACTTGCAATATATGATGAATATAGCTATAGCATCTACGTCAATTACACTCCTATTTTACGCCATTTGCTTGCCTAAGATAATTAGTGACTACGGGAAATGAAAAGTTAATACAGAAATACCTGAAGAAGCAGTTAGTCGTTACCTTGATAGGTATAATAATTACAAAAAACGTAAGGTTATATAAAAATTTAATTCAAAATAATTGAGTTTGAAATTTAAATGCTATAGCATTTACGTCATTCCTTATCACAAACAAAATAAATGCTGTAGCATTCACACGTCCGCAAACGTGTTAATGGTATAACACACATAAGAGTGTACTGTAATATATTTTTCTGAAACGTTCTTCATAAGAGTATTTCCAAACATATAATTATAAATTTGATCAGGTCAATTTAGTCCAATCTAATAACATGTATAAATATTTATATTTCATTTAATATTTATTTCAGATATGGCAATAAATCTATTAATCGATTAATTTATGTCAATGAAATTGAAATATGCTCTATGATAATCGCCCGGAAATAATTAAAATAACATTCCTAGCGATCAAAAGATATTTTACGATATAGAAAACACGTTATAGAGATTCGTGAGATTATTTTAAGCTCATTTAATGTATCTAATTCGTTCAAAATTTTTTTTAAAAAAGTCAAGAACATAGGCTTTGTGTCGATTGAAATAAACAAGTATTTCGCAATTATATTGCTAAAAATAAAAGTGCATCAATACGTAATAAAACTGATCATAAGGAAATCATTTTTTTAATCAAGAAAAAATAGTTTAAAAATGCAGAAGTCAAAATAAACAGGCCAATATTCAATAGATCGTCCTACGGACTTCTTTATAAAAGAATTCATCTCCATTTTTGAACTGTTTTTAGAAATATACAACATAATATACAGCATGTACAACAATTATAAACTGATAAATATTAAAGCGTATGTTGAATTATACATGAACTGTTGATAAATTAAACATTCAAATAAAATTTTAATTGTTGCAAAAATAATTTCAAAAAACGCATTTCATTTGAACACAAAACAACGCTAATTGTTATAAATACATATAAATACATACCTAATTGATTAAATACATAGTTGCATGCAAATATATTTGATATATGCTTTCTATGTATAAACCTACATTCACAAAATGCACAACTAATTTAACGAGAGTATCTTGTTATTGTAACTATAAAAGTAGGATTTAAAATATTCATAAGAGCTGGTATAATATTTATGAAACCATCAATTTTTTTTATTATTATTGAACAGCGATCAGAACTTGAGAATTCTATGCACATAATATAGATGTTTTATACAATATATAGCAACCCAAAGAGTTGTCCCAACTCTATGTGATCAATGTAATTATTACAAATTATATAAATGTGATAATTTTTTATTGATACAGCAATGTCGTGTATTTCGTCTTGGAAACATATAGCTATCTAAATTTTCAAGAAAAAATTTGATTTTTCAATAATTACTATAACTTATACTACGGGAAGTTATTAAAATGGGATGATAAAAGGTATGATAATTTGTATTAACATTGATTGAAAGGGGAATCGAACACGGGTCGATTCAAATCCAGTCGCTCTTATCCTGTAGCAGAGCCAATATTTTTTTAAAAAAAAACGGTATACTCATGAAGAGATTGCTAGCATAATGTTTAATACTACCTATGGGTATTGCACGTCTTAAGTTATTAAGAACAGTTTAATAACGAATCTCAATAAACAATATAATACAAGTGCAAACAACCTGAAATGTGCATTTAATGGCCATTCGGTGGTGGTGATTCGATAAAGTCGGCATCATTTTATGAACGCACTCGCTGAGCAGGTAAACACAGTGTTGGGGAGGGCTGTAACTTACGAATGGGCGGCAAACCCCCATATGTGCCGCGTAAACGAAACTCGGAATCGTAAAGTCTTATTAAGTCCTAATAAGCAATGCTCTGCACACACAGACCGGGCTGTTGGAAGTCGGCTAATTAAAGTGCACTAACCGAAAGCTTCTACATACTAGTCAGATGAAGAGAATAGCCCAAAACACCATTTATTCATTACATAAAAACGACATACGCGTAGGGGTATGAACGTACAAATACTTTTGGCGGTGAACAAATGATTATTATGAGGTATATATGCGGTGTTCAACTTTGGGTATATATTTGATTAAATTATGTTATATCTATAAATTCCAAAACCGTATATTCTTAATGTTTTATTTTTACAATGTACCGTCTAAGAAAGAAGCTACAACTATTTTGCGATAAACATAAATCGAATGACTTATTAGTAATCCTTCGAATAAATACGCTAAATCTTGATACTTTGCGACATACATGCTATGAAATGAGATGAATTAAAATTATACACTTTACATAAATATTGCATAATTGATTAAATTATCATCTAGTCACTAATAGTAAATTCAAAAGCAAGATCAATAATTCTTTGACTAACTTTAACGGTGAGAATT
>NW_020538040.1:155218413-155248391 GCF_003426905.1 Ctenocephalides felis
TTACGGAGATACCGGCTAGCTCCAATGATGGATCCAAATACTACGACGTTTTTAATCTTTTCTTTATTTGATCATTTATGCATTTAACCAATATTTATTTTGTTCATTAATTTATTCTTTTTATTCATTTATTCATATTTAATTTTTGCAGTTTCTTCAAAATTAACAGATAAATGCAAAAATTGTCGTCAACGTTTTACTCAAAAATCCTTTATTTTAAAAATTAATCGTTCGAAAGAGAATTTTGGATCGCGCTGATTAGTTTGATAGGACAGCCAAGCCAATATGACGAATTTTGAGGATACAAATCATGGTTTTCAAAACATTATGAAATATTATTACATAGGACAAGTGGTGTAATTATAAAAATTTAAGCTTGGAATATTCATTGCTATGCCGTAAATTTTATAATTGTATGGTTACAATATTAAACTCGATATAAATTTATTTATGCATTTTCACATTTCTTCTTTATTAATTATTTAAATTTATTTATATATTGATTTATTAACTTTCCGCAGGTAAGTTATAGTAATCGCAATAAACTCAAACATTTCGGCATTCATTTTTTCTGAACATTTGGCATTCATTAGAAAAAATGTATGTATGTGTGTGCGTATGTGTTTATGCGGAAAAAATTTTTCATCGACGACTTCCAGAACACAGATCAACCGATTTCAATGATTCAAAAAACATTTGATTCATTTTGATAGGAAGACGTGTTGATTAGTTTTGGCAAAGACAGGTCCAATAATTTCGGAGGTACGGGGCAAAAAATGCAAAAATTGTAAATCAGTTTTTGAGAACGGAGCGTCCGATTTCAATAATTTAAAAAAGAAATACATTGCAATTGTTTTGACAAAATCAAACAACTGATCAAATTTTTGGTGAGGCAGGTCAAGCGGTTTTGAAGATCCAATGAGGAAAGTAAAAAAAAAACAATGCTATTTGGCGGTCAAAAACAATCATTATGCATATGCGCACCAAATTATCAGATAGTTTAATTTTTTTTATTATTCGAATTATAATATTAATTTTGTACAATTCAGAAAATGTCTGAATTCATGAACAATCATCAAATTCATCAAAATTTTATTAACATTAAAAATTTAGAAACACAAAATAAGCAAAATATAAAAAATAAGCACTAAATAAAAATGAGAAATTAAAATATTTTTACTAAATAATAATAATTAAAAATAAAATGTTATAAATGTTATAAATAACAAATAATTATAAATAGCCGACATAATGATGTATTATTTATAATCTATTTTTCAGCTGTCATTTTTCATCAATTAATTCGTGTTTTGTTAGTTACCTTTGTTCGTCAATTTACAAAATTAATATCTATGCCATCTATTTATTTTTATTATCATTTGCTTATATTTTATATCAAATCATATTACGGATATTATTTTCATGTAAATTTTATCCTTTGCACTTTTATTTATTTAAATTTATGTTATTATTTATCACTATTACTTGATGTTAATAATGTAACAGTTGTAATACTTATTGAAATTAAAAAAAAATCTATGCCATGGATAGATACTATTAAACCATCAGTGTATAATAAGTCACATTATGACAAGGCTTACGGCCTTGAAACAATTACAAAAATGAGATTAAAATTATAAAATAATAGACACAAATAATATTTTTACTAAATATTCATGATCACAAGAAATGTGTTATAGATGTGCTTTTTTAATAATTTATGTGTATTTCTAATTTAGGCTGTTTTTTATAAGAAATACTCACTCACTCACTCACTTTTTTAATCAATAACTGCATAAAAAGGGGTACTTTTCCATCGTGCCTCAAAACAGCTACAATAAAACCAATTTTTAAAGCAGGAAACAAAACAGATCCAAACAATTACAGACCAATTACAATAACTAATACATTCTCCAAAATATATGAAAAATAATTAAAGAAAGACTACTAAATTTGCTCATTCAAAAAATAGATAAACATCAATATGGTTTCCTCCCTTCATCAAATACTCAAGGTGCCCTAATAGATTTGACTAATACCATCAGTCAGCACCTTGAGGAAAATATGCATACAGCTGCAATTTTTATTGACCTACAAAAAGCTTTTGACACTGTAGATCATGACATATTGCTTAACAAATTAATAGATTTGGGTGTAGTAGGTTTGTATTACAGCATAATTAAAGATTTTCTCGTGGAAAGGGTGGTAAGGACGAAGGTGGGAAATTTTACAAGTGGGGGACGCATCATAACTTGTGGAGTCCCACAAGGTTCTGTTTTAGGTCCTTTATTATATCTGCTATATACGAATAACCTAAAAGATGTAAAATTAAAGGGCAGATACATACTATATGTGGACGATACTGCCATAGTATATGCAGATAAGGACAAAAAAAGGCTCGAAGATACAATAAACACGGACATGAAAACATACACCGACTGGCTAACTAAAAATAAACTAAGAATTAACATCAATAAAACAAAATACATATATTTCAAACATAAAAAAAATACCGAGAACGCTAAATTAAATATTAAAGTAAATAATAGAGAAATAGAAGAAGTGGAAAGCATAAAATACTTAGGACTGATAATTAATGAAAAACTGACATGGACAGAACATATAACAAAATAAAAAGAAAAATAGGAACATTAACAGGGGCATTGAAAAGGATCCACTCTTTCGGCAAAAAAAATAAAATACTAATTCTTAAAACGCAAATACTACCTATAATTTTATATGGAATAACAACATGGAGCCAAACAACTAAAGCTAACTTAAATGACATACAGACAATAATGAATAAAGCCACCAAAATAGCATACAATTTTCCACATCTGACACCCACCAAATACTTACAGAGAGAAACAAATAATCTTTCACTAAATAACATAATTAAAATAGAGAAATGCAAACTAATACACAAAATGAAATTTAACCGAATTAAAACAAGCACAACAATAGACATAAATCAAGATATACATGAACACTACACTAGACAACACAACAATTTTCACATTGAACACAACAGAAAGAAGAATTTCAGAGAAAATGTCATATGGAGTGCCAGCAAAACATATAACGAATTGCCAAACAATATTAAGATGACCAAAGATGACGATAAATTTAAAAGAAAAATAAAAAAACACTATAAGGAAATTGAAGACAAAGAAGACTGAAGAGATATATATATAAAGATATTTTTAGTTATATATAGATATTATATTAATGAAATAGATATTATAGTCAAATAAAATGTATATATTATATGAAAACCATTTTCATAATCTCTCATACCAGGCAACTCTGCCTGACTGAGATATGAAAATAATGTATATATATATAAATAAATAATAAAAAAAAAAAAAAAAAAAAAAATAATAATGCTGGTCTTATTAGTCAGGTGAACAATAGTTAGTCACTATTGTTTGCAAAATCAAAACTTATTGCAACAAAACTGATGAAACTGACAAATTAATGTTTTTTTTCAATCTAATCACCATCACCATTTCAATGTCTAGTGACAATTTCACCAACCATCACCCGCTTTCCTCTACTGCCACATACGGGAGTAAATTTTGCCAGAAGGCCTGCGAAAACCTCTGCACCAATTACACGAAATGGCCTAACCCGATAAACCGCTTATGTCTACATAAGCCGATATTTATTACATCGTGCATGTAATTAACATTTACGATTGACGCGGTGCATCAACGCAACCCAAACAGTGGCAAGAAGATGGGATGGCGGCAACGCGGACGCATGCAAATTCCCTGTTTAGAGTTTAATCTGATAGTAAATCATAAACTAGTATAGGATATTGTAGGTCCAGAGGAATGTTTGACAAGCCAAAATAGGGTTTTTGTAGTGGGAATTTCTGTACAGAGTAGACCAAGAATTAGTTTAAAAAATTGATAACTTTTATAATATAGAAATTGTGATGTATGAAATGGCGTTCGAAAGCAAATTGAAACAATCTCTCCATTCTATGAATAAATGCATGCAAAAAATTATTAAACAAATTGAAATTTGAAATCTACAAAAAAAAAATCAAAATTTTGATTGTTTTTGAAAATATTGAAACATTTGAGTTTCTGAACGTTTTATGTATACTAATATAAGTATATCTGAAAAAAATGTCAAATTATGCGTTTCATTATGACAAAAATTTATCTAATAATATGTAAAAGATAAATTTCCTCCACAAACTCCTTATACAACTAATTGCTAAGAAAGTGTGCACATATTATCTGGAAAATTCAATTTCAATATAACATGAATTTTTTCTACCAAATTAGATGTTAATTAATAAATTGTAATTGATAATATTTTAATACTGTTGGAAACGATATATTGAAGTAGGTATGTGAACAATAATGTATTGGTTTATAAATTAACAACATAATGGCATTATGTAATTGAACTTTAATTAATTGCAGCAATACAAGCTTCTAATCCCAACATAATACATCCCAGATACTGTTTCTCTTATTTATTTAATGACCTTGCTAACTTTGAGCATTTAGCCACCTACTACATTACATTATATTCTATGCAATATCTTTCTATTCTTTACAATTTTTCTATCTTATCCGCTATATTTAATTTTTTAATAACTAAATACACTTAAATACTAATTTTACAGTCTTTCACAAAATCGCATAACAGGCTACAAAATGAATTATTATAAATAACATGATATTTTGAAAATGATCTACTGATAAATTGTATACTGGTATATTGTCTAGTATTTTATACTAATTTTTCATTTAGTCACATAATATTGATGTACAGTATAGGGAGAAATTTATGTAAATCAAATTTTGTAGTGTGTAGTGTTATAGTGTAAATGTTATAGTTGACTTCAAAATGTTAGCCATATTGATATCAGAACTAAATCAATTGAAATCGTTCCAACGCTAATTCCATGTGAACCAGATTCAGGTAAATTTGCTTGGTCGATAGAACAAAAATGTAAAAAAGTAACAAATATATTATTAAAAAACCACAACATATTTTAATGGTATTCTTGAATAATCACTCTACTCATTTACAGATACAAATATCCAAGTTTATTAAAAATTTCGGATTTTTCATTTTTATGCAATAATGAAATAATTTGATATAGATTCTGGTCAGATTAAAATTTTGAGATACGTATGGACTCGTAAATGTCAGTTGTAAGTTATATTTTGAGCTTAGTGTCTTCATTAATAATTTTTTTTTAAACTTTTAATATCAAGTTTATTCGAAAGCGAATGAAGCATTCCATCAAGCAACGTGTAAAAATGTTACGAAATAAACGTGCATTCAACTATATATTTAGTACCTTAAAACACAAATCAAAAACACTGATTGAATTTCAATGAGATGTTAGTATTCGATACATTTTGTATGCGGCAATCACGACAATCATTACCTGTTCTAAAATGTGTTTTAAAATGCTTCGATTATAATTTATACTTATTTTATCACATTGGTAAAACGTGAACAAAGTTAAATAATAAAATTATTGGAAACAATTATTGTCTCTAGTACTTAGTCAAAAAATTGGCACATGTAAGTTTAATTATATTTAAACATCTTATTGTTAGTTTTCTTTTTTTCAAATTATAGAAAATGCATAATATTAAACAAATCGGTATTTTGCAAAAAAATCTAGCACTTTAATAACGTAAGACACTAAGATTTATATATGAGATATCACATTATTTCAGAAAACAAAGTGTGTATTGGAATATAATATAAAATTTATATTAAAATTTTGATGTCCAATATATTAATTAATATAATTAATCGAATTGTATAAATATAATTAATTGAGTCAGAAAATACACTAAAAAATCTAAATTATTTTTTACAAGCTTCTCAAACTGGAATACTTCTCCGCTGAATGAAGTACGAAACGTAGAGATTTTAATGATTTACACCAGATTTTAAATAATCGCATTCTATTTATAAATTGCCGATTCAAAAATTCTAAAACAACAGCAACAGGATTAAAGAATTTCTGTAACTGTATTTAGCATACAAAAAAAAAATTATAGATAAAAGAAAAATATATAGACAAGTTGTAAATTGACGAAAAAAGCTAGTTATGAATCGATATATAGTTCAGTTTGTAGATATTATTAGATGTATTAAAACTAAAAAATCAATTTAAGTATATTAAGCTAGTTATATATGAAGTTTTTGTGTTGTAGCAAAGACTCATTTGTTAAGAAATGTCCGTGTTCCTATAAAAAGCTTCGAATATAATTAAGGATCTGTAAAACCCCTGTACAATATCAATGATGCACTGGTGTTCTAATTAGATAAAGATTTCCTTATTAGTAATGCATAAAGCAATCTTATTATATAATATTAAAATTAAATAATTTACTTAATAGATACACATTTTCTTAATAATTAGTTGTATTGCAGTTTTTGGTGAAAATTTAATTTCTGTTTGTACGTTAGAAGCAAATTAGAGAAAAGGAGAATGATAGTGAACAAACTATATATAAGTTAACTAGAACTATTATCAATCAATTTAAGCAAAAGGTAATTAACAAAAATATTAATAAAATCTGATCATCCATTTATCTTGATAATGACTATTTTATTATCAGAAACGGCGTGAAACATGTCAGAATGTAAATTAATACCGTAACTTAATGAAAATAGCGTGTTAAATACAAACAATCGTTTATTCATAATAACGCACACTCGGAATAGCCAATAAAACCATTTCATTGAATGTAAAACATTCATTATTCAGTAGTTGCTAATAGATTCAGTTAAAATCTCTCCAAGATGCATCATTAAACGCAGAACTGCGGCCATTAACAGCAGATCTGATATTTATTGAGATAAAGATATTTGATTCATCATTCACGAACGTAGTAATAGTTCTATATGAATGTGTGCAGTATTAAGTTTACAACGCGATGCTTCGAATGAAATACGGCCCGATAAAAGTCAAACAGATTGAGCTATAAAACATCCCAACTAGATCGTTCGCCGACGGTCGCCGATTTTAAATCACTAGGGGAAACCGGGAAACGTTGATCGATTTTTTTTATACAATTGATATTGATCTAGATATTGACACGCATTACAATTGATTTCAGTTAAATCATACTTCAAATCTAATAATAATAAAGATAAAATATCACCTAATAACAAAATTAGCTCAAACCGTGCTTTATGCTACGGACTGGTAGATCTAGAATCGTTTAATCAGGCTTATATTTTGAATATTACGCTTATTTGCATTCGTACAGCCATAAGTTGAGCTTTGATGATTTTCTGTTTGTCAAATTATCTACTCCAGTTTCTTATTGCTTCATTTAATTATTACAGCTCTAAAAAGTTTTTGTAAAAGTTTATGAAAAATATTCATAATTCATGTGCTCTCAAAGTTTTGCTAAATTTTATTAAAAAAATTAACAAACTTATTTATTTTTTTATCAGCTTAATGCAGAGTACATTTCGAGTCTATTAAAATATGACCTATAAATTACATAGTGAACTCAACACATACAATAAGCTAATAACACCAGAATAGGAGAACTCTTATATTTATTTTTATTAATATAAAAAATAATCACGTTTTCATGTTCATTTAGTAACTCGAATATAACTTGTGCAAATTTTTGAATTTGATTTTACAAAATAATAGTTGCATTATCAACCAATGCAAAATATAAATTTCATGGGTACATTTTATACTGAGATTACACTGTATATAACCTCGATCTTGCATTTCAACAGAGTTGGAGTAACTATTTATGTAATTTTTTTTTGTAAAATTGCTTTTTTAAACTAATTTTACTCTTTCAATTATTTTTTTTATCGTTTACACTGTTTACAGCTTTGCAATGTTAAAAGTTCAATTGGTTATTTTCACCCCTTCCACTTGTAAGCTTGTATGGAGGTTATATAAAATAACTGTTGATTCCAACTTAAAATTCACAATACATCTTAAAAAAAAAACAATTAAATAACGTATAAAATTATATTAATATCTCGTAAACCAAATAACAATGCTCACAATAAAAAAAAAACAATCGAAGAAAATACTTTTGTTATGGATTTTCAATTATTGCCGTTTATCTCCCGATAGCAGTTGTAAAAATCAAAATGGCTACTAATGCAGCCTTTTTGCTCTACTTCCAAACATTGTTAAAAAAAATTTAACTTTACGGGTTTTTGAAATATCGGCGGTGGACTTTTTTACCCGCGGATCTTTAGGCCCGCTCAACCTTATATCAGTGGCTAAAAACGGATTGAAAGTATTTTTTTTATTATTTCATAGAACAGCATTCAAGATACATCATTCAAGATCTTACAAGATGCAATAAGGAATAAAAAATATGTTAAAATAGGGTAAGAGAAAATAATTTAGATTTCACTTCATGCAAAAAAGTCTATTGTTGTTATTAAAAAAATAAGGAGATTTAGTATTCCTAGTTGGGTGTATCTATCTCTAATCAATATTTTCTTTATGAATCTTGTTAGCATCTACTTATTGTTTCTGTATAGACAGATCGCAGAATAAATTTAAATAAAAAAATTAATAGTAATCAAAAAAATACTACAGTGCATATGCAGAAATGCTTAGACAACATTTTTATCAACCATGATTATAACTCTAGTTTAAAACTAGTCCTATCGATACCGGTTTCGATAAATGAACACCGGTTTCCCCTAAAGCACTCACTCTAATGTTATTGCCGTATTAAAAGCTTGATTATGGTAATACAATGGTTGTAACACTACAACAATTCGTTTCTGTCATACTAATGAGCATGCAGACCAATTGACACGACACAATTCTGTATGATTCGGACGCGCGATGAAAATTAAAATATGCAGATTAGCTTTTAAAACTGATAAACGACTAAGTGATATACTTTTAAGATGAATAAATGAATTTACAACTATTTGATAAAATATCGCTATTTGCGTTTTTATCTAGTTTATTATACAATTGAAGACGTTTTTATTGTTGTTTCTCGTAAATTAAAACCATAATGATTGAGTACGCAACATTAAAATGGAATATATTCATAAGTAATGATACATAATAATTTTACTTAAAAAAGATAAAACCAATCTGAATTATCATGTTAATTATTAACACGTTCGCGGAAAGTAACAGTTTCAGCAAAATAAAATGGACAGTCATTTTATTTTTAAATTGCTTGTGATATGCAAAATTTGATTAAACATCCGAGACTTATTATGTTTGACGAAATAAATGAACTTTTATACCTCGATGTCAATAACCACTTATTTGATATGGTGATGTTTAACATGGCTTTGATTATTCTGCATTATGATTGCCATAAAAATCAAATAAAGAAAAAAACTAGCTGTAAGTGGAATTCTGTCTTAAGGCAATTAAGGCATCGTGCCTTAAGGCAAATTGCTAGAACTTCCCGTACCAAAAATTATTATTTTTTTAAAAACGATCAACATTTTTGAAAAAAAAATTACTTTGAAAAAATAAGATTTTTGAGAAACTATAAATTGGACAAAAAATTACTTTTTTTTGAAAAAAATTTTTTAAAAAAAAAATTTTTTTTTAATTTTTTTTTTTTTTGAAAATTTTTTTTTTTTATTTTGACATATTGTGGAAGATCTGAACTTTCTTTTCAAAGCAATCAATCGTACTGCTTTAACTGCATAGGGACAAAATATAAAGCGCGTAAGCGCCGCGTCGCTGTCTAAAGCATAAGCATTGGTACGGAACCCATAGGAATGTTAACAAATTGTATACTTATTGTTAAAATCTCTATAAAATATCTGATAATTTTATGAGCATATGTCTAATGATCATTTTTGACCGCCAAATGGCTCATTTTTTTACTTTTTCCTCCATATCTCCGAATCCGCTAGACCTACCTTCATGAAAATTTTATCGATTCTTCATCTTGTCAATACAAGTGAAATGTTTTTTGAATTATTCAAATCGGATGCTCCGTTCTCTCAAAAACTGAGCTACCGTTTTCGGCACTTTTTGCCCCGTATCTTTGGAACGGCTAGACCTGCCTTTGCCAAAAACTAATCAGCACGTCTCCTTATCAATACGAATCGAATGTTTTTTGAATTATTCAAATCGGTTGACCCGTGTTCCCGAAATCGTCGACGAAAATTTGTATCCGCACATACATACACACACACACACACACATACATCCATTTTTTCTAAGGTATGCCAAAATGTTCAAAAACCTTTGAAACGTAAAGATATATAAAAATTTTCATTTTCGATTTTTTTGCGATTACTATAACTTGCCCTACGGGAAGTTAATTATAATTTGATATTTTGTCAAATCATCGTGTAATCATTTCAGCAAGGTAAAAACAATGCAGTCACTTCATTTTTAAATTTATTGTAATAAGAAAAATTTGATTTATAAGGGTAGTCAAATTATCATATTTGAACTTGCAATATATGATGAATATAGCTATAGCATCTACGTCAAGTATTACACTCCTATTTTACGCCATTTGCTTGCCTAAGATAATTAGTGACTACGGGAAATGAAAAGTTAATACAGAAATACCTGAAGAAGCAGTTAGTCGTTACCTTGATAGGTATAATAATTACAAAAAACGTAAGGTTATATAAAAATTTAATTCAAAATAATTGAGTTTGAAATTTAAATGCTATAGCATTTACGTCATTCCTTATCACAAACAAAATAAATGCTGTAGCATTCACACGTCCGCAAACGTGTTAATGGTATAACACACATAAGAGTGTACTGTAATATATTTTTCTGAAACGTTCTTCATAAGAGTATTTCCAAACATATAATTATAAATTTGTTCAGGCCAATTTAGTACAATCTAACATGTATAAATATTTATATTTCATTTAATATTTATTTCAGATATGGCAATAAATCTATTAATCGATTAATTTATGTCAATGAAACTGAAATATGCTCTATGATAATCGCCCGGAAATAATTAAAATAACATTCCTAGCAATCAAAAGATATTTTACGAAATAGAAAACACGTTATAGAGATTCGTGAGATTATTTTAAGCTTGTTTAATGTATCCAACTTGTTTAAAAAAAAAAAATAATAAAAAAAAAGTTAAAAACATAGGCTTAGTGTCGATTGAAATAAACAAAAATTTCGCATTTATATTGCTAAAAAGAAAAGTGCGTCAATACGTAATAAAACTGATTATAAAGAAATCCATTTTTTTAATTAGAAAAAAATAGCTTCAAAATGCAAAAGTCTATAAAAATGCATATTAATGACAAATGCCCGTCAATTCAACAAAGTCCTTTGGTGAAATTTTGCAATTTACATTTGTTGTATTTCAAATTCGGCATTTATTGGTCTTAATAGTAATTTACACACTTATTAGCAAGTCATACTCATTTTGAAGATTGGAGATTGATATTGACTGATAAGTATATGGTATAATTTATAAATTTAATTAAATCTATTGATATCTTACCAACATTACTAATTTTTTTGTAAAGAGTTGTCCCATCTCCATGTGACCAATGTTATTACTACAAATTATATAATAGTGATAAATTTTTTATTGATACAGCGATGTCGAGTATTTCGTCTTGGAAACATATAGCTATCTAAATTTCCAAGAAAAAAAAAACGATATTTAAACAATTACTATAACTTATCCTACGGGAAGTTAATAAAATGGGATAATAAATATAAGATACGATAATTTGTATTAACATTGATTGAAAGGGGAATCGAACACGGATCGATTCAAATTCCATCGCTCTAATCACTTACATACGGGCGAGCCAACTATTTTTTTTAAAAAACGGTATACTCATGAAGAGATTGCTAGCATAATGTTTAATACTACCCATGGGTATTGCACGTCTTAAGTTATTAAGAACAGTTTAATAACGAATCTCGATAAACAATATAATACAAGTGCAAACAACCTGAAATGTGCATTTAATGGCCATTCGGTGGTGGTGATTCGATAAAGTCGGCATCATTTTATGAACGCACTCGCTGAGCAGGTAAACACAGTGTTGGGGAGGGCTGTAACTTACGAATGGGCGGCAAACCCCCATACGTGCCGCGTAAACGAAACTCGGAATCGTAAAGTCTTATTAAGTCCTAATAAGCAATGCTCTGCACACACAGACCGGGCTGTTGGAAGTCGGCTAATTAAAGTGCACTAACCGAAAGCTTCTACATACTAGTCAGATGAAGAGAATAGCCCAAAACACCATTTATTCATTACATAAAAACGACATACGCGTAGGGGTATGAACGTACAAATACGTTTGGCGGTGAACAAATAATTATTATGAGGTATATATGCGGTGTTCAGTTTTGGGTACATTTGATAAAATGATCTAATTTATATAAATTCAAAAAAAACAATTTTCAACGTTTTTCTTCTCGAGATTTGAGGAAAAGCTACACATTTAATTACATAAAGAGCTGTTCATACCTAATTTGTAATCTAATTTAATTATTAATCGCTCAAATGAACGAATGAATGAATAAATGAAATACGATGAATTAAAATAATACACTTTACATGGACATTACAGAATTTATTATCCAGCAACTAATAAAAAAAATCAAAAATAACAAAAAAAATATTTGAAGGAGTATTTCAGTTATTGCCTAAATTCGGTATACTGTATCAACATCAGCTCGATATAAAGCCGTATGATATGAAATTTCCGTATGTTTATGAAAGTTTATAGATCTGAAATAGATCAAGTGAAAATCGTCTTTCGCGGCATTGCTGCATTACATACAAGACAACACAGTCTGATATATATGGCTAATACATAGTATATTGTTAACCACTAGGCTGCCTTCTCCAAAAAACAGCTTAAAAATGGAGATAAATTCTTTTGTAAAGAAGTCCGAAGAACGATCTATTGAATATTGGCTTATTTATATTCAAAAATTTAGTAATGTTGGTAAGATATCAATTAGATTTTATTAAATTTATAAATTGTACCATGTAATAATGAGGAGTGTAAATTAGCAAGCACAGCTCAAAAAAAACACGTAGTTCTGATCGCTTTTAAAACTAGTGGTGTCTGGCATCGTGCTTAAAGACAAAATGCTGAAACTTTCCGTATCGTAATTTAAATATAATTATTATTTAGAATTCTTTTTAAAAAAAAAAAAACATTTTTAAAACTTTGAAAACAACAGATTTGAGAAATTTTCAATTTTTGAAAAACGAACTAAGTTTTGAAAAATTTAGTTCCTTGTTTCCTTTTCTCAATCATTCAAATCGTTCACTCAGAAACTGAATTTTTAGCCCCGTATCTTCAAAGCGGCTAGACCTTCTTTGGCCAATCAAATAAATAATCAGCACGTTTTGAATGTTTTTTGAATCATACAGATCGGTTGATTCGTGTTCTCGAAGTCGTCGACGAAAAATCGTATCCGCACATACATACACAAACCCACACGCATACACACATACATACATTTTATCTAAAGTATGTTCAGAAACCTTTAAAACGTAATGTCATATTAAAAGTTTCATTTTCATTAAATTTAAATTTTATTTCAAAGTTTTACAAATTAATTTTGTGATCATTATAGATAGCAAGTATAAGACAGTATCTAAAATGGCGCGTCAGTGTTATTTTGTTCTCTAAAATTTTTTTAGTTGACGCTGTTTACATTTAGTCGAGGGACAGTATTATTATTGGTATATTTATATTAGTTATTTAATTTAGTCCACAATAATTGCCAAAATTATTATTATGTTCTTTCGAGACTACTCTAAAGAGGATATGAATTATTAAGGATATTTTGAAATAATTTTGATTTTTATTTGTTTTATGATTATTTTTGTTATAAATAAAAAATAATAAATTAATATAAAAAAAATGATTTTTTTAACATTTCGAAGATATTTTTTGGTTTTCACAAATGAAACTTCTGTCAAAATATATATAGTTGCAACATATTTTATTTTTCTGCTTCCAGTTGATATTAGCCAGTGGTGCCGACCCTACCGTATCGCCCGGAGCGCGGTCGCGCGTCCGCCCGTCCGTATTTCATTTCCGGGACGTTAGTTTCGTTTTAATCCAATTCTGGTTGCGTCTTCCCGCGGCGCGCGCCCCGAGGCGGACCGGCGGTCCCGGTAATTGCGAAAAGCGACGACGACTACCGCCACCACGGTCGACAGTTCATTCATGTTAAGCTGGTGCCACATATAATAGAATATACATTTGTGGAAAAGACCCAGGCGAAATAATTAAAAGTACCACTCTCGTTTTGTGCAAACTTTATTCGTGATAAACAAGAATTATATTTTACATATTTGATGTTAACCTGTTAAATGTGGCGGATTCATTGAACTGTCCGCACAAACTGTGTGTCATTTTTGGAGTAAATTGCCGCTTACAACTATGTTCTTTTTACATCAGCAGAGCATCAAAATATGTTAACCATCTTGAAATTGTAAAATACTTTTTACAGAAATTGGAATCTGAAATTATTTGTTTTACAAAAATTGAAATTTAAGTAAACAATGATCAATGTTACATACGTATGACAAGTATACTCGTCAATGCATTAATATCTGCCGGTCCTCCATGAAGAGTATATTCGTGAATCACAGATAAAATATTTCTCTCAAAAATGCAATGATAATTTTTAAGACCAAGGCACTGATGTTGAGGTTTGAAACATAATACTGATGCATTATTAGCCAAATTCTAAGCGAGATTCTGAAAATATTGCTATTCTTATTATTTTTTTATTTTTTTTATTCGACATTTTAACAGGTAATTTATTTATGCTTGCCATCTTATCCACAAGTTGTGATGTTTCTATTAATTACAGTCATACACCTCAACTTTTAGTGGTGTGTAGAATTTCTCTCAGATATTTGATATTTTGTATTATATTTTTCCGATTATTTTATTTGTGTGTTTGAAAGTGTGTGTGTATTATGTGTGCGAGTGAATAGGCAAATAACTCATAGAATTGTCATGTATTCTGATTGCTATTGAAAATATAATTTAAAAAAAAATGTATCCATTTTGACAAATAATATCAAATGATACTATTAACAGATTTAACCATTAGCTGAAGAACAAGATTTTATATTTTGTATATATACATATATATTAATGTATATATACATTTAAATAATACAAATCAAAGATTATGATTCCTACATGTTGTATAGCTGGTCAATCAAGCTATAAAGAAAGGTTGCATTTTGCAAACAAATCATATTTTAAACTTTTTAGCAAATACTACAAAATATCGATTCTAGTCTAAAATATAACCGTATTATAAGATTAACTTTAATAAGCGGGTTATTAACTTGCCATAAGTTAAGTTATAGTAACCACAAAAAATTAAAAATGAAATTTTTTGTATGTCTTTACGATCCAAAGTTTTCTAAACATTTTGGAATACCTCAGAAAAAACGGATATATGTGTGTACGTGTGCAGTATGTATGTATGTATGTGCGGATACAAATTTTCGTCGACGATTTCGAGAGCACAGATTAACCGATTTGAATGGTTCTAAAAACATTAGGTACCTGTCGATGGAAAGATGTGCTGATTCGTTTATGGCAGAAGCAGAGGTCCAGCCGTTTTGAAGATGCGGTTCAAAATTCGTTTAAAATTGCTTACGTGATTAATAGACATCCCCGATGCATTACACTAGTTTTAAGAAAATTTCGGTAAAAGCGACAAAAGAAAGAGATATTTGTTTGGCATAATTTCCAGGTTTATGGTATAACTGATACTTCAGATGTTACTATTACATGTGACCTGAGCCTTATGAGCTCTACCAACCCCCTAGCAATATCTCATCGGGTCGTTGTCAGAAATGAACACAGTACAAACAACAAACAATACACGCGGAATTGCGCACTGCCGAGCGATATTATATTCGTATATGCCGGATCGTGATGAACAACAGCGCATCTACACAACATCAAGAGCTGAGGGTACGCAATTCTTTCGAGAAAGCTGCCTAAAGGGTTTATGGGGAGAAAGTTGATAAGATATGTACTTGCATGATGGTAACAACTCACAGTGCAGTGCGGTGGAAAAGAAAATTTTTTTAAAATTGGTCGTCATCTGATTGAAAATTTCCTTAGCGCGTTTGTCTTGAGACTGAAAATTATCTGTATTAACAATGATATTCTTTTGTCTATAATGTAATATAGAAACAAGAATATGAAAATATGAAAAATTAAATTGATTCTTCTTCAATGCGTTCTTCAAAATATTATGAAAATTTTCATCAGAGCTTATATCTTGTTACATTACCAAAATGAAATTCCATTACATAAAATATTGTAAACTAACATGATTACTTCAATAATTAACTAATGGTATACGGAAGTTACAAAAGTTATAGCTTTCCGTGAGTGTGACGTTGCTGTATAAGCCAGTAAACCATCCAGATGTTTAGATTTTTCAGCAATTATCGGTAAAAATGTATTCAAAAATGCAAATAATTAAAAAAAACACATTAACAAATTAGCATTCTCAGTAGTTTAACTCATATCAGCATGACGAGCATGAAAGGAATATTGCCACGCTAGATGCCAATAAGCGTCATTCGTACACACAGATCTTCAAGCGGATGTCGTCTATAGGCGACGATCGTAGTGAAAAGGTTAACAGAGGTCGTTTTTTTTATTACTTTTAATTTAGCAAAACATTACTTCACATAAGGTAAATACTGTTAAAATATTTGAAGGTTTTGCATGTATTTTAAATTCTCTTTGTATTTTGAGTTTTTGTAATGCAGCTAATATAATTAGTACAAAAAGTGCTCATTTGAATTTATGGCTAAAATATTTGGTGTTAACATAAAAGAATATTATATCTAAGTCATGAAAAAGTTATACGTGGCTGATATATAAACATAAACATAAGTTTAATTACCAACAAAATAAGCAGGCTTTCAACAATAAAATTTTTATTATACTGTAGAAATAAAAAAAACGCAGCTGTGTGATGAAATAATTGTAATACTTAGCTATTTTATTTTAAGATAACATTACTTGTTTTCTATCACCATTTTTGCTTATATTTTAGTTTTGCATTTTACTATAACTGGCACTAAACTGCCATATCATGTTCAACTTAATTAAATGATTTGATTGAACTGAATAACATGCTAGTTATCTTCTGAAATAATTTTAATGATACCCCGCTCTGGACAACCTGACATAGGGCAGCAGGATGTCCATTTTTACTTGAAAATATAGATGAAAAATATGTTTAGGTCACTGCGGTTTGAAATGGCAATGAAACATTTCTCACACTACTCTTCCCCGAATCGATTGGGAGCTATCTCAGCTCACGGACCTGCCCTAGGACAGAACTACCCATTATTATATTGATTTGTAATATATATATATATATATATATTTCAGTATAGAAATAAAAATTCCTCTATTCAATCAACAGCTCATTACGGCGTATTAATGTATAAAACAATTCACAAATGCGATAGTGAAATTTGTCAAGCTTACAGAACTTAATGGGACGTATACAACGATGGAGAAAGGGTTATAATGAGAAAGTCGTTTCGGAATAGCACTATCGTTCGATTTTTATGAGTGCATTCCTAATAAAATCAGTCAAAAATTTATTTGCACGATGCACCGAGAACATTTAAATCATAGTATAATAGAACGATTCATACAGCAAAAAATAATCAAATCATTTACAAACAAAGTTACCGCCAATGGAGGGAATGGATGATATTTTCCACATTGATGGATATACAAACGCACGCACACACACGCATGCGAAGCTCTATGTTCTATACGCATAATGCGCCATAAATCAGTGGAACCCCCCGAGTGCTATTGTAAAATATAGCCGTGTACCCTTGTGAAATGGACCGTGTTCAAACACACCCTTCTGGCCGGGTACGTCGGAGCGTGTATATATAGAATACCCTGTCCGTGTGTGTATAGAAGCGTCCTTTCTTTTGTAATAATGAAGTCGTTATTGGATGAACATTCAAACATGGCCGTACTGTGCTCTTCTTCCGAACAACAATGGACACTTGATCTATTCACATTGGGTCTCATTCTATCCGGCAGCATCCAGGCATCTCGCTCTATAGCGGAGACTGGAGATCGCTGAAAATAACTATGAAAAAAATTCGGGGAATACGACGAGAATACGACATACCCCATTCAAAATGCAATAACGGACGACGGAGCTATTCTTTTACAATAAAATTATGCCCGTAACTCATAACAACGCGTTCTGGAATTGTTATGAGAAGAAGCCGTGAATTATTAGGTCGTATAAATAATTATCACAAGAAGCTTTTGTTGTACATCTTCATGAAGATGAATATAATACTACCGAGCAAGGTACAAACGACGTGTCTGTGACATTTGTCATATACATATATTTTTTTTTACTCAACAAAAATAGAAAACTAGTGGTGCATTATGCCTTAAGGGAAATGTATCACAGGAACTTCCCGTACCGTAATTGAACATTCAAAGAATAAAAATCAATAATCAATAAAAATTGATCAACGATTAGTAACAATTTTTTTTAAATATTCTCAGTTATGTGATTATAATTATGTAGGTACTGCAAATAATATCATTCATATTTAATAGATTTAACATAAAAATTGCTAATATTTTGCGACAAAAAAGAACTAATACAAGCAATGTTTTTTGTATCATTTTAATCGGATGCTCGAATAGACATTTTTCTCAATTATAATTTTATTAGTTTTTATTTAATGTTATATATTTGTAGTTTATATATATTAAGTGTTATGTATTTATACAAAGCTATCTATGAACTCTTTATACTCAACTTTTCTCATATTATCTTTAGTTTATAATTTGTACACTTTAAAATGTAATTATATTGTAGTATTGCCTTGAGCGTTGAATAAATAAATAAATAAGGTGTGCCAAAATGTTCAGAAACCTTTCGAAAATTTCGATTTTTGCTTACCCCACGGAAAATTTATAAAACTGTGATCTCATATGTTTGCAATAATCTAAATGCCGATTGTAGCTCTTCATGAAAATATAAACGTATAAGAGTGTTAATTAACTAGTACTATTATATAACAAAAAAAGAAATAACAAATGTGATTATTTTCAGTCGCAATTACTATACTATATTACATACACAAAACTATTATTCAGAGGAATATAGACAGTAAAGTATAAATATTTTCTTGCGAAGGCGTAAAATTGAGCTTAATATCAAATAATATATACAGTAGCATCCTCTTAGTATGACTCCGCATATACTAACCAACCATTTATCATGACGTAACAACACTCGAAGTTTGGTTTTGATATAAATTTCTCGATATAAAAATGGATATAATGATTTTCTTAACAGTAATATTATTATGATACATCATAAAAAATATGTGCTATAGTGTATTATATAGAGTTATAATAAGACTAGTCACAAAACCGAAATTCAGATTCTTTAACAGCCCTGAAAATGATGTGTAAGATTTATGCGCAATAATATTAGCGACTGTTTCTACAAGAAATAAGTCGTAAATAATATCATGCAAAAATTACAAACTACATTTAAAAATACAATTTGTATGTGCATAATATACTAATTACGTGCTATTTTCACTTTCATGTAATGTGAATACATTACACATATAATATAATGTAGTACTATATTAATCTATTAAAATATTTAAATACGATAAATATTAACCTAAAAAAATTGTTTCCCGTCAATGTCATACTAACTGGAATCTACTGTATTTATTAAAAATGTTACTTTTATATTTCTCAAAGTCAAATATTTTATATTTCTCAAAGTCAAATATACATTACTGGACCTTATAAATAAAAATTCAAGAATATTTTCCAAGTATAATACACAAAAAACTCCACGCTCGCCCTTCAGATTTAAATTATGTCTTTATTTGAAACTCAATCCGGTAATAAAATAAAAAAGCGATCTGCATTAGTTACGATGCCTCAGGTATTACGATACCTCATCCCCATTTGCCTGCTGACGATATCCTCTCTCGAAATGGTCGTAATAATTTAAAGTAAACCCTCAGCCTTTTGCGGGACTTGAAATTGATATTTGCTGCCATTACGGGTCATTGGAAAACACACAGGGAGCTCATCGTACAAACCGTAGTAGTTCGGCACAGTAGGTCCACACCGCAGTTTGTTAATTTTAAAGCAATAATTGTCACAATATTTCGGAAAAAGAAATTCATATTTTCGCACGTAGCACTTTCACCCTATTCCGACCATCTTGCAGAAGTTCCATTATCGCCGCTTCATTATTTCCATCGGACGTTATTTCTAATGTTCCGTGCGAATCGTAATTTATCATTTTCTTTTGTGTTTTCCACACAAGAATGAGTCTAGGAAACTATTTTGCGAATGCTAGCGCAAAAACTGAGTCTGCATGCGATCGCAAAAGCTGCAAAATTTTTGCGAATGGGAATGTAAAAACAGAGCCGGCGTATATTGGTTTTTTAATTTATTCAATGATAAACTCGAGTTAATATAGAAAAGTTTTTATCAACGTATAGAAGAAATATTAATCCAATCTTTTTTTTTACTTGAAGGTATTAGTATTATTATAATAGTAAATGCAATAAAATAGTATGATTCTTATACATAATATGGAATTTAAAAAGATTGGAGTATTGGCACTCTAGATAAGGCTCACGGGTAAAAAGGTTCACCACCGATATCTCAAAAATAATATTTGAAAGTAGAGGGCAAAAATAGATAACAAGCCTACACCTTGATTCTTACGACGTCCCTATTAGCAAAAAATTAGACGTGTATCAATATTCATGACAAAAGTATTTTCTTTCGTTCTTAATTATTTTTGTGGGCATTGTTCTTTAGTTTACGAGACCATATAATATATAATTGAAGTGCAGTTTATTTAATTGTTTTATAAGATGTATTATTATTTGTAAGTTATATTCAACAGTTTCTTATATAATCTTTATAAAAGCTTACATATGTATGGAGTAAAAAAGACCAAAAGAACCTTTACCTTGTCCTTGGCAAAGGTGTAAACAATAAACTTAAAATAAAAAATTAAATCAAAGTAAAAAAATCTATGTTACAGGAGATAAATCAAACAGATCTTCCACCTCCGCTAATGAATATTTCTGACTTAATACCAGATCATGGTTATAAACAGTGTTATCTCTGTAAAAAATGTATGAATGAAATTTATATTTGGCATTGGTTGCATAAAGTAGCTAATATTTCATAGAATCCCTTCAAAATTAAAAATTAAACATTAGATCTGTTTGTTTCCTGGTTGTCCCATTTTTATCGGCCTATGGGGTAAAAAATACCATGTGACAAAATTTTGAAAAAAAAAACATTTCTACAAAAAACATAGTCAGATAGTTGTTTGTTTGATATGTGTTGTTTGTTATATAATTGGTTTGGTTTTCACGATATCATTGCTCGAAGTCAAATTGGACTTATGTACCCCTGCCCGATACTCGTCAATACACAAAATTCTGCCACTTTTCAATTACGAGTATCTTTATCAATCACAATTAACTGGTTAATTGAAAATTTTGTTAAGAAATTACAAGAATTGCATTTAGCTTGCATTTAAGAATTTTTAAGAATGGGTCAAAATTCATTGAATATAGATATTGATTGATCACTATTCAAAGTCAAAGGAGCATTAATAATTTAATTAGATTTTATATAAAAAAGCTCTGATGTTCGTTTATATTCTGATTCGTCTATATTATCCCGATCGGTCCAGGCAATGCAAGCTCGTTCGCCGTGTTTTGTTTCAATTCCGCCGCGTATGCGTGTGTGTCCAAATAGCAAACGCAAAACTGAGCCATTATACAGGAAGCTGGAATGTTTATGTTACTGGCTCATAGATGGCACTCCGGCAAACAAAATCGACCGGAAGATATGTGTCGGATGGGGAAAAAAAGACCAGCAGCAACCGCCCCCAGTTTCCGCCCCAACGGCAGAGCTTTTGCGAAAGTCCGGGGGATGAGATCCGAATCCGGAATGCCCGCGCACTACTATGTGTGTAGTATGCGATGCCTTCCTACCGCCCTCCCGCCGTCTTTGTCGTATAGGGCGGGAGAAGAATGGATAGCGTTATAATAAAATAGAGATTGTGAAATTAAAAAAAGTATAGCAGGAAGCATGGTTTTGTGTTAGAATAGTTGATTGAATTTTAACATGAGTTTATAATAGTTTTATAGAAATTCACATATTATTGGTTGCTGTAACAACAATATCTAACGGACAGTTATTTGAAAATTTGTCAATACACAAAATTCTGCCACTTATCCATGACGAGTATATTCGTTGATCACAGTTAACTGTGAATAATATATCGAGTTTTATTTAATATTATTTCGAGTTTTATTTAGTTTTTCATTTTAGAATTTAAAATGAGTATCAAAGCAGTCCACCCTCAGGGGTCTAAAAATCAGAGAAGGCTTCTCTAAAAATGAGGGGTCTATATAAAACAGATCGTTAATATCTACGTACTTATACTATCTATAATAAAGTCATATACAATAGTTATAAATATAATATAAATAAAAATAAATAAAACTATTGTTTTTTTTCTATAAGAAAAATATGAGTTGTAGCATAATTAGGCATTTGAGTTGTGGTCGCAAAATGATTGAGCTTGTAAAGACCAAATTTGCTGAGTATTGGAAGGCTTGGCAGTATTCTTTGCGCTTTTTGAGACTGTCATAGTATTTTTGGATACTAAAGATAAAATACGATTTAATAGTTGTAAAATAGCAATCTAACATAAAATAGATGTGGGCTGTACATCATTAGCGAGATGTAAGATTAAACCTTACAAAATTTTTGCTATATGTTAATAATTGAACAATTACTCTTTCCTTATTTTATTTTTTTGTTATATTAAATTCAAATAATAAATGTATAAAATTAACAAGTATTTTTACTTTAAATATTCAACATTAAACTTTATAACAATTACAAATTGATCAAAAATATATAGTTTTTGATATATATAGGGGCTATCGGCAAAGCTCAAGGGGGCCACGACAGAAGAAAGTTTGGGAATCTGTGTTTCAGATGATCAAAATATGATGCCATTAAAAATATTTATAAAATTAAAATAGTAAAACTTAGCCATTAAAAATTTAAAAACGTCACAATTAAAATTAATTCTTTGCATTCAAAAATCAACATATCGTTATTAAATAAAAAGTATAAGAATTTTCCAAAACAAATTTTTCAAGCAAGTTATACATTATCATTAATTATTTTCACTAGAAAATAAAACATGCATGGACAGTTGTTAGAAGTCTAAATCGCAACATTTCTGGTTATATGCCGATTTCAATATTTCTCAGAATTTTTATATATCTCGAGTTTTAAAGAAGATTTAATACAGATGTAGTAATTTAGATTTAGTTGTCATATAAACAATATCACTATTAGCAATACAGAATACACGATCGAATAAATCTAATTAGCTGAATTTCAATTTGAAAGAAATATAGGAAAATGTTAATTGGTTTAACATATATGTTGCATATTTGCATTGAAGTGACATTAGTAAAATGATAATTTTTCATAAATTTACGTGAATGTACATTATTGTATATAAACAAAACATATAAAACAAAAGCGATATTTATAAACAATTCTTGAATACAATATTATATATTTCTATTATTTCCCTAAATATTATTCAATATTTTAAATTAATCAATAATCTATTCTTAATTTGGAAAATGTTATAAATTATGTATTTTATAAATAAAAAATTAAAATTGTGTTTTTTTCTCACATAGTGGATCTTTTTCTTCCTACGAGCGGATAAGTTTGCCGTCGGCAGCTCGATTATAAGAACCTACTAGTCAAAGCTTTCTGCACACAAAAGATAAATTTTAAGTTTTTATAATAGTAAGAATTTTATATTCTAAAAATAATTATATTTCTAGAATAGATGCTTTTAATAGTTTTGGTTTATTAGCGATTTTAAGAACTTTCCGATCTGCGAGTGTTTAATCAATTTTTCAAAATATTATAAATAGAAAAACAATAATTTGGTAATTATTTTGATCAACTAAATATATATTATTTAATTTTACTCAATATGAAACTACACAATTTGAATAATTAAAGTAAACGGCGTTTGGCGTCTTGACAGAATTATTATGAAGTATTCTACCAAAGTTATTAAAGTTTATTTTTAGTAAGTTATATTAAAGTTAGCAGTTAGGGGTAGTTATCTAGAAACAAATGTTACTTTTAAAATTTTTTATTTTACTTTTACTATAATAATAGTATGCAAGAAAGGTTTTTGCACGAATTTGTTAAAACATGGATTAATTTTTGGTAAATAACTGTTTAGCCCAACACGCTGAAAAGATAAAAATTATTTACTTTTAATAATTTAATTCGGTTTAAACAATATACCAAATTCCGAATATTTTTTTCGTTTGTTCAAAATATAATAATTAAAGTTGCAATGATAGATTTATCATACTAATAATATAATATTTAACTTTCAATACTAGATGAAGAAATTAACAATGAATACATCATAAAATAAAACGCAATTTTAGAGCTGATTGTGCGGACCATAATTTTAATAAGATATTAGATAATAAAAATAAGATATATTTATTATATAATCAAATTTTAGAACAATATTACATGAAGATATATACTTCCTAATTAGGTTATTTTTATACGTAATAAAATTGGCTAGAAGATAATGTTTTTTGTAAGAAAATCTGGTTACGTTAAAATTTTGTATTTCACACGCTTTTTCATACGCCGTACAATATATCACTTTATTCCGTGTCTGTTCGAATTGAGATATTCACCCCTGAAACTGCGATATGTGTAATGTAAAAATGGCGTGTTCGACAACAATATATATAAGAAACGTATTAATGAACGCTTTCTTTTTGTATTACTAAAGATCCATTACGAAATAAACGGACGACATAAATCAGTTTGTCAAAATACACGCCGAGTTATAAGGCAAAAAAAAAACATTATGACAAACATATGATATTCGTGACAAACATTTGATACAAAATTGCTCCTAAGTTTTACTAATTTTGCATCGATCTCTAGAACTTTTCATGTGCCCTGAAAACAAAAATTAATACAAAATCCCGATCCGACGGCAACATTTGTCTATGTGAAAGTGATTTAATTTAGGAATAATTATATTCCATGGAAAGTTACGCAGGCGATCTAAATTTATAAAATTTGGCAAGATTTTTAAACAAGTTTCGCTATTGCATAAAAAATAATTTTGCAATACAGTTTATATAAAACGGCGTGTAAAGGTGCATATTTGATATAAATCACAATAACTCGCTGTTTTTAATACTTATTATACGCAACTGCCTGTAAACAATATTAATCTTTAATATAAATAATAAATTTATACCTTAGTATTGCAAAATATATAAATTGAAAAACAAACTTGTTGGTCTCGTTTCGGTTTGATAAATATTGTAGTTTGTGGTAAATGCATATTCATACGAATGTATAATTAAATGGAATTAATATGTAAATGTTTTATTTTCATTATTACAAAATTCATTATTAGTATTATATGCGATTTTATTATTTAATGCATTAGCTGATAGACCTAATATTTTATAGACAAGTTTTGTAATTAGATCAACGGAATAAAAAATATAACTTATTGCCAATATATTGAAAACTATGGCTATATTATTATTTAACGATTTGTGGCTATTGTAAAAAAGAAATAAAAAAATCTCATGTTTAAAGATAAGTATCACATTGAAAATACAAACAAATTATAGTCATTTAAAAATATGAAATAACAAATTGACGTCACCTTTATATTATTTTAAATAGTATGTATAGTAAAAAAAACTGGTGAATTAAAAAACAACAAAAATTTAATTGATTATTTATTGAGATAATTTCGGTAACTATGTTACTTATATTGAGAAAATAAAATAAAGTTTTTCGTGGTAGCTTTTAAATTTATATTCGTGTTTTGTATCACATGTAATCTTTGGTTAACATAAAAATTAGTAATAATAGGCAATTTCGTATTTAATATTCATATTTTCAAAATTTAGAAGCAATAAGAATAATATACCCAAAAGTTTATAAATAGACATAGGAATTGCAAATTATTCTACTTAGTTAAAATAAATATATAAATGTAAAATAAAATTTTTTGTGTGTAAATTATGAGTATGGGAGGAAATTCAGACTGAATTGAAATATGCTAGAAATATAGAAAATTAAATTGAATATGAAAATTACATACTGGATATTAATTACAAGCTCATTTACAAGTTGTTTCGGCTTCAATTGTTGAATATACATT
Organism: Ctenocephalides felis; assembly: GCF_003426905.1. Lineage (NCBI taxonomy): Eukaryota > Metazoa > Arthropoda > Insecta > Siphonaptera > Pulicidae > Ctenocephalides > Ctenocephalides felis. The sequence continues at coordinate 155,244,758 of NW_020538040.1, forward strand.
TGTGTACGAAATTTTATCTAAGAACTATTAAAGCAAAAATCTAATAGAATTAAAGTGTTGAATTTATCATATTGATTTATTTCTTATTTCAATTTCAAAATATTGAACAATGATTTTCCCTATAAATTTTTATCAAATTGTAATAATGCATGATGACACTTTTCACTTGCAAATACATACTATATATTCCAAGTATATTACAATTTTTATTACATAATAAAAAAATTGAATGTATAAAAGTCGTGCTCAAACAATTAAAAAAATCATAAAATGACAAAAAACTTTAAACTAGTTAAATTCAATTAAATAATCATTTCATTAGAAAAATATTATTAGAATTGCTTAAACAATTTGAATGAAAAACCTTAAGATGTAATATGTTATATATTGGAAGTAGGTAGAACAATTTTCATTCGATTTTCATTCATAATATAAAAAGTAAATGTGTAAAAAATCATACTATCATCATGTGCTAGATGATAATCTTGGCAAATCGAGCTCGAGCAATTAAAAAAATCATGAAATCACAAAAAAATCTTGAAACTAATTAAATTCAATCAAATAACCGTTTCACTAATAAAATATAATTATAATTGCTTAAACGATTTCAATAAAAAACTATAATATGTAATATGTGACGCCATCTTTTCAAATAGCGCGATACTCGGATGTTGCTTTATCCGCGATTCACTCCGTAAAATGGTTATTGATTCAAGTAATAGTGCAATAATATTAATTATTAATAATATAATTATATATTTTCATAAAGGCAATATCGGTAATGAGGAAAATTGCTCATTTTGTATCAATAAATTGTCGCAGTTCATTTTGAGGACACCCCTAAGTATTTGACCTGAAGCATAACAATAAAAATGATCCCTAACGCTTCTTTGTTAGGGCTATTTGTAGTTGAGCAAGCAATAACGTGGATTGTTAGGAAATATTCCTTATTTTTATATCCCATTATATCTGTGTACTTATATAAAAATCTAAAAATTACATATAAAATTATAATAAATTATACATATCACAAAATAAAATTTCTTGGTGTTCGATATTGCTTCTGTAATTTACAATTAAAAAATCAGATGTATTTTTTTTTATTATCATTATTAAAGCCAACTAGTAGTGTATAGTCCCTTAAGTCAAATCGCTGAAACTTCTGGTAGCGTAATTTAAAAGTTTCAAAATTTGTTGAGAACATTGAAAATATTAGATTTTTGAGATTTTTGTTATTTAAAAAAAGGGATTTTTTTGTAAAGCGTGTAAGTTCTCCGTAGCAGTCGATATTAACCCTTGATACAAAACACGAATATAAATTTAAAAGTTCACATGGAAAACTATTTAATTATTTTCAATCTTATTTTATTACTAAAGAAAAAACATTACATTTTTGTATTGAAATGTATAAATAATTATTCACATGTATTGTTTATTATTGAAACACATCCTATTATTGCTAATATTATTGTTCATGTAATAATCAATAATTCATATGGATTTTTATTATTATTCAATACATATTTCCGCCTTTTAAAACTAATACCAATTCGAAACAAGGTGACAATAATGCAGAAAAAAATTAATTTTTATTTTAGGTTTATGGTTTCAAAAAAGATAAAAGATTTAAAGCTGTGGTTTGTTAAATAAATATAAATAACATATTTTATATTTGTAATTTTATTAATATCATATCGATTTAAAAATAATGTAGAATTATATTAATTCTAGTAGTTATTTCTGGTTATTTTCAATTTAAAAAAATAAATCAAGCTCTAGATTCTTTTGACATTAAACTACCATCATTGATAATATTTTTACGGTAATAAAAACTATTCTGAAGATATTACAAAAAATAATCACAGTTTCTAAATAGAATACAAAACCATAATTCAGTTCACTATCTTAACACACTTTCGGCGGATAGGATTTCGGGCTAACTTGTACCCGTAGCGGGGTTTTTACAACGGTGCGAATGCGTAAGCATGGCATGAAAGCACAGTCTTTTACTTACAATACTTACTGCCCAAATTCAAACGCAGTAGTAAATACTATAATATTAAGTTATTATGAGGTAAAACTATCAATACTGAAGGTAAAATATTTGCAAATAAAGTTGAATTTTATTATGCATTGATACATATGTTTAGGCAATGAAATGAAAAATGTAATTAATTCTAAAAAATTAAAACAAAATACACAGAAACATTTTCTATACGTTTTCTTACGTAATTACTCATAAGTTTAGTCTCTGAAATAAAAAAATGAATTTAATCATAAAAATCAATTAATCAAAATACAAAGAATAGTTTGCTATAGGTAGGTTTTTTACACGATTATACACTACATATTTTTACGCAATAAGTTTAGAATTGTAGAAATCATTTGGACTATTCTTTTTGAAGCATTGCAACAAAACTTCTTGGCGTCTTCTAAATATTGTCTCTCCTCTTTTAAGTTTCAATTTTTTAAATTCTTCAGGAAGGCCCTTGTTTGTTCTTATAGTCCCACAAATCCTAGTTTTATTTTGTAGTAATAATAAACTTGTATTACACTATTATAAAATTGTCCATGTATACATGATGCCACAAATTTAAATAAGGTTCTAATATATCTAATATAGTTCTCTGTAAACTATTGCCATTTTCATAGTAAATTTTAAATTGCATATGTAGCCTGACTTTGCTTCGCAAGCCATTCTAATCAGAATACTATATTTTACTATTTTGCTTAAATGCTTGTTTTAAATATGATAAATATTTTTAATTAAATTTTAAATATAAATTTGAAGATTTATTTAGGTAATAGGAAGTAACAAGTTATTAAATACATTTAATTCCATTGAATTCTTTCAAATAGAAGAAATTGGATAATAAAATACGATATCATACATTTTCAAATTACCTCTAATCCAAGCACAATTGAAAAACATTGCGAAAATTCGTCATTCAACAGTAATTTAATGAATTAGTTTTATTACTCGCCGGATACTGTATTTGATAAAATTACCTGTTGCCAGGTACGTAATTAGACAAAGTAATTCCATTCTCCAATCATGTATAAAGTACCTTTATCACTTATAATCATACTATATACAATCTAGAGTTTTACGTTGAAAATTCGATTGTTTTTAATATTATACGAAATTAATTTTTATGGTGTATAAATTAGTGACAAACCTAATAGTTAATTACATAAATAATAATATGATTTATAAGCTACGTTCGATTGCTTGTAAAAATGTAATAGCTTATTTTTAACATTGTATTTGAAAATTAAATTATATGAATTATCGAAACGCAATAAATACAAAGATAGCAAAATATATAAATGGTAATATAGTATTAAAAGAAATAGTTTGTTTACCAAAAATGCTGACGTAAAACATATCGTCTTTAATAAAATACCATATATTTATGTAATATATACGTATTTACGTATCGAAAATAATTTTGAAGAATAAATTATAATTTTATTATAGTTTTATAATAAATATAAAAACTAGCGTTGCAACCGCTCATAGTAAGAAATTTCGTTCGCTCTTCGCATCTAGCGTGTCCGACCGAGTACCCGAAAATACCCGCACCCGCAGTTGAATGACAATCCTAAAACCAGGTACCAGTACCCGGCCCGC
>NW_020538040.1:155249391-155260493 GCF_003426905.1 Ctenocephalides felis
CGCCCTACCCTACTCAATTATTACTATTATGATATTACATGTCTTACCATGTAATATATTTACGCGAGCAGCTATAGTAGATATTTTTCACTTAAATAAAATGTTAATGATGATATTTTTTATACTATATTGTATATATTATACATTAATTTTGGATTGCTAAATTTAGAATAAAGAACTTAAAATATTGCAAATTTTTATTCATTTTTTTTTCAAATTAAGAAAACAGAAAATTATAATTTTAATATATACGTTTTAATATATAGTATATAAGTATATATACGTACATGTGCAAAGTATGTGGTATTCGGGTACAGCATTGAATATGTGGTATCAAAAATTTTTTGACGCACTTTGAATACATAAAGGGACAATATTATTCTACACGATTGCAATAATTGTATATCAGTACTTGTATAATTGCAAAAGCGTATATGTCCAAAATAGAATTCGTTCGTGTTCCGTAAACAGATTCGGCAATTCGGGTTGAGCGTCGTCCTGCGCACGGAAAAGGCGCCATGTGGTCGCATCTTCCGCGGCATTAAGGCGAGTCAATATTGAAGTTGCGTTAAAAATATTGTAATGGTTCCTTCTGCACGATGTGCTCTCTGCTTTTGGTAGAATGGGTCTGTGGGGGATTTTACACCTCGCAGCCTCTCTTGTTTTCCCGCTTTTCTTTCAGGAAAGTTCCACATTGGGGCCATTCGCCATCGTTCTCGCGGTGTGCGTAAGGGTTTGTTTTTTGATACAAGGGGTAGGAAACTTTAAAAGGAATCGCTTGGTGGAAAAGATAGAAAGAGACGTTGTTAAATGCGTCCCTTGATGTTGTATTCATTCTGGTTCGTTATAATGATCGTCGCGACGGCTATACACGCGTCGTTTCGTTTATCTTTATATTCATTGAGGAGGGGGTGGTGCAAAAGTGGCGAGATCTGTGCCTAGTGTTTGCCTCTGATATGATTTTCGTATAGTCAAATTTAAATTGATCGATTTGCATAATTTCCTGAGATAAGCACTTATTTATCCCTGAATATCAAATTTTAAATGTCGTTTTTATCGTAATTGTGAAAAAAAAATGGGAAAATAGAATGATATACGGTATTCAACTGATATCGAGATACTTAGGGAAATTTTTCTCAAGATTTTTAGACAATATAATTGACTTGTTTTTTTCCAAAATGTTGCATTATTTTATGAAAGTTTAACGATTACATTGTGAAGTCAACTTTATTTCTAATTACTAATCAGAATGATTTGGATTCAAATTTATTTCTACTATGTTTCAAATGTAGGGCAGCTATAGGGGCTTTATGTAATTTTTTTTGAGATCAAGTGATTCTACAAAATATGGGTATATGCAGTAACAATTCCTCTACCGAACAAAGTAAAAAAAAATATCTATATTTTATGTCTGTAATCTTCCTATCTATATTGTTTTTTTACTTCACAATCAATAATTTTCTGGAAATCGGTGTTACAACTTACCTCGTGTTTAGGACTAGTTATAACATCTACTGAAGCAAGTAGTAACGACAAAATACAATATCTCTGATAATTGATTCTTTACTCATTTTTACAAAAATTGACTTGTTTCTAAGTGTTACAATTCATACATCAATGCAAACTTCAATTAACACAAATAAAATTATGTTTCCTGTAATATAAATTTCTATCATCAATCAACGTAAACTACAATTATCATGATACAAATAAAATATCTAGTAACTATATATTTTATTTGTATTATGATGATAATACTATGTTATAGTGTCTTCTGTAACACAATTTACATGTGCTCACATTTTATAAACTATACATTATACTTAATTTTTTTTCACTTGAACTTGTACATAATTTTAGTATGTTACTATACCAAGGTTTTGTTTCGACTAACCCCAGGTGTAATTTATTACATTAATCAAGATAACTATTGAAGAAATTTAGATTAGATTAATTAGATTTAAGGATTGATAAATTTGAAACGAAACAAGATATATAAAGTTTGAAATTAGTCGATAATAATAATGCAAATCTATCTCTATGATATGTAGTTCATATTTATATTACCTGTCAAAATTGACGCACCTGCACAATTCTGTTTACTGCATCGGACTGTGAGACAGTAGCTATAACAATGTTATGCAGGACGTATTACATGTTCAATTTAAAGAAAATAATGTAATATCGTTTAAGTACTTATTGAAAAACTACTTACCCCTGTTACAATTAGCTCCTAGCTGCCCTGTGTGCTATACTAATTTACTTATCACTTTTATACATATTTTTAAAACAGTACTTGAATTTACAACTACAAAATTTTAAAACAATGTATTATCGTTTTTTAATTAAACTACTTAATAAAAATTCTTTTTGAATCCAGACACTTATTACTCTGCAACATTTTTTTTTATATTTCACAAGCCTAGTTGCTAGATACTTCGTCCTAATGTTTAACGTTCTTTATTATTTTTAAAAATATTGCCAGCTGTAACGATTACTTAAGTGCGGCAACAAAATCGACAAAAATATTGCATTTCTTTCATGTTATAACAATACCCGTTATAAATTTTCGAACTTTTTCCAGAAGGTCAGATGTATTTTTTAGCATTGTAAAAATCCTTTTCCTCTCAAGGGTTGTCGCATTGTAACTGCGTTCACCTTCAAAACAACCCTAATATTTTTTCGCAAAAACGTTTCCGCAAATAAAAGGAAGGTCACATTCTTACAAAGTACACAGCAGGCTAAAAAAGTCCGATCGCTGCCCACGCAAAATTCCCATTTCGAAAAAACTACAATAATGTTTTATTGCGTTGTAAAAACGCATTTAGGTTTTTTAAGAATTTGCAAAGGTTGTAATATTTGCAACGGTTATGCACGGTCAGAAATTTTGTAAATATTACGCGACAACAATACTTTTAGCAAGGATTATATTTTTTACTGATCTGAGAGCTTGAGGCACTTGTTACTTGTATTTCAAAGTTGAAACACATGTTTCAAAGATTTCGGATTTCGGAAAAATAGTAGTTACTTTAAAGACAGTAGTAGTGCATGTTCTTATAATATATATATATAATATATACATATAATATATATATATAATATATACATATACATATAATATAGAAATTCCATATGGTGGACTGTAGGTAAATGCTAAATTTATAATTATTAGAAAATAACTTCAATTTAATTTTACTATTATTACATCTAGTAATTCCCATTTTAAAATTCAATTTAAATACAAATAATGAATTGATCTTGTTTTTTACAGGTGATCGTTGCGCGGAAATCCTCGTAGTGTTTGTGTAAGGTAAGATTTTTTTTAATTATATTATATATATATATATATATATATATATATATATAGATTATTAAATTAAAAATAATCGCATTTATTAATTTGTATAAATGAGTTTATATATTTTGTTCTGTTTCTTTATCTTATTGCTGACGTGTGTGCTATTTATTTTATTTTGACATTTAACTGTGCACATAACTTTTAACCTTAATTTCAATATTAAGTTTAGCAATATTTCAATGAATTTACGGATTATGCGAGACTCGTTTTTTAAGCTTCGTCAATGACTTAGGAATACAAATAGCATGTTTCAAAATAATCTAATTATTCAGTAATTTTCACAAATGGAGCTAAAATAATATGATGCGAATTTTTAGAGTTGATTTACTTTAAATTATCAGCCAAAATTATTTGTCATATTAATTTAATACGAAATCAAATTATAAAAAACGAATAAATTATGCGGTTATAAGTATTATGCATAACATTTAAAATTAGGTATAGCGGGTTGTAAAGTTGTTTGTGCAAAAAATGCCTTAGAAATGTAACAGCAGTTATATTGCATTTTTTTATCTGGTATTAATCAATTGTATACATAAAAGCGAAGTATACATCATTTCATTTACTTTCTAGATAACTGTATACACAAGTAAAAAACTTATGACAATTTTCCTTTTTGTAGGCTTTATTTAATTGTAATGCATTTATTTAATTAAATTATATAATAATGTGTTCCTGGTGGTACCTGATTTTTCTGCCTATGGTATTTTACTCTTACATTGAGCTATAATATGTTATCGTGCAATTAAATTTATACAAATTACATACAATATCACAAATAGTTCGTGATATAAAAAAAGTTTTAAACTTTTCTAAAAAGATCAATATTATTTGTTATAATTAATAAAATCTCTAACGTTCAATACGTTTTAATATAACAAATCCTTGCGTTTTAATAACAAATACAATTTCCTTTGACTTTATGATTTCATACAAACCGCCAAGTCCTCAAAGGTACGTTTTGATGCAATCGAGAGATACACATGCGGACAAACTGTCAAAATAGTGCAATTAATTTCCCGCAAACGGCGACACTTGTGTATGAACTAAATACAATTGATATCATGATACTTATCTATTGTTATGATAATAAAAATAAATGTCTTTGGTCGCATTCATAAATCAATCGTCACAGAGTGCATTTCTTTTCTCTGCAATTTTTGAACCGTACGGACGTACTTCTTGTGCGGCTGTACCATAAGGTTAATAATCTTTCTGCATCGGCGTTATGTAGGTTATTATAATGATGTTTTATGCTAAATTATTATTATTGATGTCCATTTTATTATATTTGCAAAATATTTTTTTATAAATTCTACTTTTGTCAACTTGCATTATTTTAGTACCATGAGGTTAATAATCTTTTTGCATCTGCGTTGTGTAGGTTATTATAATGATGTTTTATGCTAAATTATTATAATTGATGCCTATTTTATTATATTTCCATAATATTTTTCTGTAAATTCTACTTTTGTGAACTTGCATTATTTTAGTACCATGAGGTGTACCATAAGGTTAATAATATTTTGATTCTGCCTTATGTGGATTAATATAATGATATTTTATGCTAAATTATTATGATTGATGCCCATTTTATTATATTTGGATAATATTTTTCTGTAAATGCTACTTTTGTGAACTTGCAATATTTTAATACACGTTCATGGACGCGTCGTTGACTTTGGCATCTATCAGTTGTTGTTTCGTTATTTTGTAAATTAGGGATTATAATAAAAATTTGATGATTTGATTATTTGATTATGGTATTTTCTGTCAATATTTTTATTGAGTCAATATTATTATTATGTCAATAATTTATTAATAGTAACTAATTAACAATAAAATTTCATGTTACGTAGTTGGTATAATTACTTTTTATGTTAGCGTATTTTATTTTAAAAGCATTAAAAAAACATTTTCTTAACGTTGGAGCATTTGAATATACAAGCATAAACACATTGTTGAATTGATTTTATGTTAAATTATTATAATACAAGTGCATTTTATTATATTCATATTTTTTAGAAATTTGGAACATTTGGAAAATAATGTAACAACGAATTCAAAGTCAACGATGAACATGATCTGGTACTATAATACGAATATTGTTACAATAGCCTAGTAAATTTTTGCAGTTGCATGATTTTATCTTAAGCTTAATTTTGAATTTCATCTTACATTATTATATTGAAGCGTATTTTATCATATTTTTAATAATAAATTTTTTGGTAGTATTTAGTACGGCCAGGAACACATTAACGTTGATTCCATTCGTTGTAACATTATTTTTCAAACTTGGGACTACCATAAAATTCTGATTATGAATGAAAACTTAGAATTTTTTCGTAATTTCTATTATTAAACACTAATTATATAACAATATAATCCCATGTCATTAAGCAGATGCTTTGTTTTCTTGTACTGTAGATTAAAAGTATTAAAAAAAATCAAATTATGTATTTTGAATTGTAAAGTAAAATTTGTTTTATTTATGGCACGTATATTTTCAAGTTTTCAAAAGTTTTTAACTTCGATTTCAAGTAAGATCATTCTATCTATTTTTTTAAGTATATTCTTTTTATTTTTTATTTATTTCTTAAGTATTCTTTTATCAACATGCTATTTGATTTAACAGTTTCACACATTGTTTACAATTAAGTTATCATTATTACTAATTTTCTACTATAATTTCTTATAATTTTCTAGCATAATTCTATTCTTTCAAACCTAATTTGTTTCAACTTTCAAATTATATTAATTTAAAAAAATATTCTCAATTTATATTGTCTTTATATAACCGTTATTCAAATGTAATGCTAAATTTTATGAAAGATAAAATTAAATATGCTTCAATATTTTGAATATAATTAGTTTTGATAAAATTATTTTAGATAATAGGTGATTTTGAGATTCTTCTAATTGTATTTCTGCTTTACATTATTTTTTATTTTAATATTATCATTTTAATATTTTCATTTTTAATATTATTTTTACAGGTGTTGTTCCGATTTTTTGATTTTGTGAAGTCTGTAAAACGTTACCAATATATATTTGTCAGCGATTTAGTGCGATTTGTAAATATTTCGATATTTTGGTGATTGTGCTTCGGTTATTGTGCAGTGATAGTGAAGTGGACAAAATGTGACAACAATGATGAATTTCAGAGACTTCAAAGATCCTGATTAGCTTTCTTCTGGAAGTCTTGAGGTAATTATTTTTTTTTCAATTGTTTATCAGAATATATTATTATAATTTATATTTAATAAATTTTATTTTATATAAACAACAAATTGGTAATCGAGATGTTCCAGAAGAATCGGTGCTTGTTCGCGTGCGGTGAGTGCTTTTAACTTCTAAGCATGTCCTTTGATGGTATGTCCAAATCTGAAAATCGACTAGATAGTTGAAATATAATAGGCGTTAGGATTTTTTTTATAGGGACAGTTTTAGTTAGGGCGAATAAAATGACATACCATCAAATGTTTAACTAACCCATGTATTTCTTACAGCAGTGTAAATATAAGTGTTCAAGATAAAAGTAAATAAAGTTCAAGTGTTTAAAATAAAAGTGAATAAAATGTTAATATAATTTGCGTAAAATATTCTAATCAAAAGTGAATTAAATGTTTCTGAGTAATATCGCGTAAATAAATGTGATATAATGTTTCTGAAGAAGTGCTACGTTTTAATTCCACAGGTAATTAATTTTTAATTCAATGATTTTATGCAAATCTTTTTCAATATTATATATAAAATTCTTACATATCTTATAATTCGTATGAGGGTTATCATTAATGTCAACTTATTTAGAAGAAAGTATATTCTATATAACGTTTGTACTATTTATTTGCCAAGTGAATATAAACAAATTTTTAATTAAATCAACCACTGCGACTAGTCAGATTCATTATTTTGCCTGAAGTAACAATCATAATATAAATTCGTACACAACTTTAAAAATTACTTTGTTATTCTCCCCATAAGTAATTGTTGTCATACATCGAATACTTTTCATGTCGAGCGAATGTGTTTGTTCCTACTTGTGCCATATAAGTTGTCCGTGAAAAATATTTTCGGAGGACCAAAATAGTTTTTGTCAACATCGGACAGACAAAACACATTGATTTATCAGAGACTAAGCGACGGCAGCGTGTATAAATGAATTCGTGAAATATTTTGTGATATCAACGTATTAAATTCCATTCCAGCGAAACATTATTCATACGAAAAACTTCGTTTTATGGTTAAAGAAGGCGTGCGTCGTAAATACTACAGCAGTAGTAGACAGTGACGTCTCGTTCAAGGGCGAAAATTTAAATAGCAATATCTAAAACAATTTTTTACCTAATTTATTGAACAAGTTGAATAAAATTTTGATTGAAGAAACTATATTGATCCAATTCGTGTGAGGTAATTAAGATGAATTTATAAATATATAAAATGCAATATTATGCCTCGAGTCAAATTGCTGGTCATTCCATTTCGCCAATTAAATATTTAAATGCATATATTATTAACCAACTGATATTTGATATTCGTAACTTGTGAAATTAACTTTCAGAAAATAATATCGCGTTTTTTAACACATAATTATTCAAACTGTAGATAAGATTTTGAGATTTTGCACTTAAAAACCTGGGTGTGACTGATTTAGTGTAGTTTTTTTAATTCACCTGGTCATCGTGTTGTCTAATAAGATGCGAATTATATTTTTAATAAGTAATGTGTATATGTATAATACAAAACATTTATGCTATACAATTTTATAACTATAATTATATATAGTTAATTGGAAAATAGACTATAACTAAAATAGTGCAAAGAAAAATTCGTCAACTTTGCTAAAACAGTAACATATCGTAAGATGTATCAGTAAAAATTATCTTAGATTAGCTTCTACAAATATTTTTATCTGATAGCTGTTAAATAATAAAACTATTACAAAAATGAAACTTTGCTGAAACTTGTACACTTGAAACATCCAACATCTAACAACTACACATGAGACATTTGTTCTTATGATTATTGACATAATGAGAATAATTGACTTGACATAAGGAGAATAATTGAATTCTCATTATTGGGATTTGATTCCTGTTTTATTAGGTGCAATATTTCCTTGCTTTGATATTTTTATATTTTATTTACAATTACATTTTAATTATAATTTAACTAAACGAGTTCTACGAAAATATTTACGAATTTATACCCATACGATATAAAGGCAATACCAATACGAAACAAAGAAAATCTTTATAATAATTAACAAATTTACAGTTATGGTATATCAAAATAACTTATTTTTTTCGTTCTAAGAAATATATAGTGAAAAATGAAGATGTTGGAACTCGAATTGGAAGATAATTTCAAAAAAGCATTCGGCTAAGTTGTTGTAATCAAAAACATATGATGTGATAGTGTTATGCAGCAAACTGTTAAAATTAAAAAATGGAACGTAGCATAGCCTTGCCATAACATTAGTCTATTTTACGGTAGAATCGGGCCATAAGGTTCGTTCAAATGTTTACATGCATAATTCTATCACTTAATCCAGTATTAAGATTTTTGAAACCTAATAGTAAATTTCCAATTTATTTTCAACCCTTCCTTGAGCTGCCACTGTGATAGACACTGCGCAGTCTTCAGTCGTTACCCATTCTACTCAACTACTATATTTCGTTCTGCTGTATATTTATTTTTGGGACTCGTTTGATATCTATATAAGCTATGATTTACAAACAGCCTTGATAAATGGTATATTCGACTTTTGGAATTTTCGTTTCTTTTAATCGAGTCCCCTACTCCCACGAAGACAGCAATTTATGCGGATTATGAATAATGATTTCATTTAGAATTTGCATATTCATTAACAATAAGCTGTTTAGCTGTTATATTGGACGTTCGAGATTGAGATAAATCAATTTTGAAGGAACAGAATATTTAGAAATGCCAGAACACTGTTCAGATTTTTCAAATATTAATATTTTTGTATGAAAATATTTCTCTTAAATTTCTCTTGATAAAATTGCGTAAAATGTTATGCAGTTCGTCGAATATTTTTTAACTTCTCGTAGGGTCAGTTATACTAATCGTAAAAAATCGAAGGGATTTTTTTTCATATATCTTTGCATTTCAAAGGTTTTTGAACATTTTAGCATACCATTAAAAAATAGATGTATGTGTGTATGCGCGGATACAAATTTTCGTCAACGATTTCGCGAACACAGATCAACTGATTTGAATAATTTAAAAAACATTTGATTCATATTGACAGGGATAAGTGCTGATTAATTTTTTGGCAAAGGCAGGTTTAGCCGTTTCGATGATACGGGGCAAAAAGTGCAAAAATGGTAATTCAGTTTTTGAGAGAACGGAGCGTACAATTTGAATTACTCAAAAAACACTTTATTTGTGTTGAGCAAGTGACGAATTAATTAAATTTTTGAAAAGTTAAGGCCAACGGTTTCAAAAATCCATTAAAAAAGAAAAAAAAATGCCATAGCCATTTGGCGGTTAAAAATGGTAATTGGACATAAACACATCAAATTACGAGATATTTTTTGAAAATTTTAATAAGTACAATTTTTTACATTTCTATGGGTTCAAATACTATTTAAGGATGCAATAAAAGTTACTTTCTTCATTTTTATTTTTTAAATTAAAATTACTGTCTTTTATTAATAACTTTATTATTCGGTTATTGTAATAATAATCGAATGATAACGATAATTGTAATTTTATTATTAAGTGATTGCAAAGATTCAATTTAAACTTAGACTTTTTGAAAATCCGGGACAATAGTTCCAAATCCGGGACAATTATTGTTCTTACAATGACGCGGGGCACTAAAGTTGATATCCGGGACTATATTGTCAGCTTATTAATAATACACTTCCTTAGTTGTAGTTTATATTAAAAAATTCTAATACTGATTCTACTAGGAAACATTAAATTTAAGCTAATGTAATCCATTTACATGTAAATGCATATCACTACACCTTGATACCAGGGTTGTACGAAACGCGCTTTTGAACTTGGACTTCGTAAATGCGAAGCCAAGCGCTTACCATAGTGCTACGAACCACCTCCTCATCAAAACTAACATCTAAAACATAGTGTAAAAATAGTTCCCTATCAATTATATAAAAATGTATTCCATTATATCGCAAATTTCGAAGTCACCATGTTCGACATGTAGATACACACGCAACTTCGATCCATTAATATGTACACGGATAAAATAGCAACACGCGTCCTCATATAAAATCGTTATAGAGAATGCACAAACAACAATTTAACATCCAATTCTCGGGAGGAAAAGTGTATGAAAAAATATTATACCATTAAAGGAACGAGAAGTAATCGCATACGGTGGATATTGCGATATATACAAGCCGCATTTCGAGTTTTAGATAAAGTGATAAATGGTAGGATTTTATGTAGTCGTAACAGATATATCTCGGGGAACGAGCATATAAGGCTAATATCAAGTAGCCATAAATAGTGCGACGGGAATAAAAACATTTATCGAACGACTGACTGTTCGTTTTTTTTTATTTTATTGGGCTTAAGATTGTTAAACGACGGATTTATTGCTTCAAGAAAAATAAAGTCTGATAATTAATTCATGAATTGCTTAACACCACCCTCTTTTCGCACTAACTTTGTTAAATATTGTAAAAGTGTATAAATATAAATTGTATAAGTTTATTTTGTTGTACTTTGAGCTACGTCCGTGGCAAGC